>NC_089505.1:17909796-18230733 GCF_036850995.1 Saccopteryx leptura | reverse complement strand
AAACTAAAACCACTGTGAGATATTACCTCACACCTGTCAGAATGTCCATCAACAAACAACAAGAGCTGGTGAGGATGAGAAGAAAAGGGAAGCCCCTATGCACAGTTGGTGGGAATGCAACTGGGTGCAGCCACTATGGAAAACAGTATGGAAATTCCTCAAAATAGTAAAAATCGAACTATCTTTGACCTAGCATTTCCACTTCTAGGTTTATATCCAAAGGAATCCAAAACACTGATTAGAAAAGATATGTGCATCCCTATATTTATTACATTATTATTTACAATAGCAAAATATGAAAGCAGCCTAGTGTCCATCAGTAGATAAGTGGATAAAAAAGCAATAGTACTTGGCCATAGATAGTATTCATCATTAAAAATTATTAAATCTTGCCATATACAACAACATGGGTGGACCTAGGGGATATTCTGCTAAGTGAAATAAGTAAAACAAAGACAGATACCATATGATTTCACTTATATGTGAAATATGAAGATCAAAATAAACACACAAACAAAACAGAAGCAGACACGTAGATGCTGAGAACAAACTGATAGTGGCTGGCCAAGAGAGGGGTTGTGGGTGGGGGGGAAAAGGTGAATGGATTAATAAATACAAATTAGTAGTTACAAAGTTGTCCTAGGAATATAGTCAGTATATAATAACTATGTACGGTGCCAAGTGGGTACTTGAATGACCATGGTTGGAAGACACTTCATAAATAATTTGGCAATTGTCTAGCTACTATGCTATGCACCTGAATCTAATATAAAATAATATTGAGTGTCAAAAATGAAGATGTTGGCCCTGGCCGGTTGTCTCAGCGGTAGAGCATCAGCCTGGCGTGCAGGAGTGCCGGGTTTGATTCTCAGCCAGGGCACACAGGAGAAGTGCCCATCTGCTTCTCCACCCCTCCCCCTTTCTTTCCTCTCTGTCTCTCTCTTCCCCTCCTGCAGCCAGGGCTCCATTGGAGCAAAGTTGGCCTGGGCGCTGGGGATGGCTCTATGGCCTCTGCCTTAGGCGCTAGAATAGCTCTGGTTGCAGCAGAGCGACGCCCCAATGGGCAGAGCATGCCCCCTGGTGGGCCTGCCAAGTGGATCCCCGTCCGGCGCATGCAGGAGTCTGTCTGACTGCCTCCCTGTTTCCAACTTCAGAAAAATACAAAAAAAAAAAAAAAAAAAAAAAAAAAAGATGTTGAACTTGGAAGATACATAATGGAATAAAAGACTTTAAAACTAGAAGAAATTGTGACAGTCATATCATATACTAGAACAGGTGGCTGAGGGAGGTCTATTAAGGGAAGGCAAACAGTTGTGGAAAATCTAGGGACTCTGAGTTTATGTTAAACCTTCCCAGTGATTCCAATGTGCAGCCTTCAGGGAATGGCTTCTTCCTCTAGTAGATGCCAAGGAATCTGTCGACATTTCCTTCTATTTGCATGGACTAATTTTATGTCCTTTTGTTTAACGGAAACATATTACCTCTGTTTCAACTATAAACTCCAGTTCATTATTATGACTTTTGGTTCTTGCTTATGATCTACTGTAGATCTACTCTAAATATCAGACTTTTTCCCTGTTAAGTTTTAGCTTGTTTTTTAGTCTTGTGTTTAAGCCAACAAATCATTTTATATTTTGACTCTGTCAATATCTGTTCATTAAGCCTGCCCATGTGTTTCATTCATGCCATTGGTCAACTTCCTCCTCTAATTTGTTCATTAATTCCACCCATCTTGTTTTATTCATGCCATTGGTCAGTTTTCTTCCTTATCTCAATCCCAGGCACTGACAGAAACTGGATCAGAGACAGTCTTAATATACACCCAAATCCATGTGCTCTTTTGCATAGATAGATGCTAACAACAGGTGGGGCTTCCTTCCAGCCTATCCCTGCATTCTATTTACCTGCTCTTATGTTAATTAAGCCTAATAAGACGCAAAGCTGAAATTTAAAAATAAAAGAAGAAGAGGAGGAGGAGGCGAAGGAGGAAGTAGAAGGAGAAAAAGGAGGAGAAGGAGGAAAAGAAGAAGCCCTTGAATAGGATTCAAGGTGAATACTGCTTAGTACCAAGCTGCCTGTCACAACACCAGCACAACATTCATTCTGTGGAATATGATTAATATCCAGCCGACAACTCTGAACTCTTAGATTCTGGAAATATTCTATTTCATTTTCTGATCTCACAATCAGATTTAAACTGACTCTGTTTTTAGTGCCCTTGGATTTCCAGTTGACCCCACAGGAAACTTTAAAACTTACCTAAGCTTGTTGTGACCGTATTGCCGATGGAGATCTGAAGAGCTACATGTTGTAGAAGTCCACCCCTCATCATTTTCTTGCTCATGATCTAGGCAGATATTGCTCAGAAAACTGAAGCTGATCGCGGGGTGTAATGCCCAGCTCTAGGACTTCAGAAAACAAAGATCTAGGAAGAGAAAGGAAGAATTACCGTTTATGCTTCTTTAAAAAATATTTAATGAACATGTTCTTTCAGTGATATTTAGAAATCAAAGCATAACTCCTCCTGGATAGTAGCTATCCTGGGAACACAGCTCTTAGCAGCAGGTGACTGATTACCCAAAGTGCACAAAAGGCTGGGTACTGCTAAAGTGAGGCAAGCATCCCTCACCTGGCATTTGACGCATGGCTCCACGGAATGGCACATCAAGTCAGAGAGCAGCCATAAAGGGATGTGTAAAGAGTTCCAGGCAGTTTAGGAAGGTGGCTTTATTCCTGGGGTGACTGGCACCATCAGGACAAAATCTGAAGCCAAGTTCACAGCCATGTGTAACAATCCATCCTTCACACTCCCTCATGTTGTGCTTTACGGTCTACAAACGTGTTCTTATTAAAGTCAAACAACTCCTCTGAATAGCTGTATGATATCAATGCTCATTCCACATTTACAGAGAACATTGAGGTTCAGAGAGGGCTGGTGATTTGCCTCAGGACTCCAGCTTGTTATCACTGTGGGGGCTGACCTCGCATGTAACTGACGTAAGTTGCCAGCTTTCTCTTTCCTTAAACCTTTAGGTATAAAGCTTTTCACTATTACTTCTCCAAACGTTTCTGTGTAGATGAAAAGCCAGTATGAAATTCGACATCCCTCTGTCTCGCTTGCTGCTGATGATAATTAGAGTCTGATATTCTCTTAGACACATTCATTATCTTTCCACCCAAATTCAGGTCTTTCTGGGAAAGAGCTTTTATTGAGTCCACACAGTGGACATTTGATATGTACTTCTTCACGATGTCAATATTAAACCTTTGTGGGACCTATTACTTTAAAATATTTCTGTGAACTCTCTCTTTAGTCATTTAGTGGTGTGTTTATCCATTTGCCAATTTTAATGAACTCGTAATAGGCCATTGCTGTGCTTAGAAGTGGATGTTTATCATGTGGTACGGTAAGAAGAATCTCTCCAACTAGAGATTAGATTTGAAGTGTAGGCCTAGATCTACTGTCAGTTTGTGTGACTTTTGAGTGCCCTTCCAGATGTGATAACGGGAGGATAACCAGAGGACGTCAGGTAGCTCCTGGAACTCCAAGCAGCACAGCTGGTGTGAGAGAGAGAGCACTGGTTTATGGGTCAGAAGACCTGGTATCCGGGCATGGCTTTGCTGAGACAATATTAGGTGGCTTTAATGAGGTCACTCATTCAGTCTCAAATTTCCATTCGTTCATCTGAAAAAGAAGGATTAATGTTACTGACTGTGAAAGCAAGCAGCTCATGAAGTGCTATGCTATAGAAATTTAAGATAAAGTTGCCATAGTATGCAAATTTTATAAAAAGCATAATAAGGTATTTCCTTTGCAAATGCTGAATCTGTATCTTAAAATATGCGCCACCTAAACACCTTTTAGTCTCAAGTCATGTCATTCCTTTTAGTTACTATTATAAGTCTCAAACAAGAATGATAGAGAGATACAGTACTATCCGTAACATTTGCAGATCTTCGGTTGATATAACGCTAAGGGCTGGGATCTTTTTGTCCAACTCCACCTGACTCCTTTTCTCACTAACCAGACTGTAAGTTTATGTGTCACAGGTAAGCACAGCTCAGGGAAGAAATTAGTTTCAGCATAAAGTCATCAGGTGTCCTCTGTGCAGTGCCCAGAAGTTTGCTCAACAGTCCAGGGCTTTCTTTGCCTTTGTTCATGTTCAAGCAGTTGAATTTTTTTTTTCCTCCTCAAAAGTCAGACATGGTTGAGTAAAAATGATCATTTCAATAGGTTTTCATACATTTCCTTTTAAAATAATGAGCAAGTACTGTCAAAGCACGTTAGCACAGGCCAGGAGTCATTGCCATGAAAAAACTGCATCCATCACAGGAAGGCATTACTTGGATGGGGGACAGGAGCAAACCAGTAATGATGGACTTTGATAAGATCATGTCACCACTGCTTTATAAACAAAAGCTCTTCAACAAAACCAATGTCAGCAAAAGGTTCCCTTATTCTTGCTTTACTGAGCATGAAATGGGATTGGAAGATGGTATTAAATGGATTATTAAACTGAAGAAATGATGTCTTGTGATCTTTCACACCAAAGCCCTCACTTGAGAAATTCATTGTCTCAGTGAAAATCTCTCCAAAGACTCGAGTTCTTTATATGGAGCCTGAGCCTTTTAAATATTAGACTGAAATTTTTATTTCCTGTTTCTACGCTGGAACTGGGGTCCCTTAGGGGATTACTATTGTTTTTCAGTTATTTTATTCCTATGTCAACATGTAGAGAAGGAATGTTTGTCAGAACTTAGAAATTCACATACAGAAAACTTTTGATTTTTTTTTAGGTACTAGGAAAGGAAAACTAATTTATTTTAAAATATATAAACCATATTTTTTAAATTTCTAGATTTTCTTTTCCACTAATTATTTTTTTAATTTTGCAGGGCCCAGATTAAATATAATCAATGTGTTTAAAATCTTGTTTGATTTAGGCTTTTTCAAACAAGTTATACAATGAAGTTTTATTTATTAAAAATCCAAAGAACTAAAAGGATCAAATTATCATTATTTCCCATTCTTATACCAATGAAAATTGACATTCTTATATAATTAAGACTCAAGCTACAGACTGACATTAGCAGCCAATATATACTTTTTCTGAAAATTATTATTATTTTAATATGATGATTCAGCTACACTGATACTGTCAACACCAAATACGATTTTTCCTGTCTTCAAGAGCTCTAAATTTTGTTTTTGGCAATATCATAGGTGATCATAGACTATACAATCTCAATAAACCCTCCTGAGAAGACCTAGAAACAATGGACTTTTTAAAAGACCTTAAACTGTCTGGCAAAAATAAAAATGCAAATGCAAAAAAGTTTCAAATGTTTTTATATAAGATAGTAAGAAATTAAAAATTCAGAGACTAAAACCAACTCAAAGTAGGAATGAGAGATGAGAGTTGATTACTGAAGCCAGCATTTAGCCTGGCAGTGATTGCTCAAGTTGATCTTGAACTTAATGAACTCAAGGTGAACAGGAGTTGCAGACTAAGGCGGTCTTACCTAGGATGGTGAATCTGATAGAAATACCACCTAATGTAAATGTAAAGGCAAACTCGAAATAACCTAGTTCTTCAACATTCATTCATATCCCAGGAAAAGCAAAGAAAGTTGCCTATCTGGGTAGAGCAGGAAAATTTGCACTGGGAGGAAAAACAGTTCTGAAAATCTGTAACAACACCAGATATCACATGACTTTACCTACCAAATTCACACCCTCCAATCATTCATAACCTTCAGATTAGGGATGCACTGTGCAGTAGTCCTGGGTTGAAGTTTCCATAGTAGCTTCACAGAGGCCCATGAAAATCCTCTGTGGAAACTCACCTGCAGCCCAGGGTTCAAAGAAATTTCCTGGAAAAAGTGAAAAGGAATAATGAACTTTACAGTGCAGAATTTAAACCCATAAGCCATCAACGTTTTGTAAACAAGGTGTTAGATTTTGGTATTATCAGAAACAGAACATAAAATGAGTATGTTTAATGTGTTTAAATACATAAAATATGGATTTAAAAGTATGTGACAGAAACAATAGATTATTTTTAAAATGACCAAGGATATTTGAAAATAACCATAGAACTCCTAGAAATAAAAAAATATGTAATGAATGAAAATAAAATCAACAAAGGATTAGGCACAGTTGAAGAAGAAACTAGAAAACTGAAAGGTGGATTAAAAGAAAAATTTGAAGTTATTACACAGAGAGGCAAGAAGGTGGAAATATTATATTTTATATAAAGAGCAAGTTGAGAAACATGAAAGATAGGATAGGAAGGGCTAACACTAGTACAATTAGAGTCCAAGGAAGAGAAAATGTAAAGAATGGAGAAAATACTACTCCTGAAAACCAAGAAGCCCTACAAACCCAAAAGAGAATAAACAAATACAAAGAAATTCACACTTGGGAAGGTCACAGTGAAGCTGCAAACCACCAAAGACAAAGAAATCAAAATTGTCTAAGAAAGAGTTTGACCCGTGGTGGTGCAGTGGATAAGGTGTCAATCTGGAATGCTGAGGTTGTTGGTTCAAGACCACAGGTTTGCCTGGTCAAGGCATTTTTGGGAGTTGATGCTTCCTGCTTCTATCTCTCCTTACTAAAATGAGTAAATTTTTAAAGATCTTTTAAAAAATTCTCCAAGAAAGAAAATTCAAGCCCAAATTTTTCATGAGAAAAGTCTATCAAATATTCAAGAGATAATTTGAGCCTGACCAGGCGGTGGCGCAGTGGATAGAGCATCGGACTGGGATGTGGAAGACCCAGGTTCGACATCCTGGGTCTCCAGCTTGAGCGCGGGCTCATCTGGCTTGAGCAAAAAAAAAGCTCACCGATTTGAACCCAAGGTCGCTGGCTCAAGCAAGGGGTTACTCAGTCTGCTGAAGGCCCGTGGTCAAGGCACATATGCGAAAGCAGTCAATGAACAACTAAGGTATCACAAAGAAAAACTGATGATTTATGCTTCTCATCTCTCTCCGTTCCTGTGTGTCTGTCCCTATCTATCCCTCTCTCTGACTCTCTCTGTCCCTATAAAAAAAGAAATAATTTGAATCATATACAAACTATTCATGAATATAGTTAAAGAAGTGTACTCCTGAGCCATTTTATGAAGCTGTGATAATTTTGTTACTAAAATCCTGACAAGGATGGTTATTTGAGGGAAATAATTATTGACTAATCTTTCTCATGCATGTAGAGGCAAAAAGTCCTAAACAAAATATTAGCAATCTTAATCTAGCATGCATAAAAAAAAGATAATGATTCATAATAAGAATGTTTTTTTCCCAGGCAAATAAGTTTTATTAGCATCAAAACACCTGTTAATGTAATTCATCACATTAATGATTTTTCAAATTATATGATCAGTTTAATAGCTGCATAAAAAGCAATATACACTATTTAGGAATCTAAAGATGAACCTGAAATTGTCTTTAAGATGAAAAGGACAGACAAGATCTTAATGATTTGACTGAATAGAAGAAAAATGGCTACCAGTTACAAGAGCTGTAGGAGAAACAATTTTCTTGGGGCAAAAAGTGAAGAGAAATTCAGAGAAGAGATCAAGGAAACTGGAATTTTACTAATAACTGTGATTTCCAGAAGGTGCCGAGGAAAGTTTCCCACAGACTGATGGGAATTAGCATGTGGGGCATAGAGCCACACCTGGGCCTCACATACTCACTAACATAATTGAGAATGATAGCCAGGGTGACATTAGTTCTGTAGCCTCTAGGCAGGAAGTGGTGAGAACGCCATCAATGTTTTGGGCAGAACAGGAATGATCTTGCAAGGAGAATGCAGAATTCTAGGGATCCCTTAGGACTCCTGGTAATGAAGCTAGTGTCATATTCTACGTCTCTGGGTCTATATTACACATGGCCAAATTGTTGCCTAATTGTGTGTGCCTTGACTTTCCAGAAAGAATGTAGTCTCCTATCATTGTGTTTTTTGTACTGTGCTTTCTTTCTCTACATACTATAATACTTGTTATGGGTTGAATTGTGTTTCCCTTCCCCTAGAATTCATATGTTAAAGTCCTAACTCCTTGGAATTTAGAATGTGGCCTTTATGGAGATAGGACCTTTACAGAGGTAGTCAAGCTAAAGTGAGGTGATTAGGATGGGCCCTAATCTAATTTGACTGGTGTCCCTATATATAGGGGAAATGTGGACACCGTGATACACACACACACACACACACACACACACACACACACACACAGAGGATGCCATGTGGGAAAAGAGCACTCTATAATACAAGAGGCTTGAAATAGAAGCTTCCCTTCCAGCCCTCAGAAGGAATCAACCCTGCAATTCCTGTTCAAATAGCCGTACACACACACATATGTAATATATTCCCAATGACACTCATTAAAGATGGCAGAGCAGACTTTTTTCAGAACCATCATGATAGTATAAGGGACCACTGCAGCAGCATTTTTCAATGAAGAGAGATTGGGCTCCACTACAAACACAGCAAGGGCAAGTGAAAATATATCACTAAGGCCCAGGGAGGGCAGTCTCTGTAAAATTACAGAGCGAACATCAGGGGAAAGGGGGCTTCTGGCTAAACTACCTAACAGGATTCCTTGTGAAGACAATCCAGGGTGACCCGGCATCATGGGGAACGGTGGAGGGCGAGGAGCCTGATGAGAAATGAGGGTAGAGGGTTCTGGTTAAACTGATTCACCAAGATTCTTGCTTCAACTAGATTTTACAAGGACAAGAACAGATGGGCCTAGGAGAGGGGTTAAGAGTTTGACCAAAGTTTGGTCAAGCACAGAATCTTTGTTACACTTTTATCTCAGTCTTCTATCCTCCAGAGTGGTAAGGCTACAAACTTATGTTGTTTAAACCACCCAGTTTGAGGTACTTTGCTACAGCGGCCTTAGAAAACTAGTACAGTACTTGTGTTTGGCAAAGTCTTGAGAGAAGGAATGGGATTTCATCTCGAACTCCAAGGCCCAGCAGACCCGCACATGCCTTACTTAGATTCAACTAGCAGATAGATCTTGTGTGGGTGTTTTTCTTTTTTTTTTTTACTGCTATTTTTTAACTGTAGAACAATTAGAAAACGAAGCCATGGAAACATCTGAGGATGCAGTTTGCAGAGTTACATTATAGAGTCTTGAAAATCCTTTCAGGAAGTGAGATCATGGCTGTGTTATATACCGTAAGCAACTAGGCCCAGCACCATCTAGTGAAGGGCCATTGACTGACCCCAGCTTCATGCCAACATCAAAACATCTGTACTACTGTTTGTCTCTCACTTACTCTGCCATTTAGGTGATTGAGCCAATTTACAGAGAGAGAAGAATTTCCTCTAGCCCCAATTCATAAGACTTATCTTGACCCTATATGTGACTTTGCCCATGTCTACATACTGTGTAAGTTAGAGTCATTTTTTATACTAAAAAAAAAATGTCTGCTTCTTTTGAGAGGAGGTGGGGACCTGGGTATATTTTTGATGTATTACTAATTATATTCTGGTAATTTATTAAAAGGAGGGAGAATAATTTGGGAAGCATTGGCACCCTGCATGAATAGAATTGATGATGGAGGAAAAACCATATTATGAATGGCCTTGGAAGCAGAATACATTTGAATGGGATTAAAGATATTTATCAGCAGTGAGGCTGACAGTTCACAGTGTGATATGCTTGACTATCCAGCTATCTGCATGTGATGAGATCGAGTACCCTAACACAGCTTCTACCGGTAATCTCAGAATTCACAGTTTAAATGCCCAGAAGCTGAAAGATTACCAGTAAAAAACATCTTCAGGGGGGAAAACAATCAAGGAACAAGAATTCAAATTCTAAATTATATTTGAGAAATTATTATGCAAGATTTGGTACTCTCTGAAGTATATTTTCAGAATATATATATATATAATTTTTTGTTTGAGGAGAACCCTAACATGTTTAGCAATGTTTTTAAGGTGCTATGCCTCACAAACCTCTTCTCAGATGTACTGTATGCATGCTGCATATAACAAAACTTTAAAGGATATTAAATCTGTATGAGTAAACGTGATGCAGGATGTGGGTGAACTAGTTCCTTTAGTTATTTATTGCTGTATAACACTTAACCCCAAAACCAAGTAGCTAAAACAATATTATCTCTGGTGGTCCTGGGGTTGATAGGGTTCAGCTAGGGGTTCTCACCCTCATCTGGGTTCTGTCATGTAGTTACATTCAGACAGCAGCTAGAACTGTAGTCACCTCAAAGGACTTATCACTCACATGCCCAGCAATCAATACTGCTAGTAAATGTCTGCTGGTCTCTTATCTGGGGTTTCCAGCCAAACACATGCAGGTGGCCTCTGCCTCCTTATAACGTAGCAGCTGAGTCCCAGAGCAAGCATCCCGAGAGAGACAGGATGAAGTTCTGTCCTCTTCTATGACCTTGCTTTAGAAATGACATCACTTCCTCTCGTGTCTCATGACTGCCCAAATTTAAAGGGAACATAAACCCCACTTTTTGATGGGTGACACATAGATATCAAATTGTAAGAGGGATATGTAGGGTGGAAGACTTTGTTGTGACCATCTTGGAAGATATTGTCTGCTACAGTTCTCTCTCTGGCCGAAATAATTCACATCCCTTCCACATGCAAAACATATTCATCTCCTTCCCTCAAGAACCCAAGACTCAACCCACTGTGGCACCAGGTCTAGGAATCGCCATCTAAGTCGTGTCTGCATGCAGATGAGACTCCGAGGATATGGTTTCTTGTGTGCAATGCCTTAAGTACCATTCCTTTCTAAAACTGTCTTCCCTCCTCATCTCCACACACCCACCACACCACGGTGAAACAGACCAAGATCACCATGACACTGACTCTCATTCAAAGCAGTGGGAAACTGGAGGTGAAAGTCAGTCACTTTCGTAGCCATCTTTGCGAAGTCCCTGTGGAGGGCTCCGTCCTACTGCCCTGTTTGTCTGCACTAGGCATCTGGGCTCCTCCTCTCTCTCTTTTCTCAGTTCTGCTAAGTCATACATTTTTTTTTTTTAATGTTGAGTTTATAGATGAATAGCCTTCTTATTTTGCTTCCTGTTCATAAAGGACGGCGTATCCAAAAGCTTCTCTGTCCCTTTTGGTGCAAGTTGGTGGTGCTTCTGCCCGAAAAAATTGTCTTAAAAACTCTGTGGGGTCTTTTTGTGTGTGTTGATTGACAAGCCGCTCGTTTGAAAAGGCTGTACTATCTATAAATCTCTTGGAGATAAGCCCTTTTCCATCTTGGTCAGTCTCCCGTGGGACAGTGCCCTTAACATGCTCAGGGACATTTTGTCTGTCTGCCTCAGCTCTTTCTAAGGTCTTAAGGAAGCATTTGTGCAATCACCCGGTTGGCCTTTTTACACAGCTTTTTCCTGAAACTCATTACCACTTTCTGCCTGGATCTGATCTCTTGGATGTCATATGTTAATTTTGGAATTATTTGTCATCTAGAGAGGTGAATAATCAAGACTATTATTTTAAACCTAGAAAATCCTGGCTCCCTTAAATTTAACCATTTTTTTCCCTAGCCTCTTTCTTTCCTTTCACATTTTTATCACAGGCCACAAGAAGAAGCCAGGTGGCCATTTCAGTCTTTTGCCTGGGAATCTTTTACTCAGATGTCTATCAGTTGGTGCTGGCTGGTGGCTAGAACTTCAGTTGAGACCATTGGCTGGAACACCTACACAGGACTGGGCTCCTCACAGTGTAGTAGCTGGGTTCCAAATGCAAGTATCCCAAGAAAGAGCAGGGAGAAGCTGCATCACCTTTTATTTATTTATTTATTTATTTATTTATTTATTTATGACAGAGAGAGAGACAGAGAGAGGGACAACTAGGGACAGACAGACAGGAAGGGAGAGAGATGAGAAGCATCAATTATTCATTGTGGCTCCTTAGTTGTTTATGGATTGCTTTCTCATATGTGCTTTGACCGGGGGGGCTACAGCAGAGAGAGTGACCGCTTGCTCAAGCCAGTGACCTTGGGTTCAGGCCAGTTACCTTAGGCTTTAAGCCAGAGACCTTTAGGTTCATGTCTATGATCTCATGCTCAAGCCAGTGACCCCATGCTCAAACTACAGACCTCATGGTTTCAAAGCTGGGTCCTCTGTGTCCCAGTCAGACACTCTATCCACTGCGCCACTGCCTGGTCAGGTTGTATTACCTTTTAGAAGCTTGTCTCAGAAGTCACATTGTGTCCATTGTGTCTTTTACTCTATAATTATAGCCCATCCAGATTCAGGGGCTGGGAACAGAGATCCCAGCTCTCAGTGAGAGGAATAGCAATGTCTCCTTGTAAGGAAAGCATGTGGCATAGAAAATCTGATTGCAGCTCTGTTGGAATATTGAATCTGCCACACTGAGGGTGTCTAAAAGAAAAATAAACCACTATAAAAATTCTTATGTTCCAACGACCAGATCACTCTAAGAAGTTAATGTTTATCTATAATCACTTGGCAATGTATTAATGGAGTTCAAAATCAAATTCATATTTTTCCTGATTCTCAGCCTATAGTACCAAGCTTTAGATTAAATGGCTTATGTCCAGATATCAGAATTAGCAGAATAAAATGGATGAATTTCTTTTTTTGTTTGTTTTGAAAAGCATATTGTATCATACAAATGAAAAGAAACCTTATCAGTAGGTGGTTTGAAAGGCAGGCAGTAGAGAGGTTCCCCTAACACAGGTATATTCTCTGCACCTTACTCATAGCACTAGTACTGAACCCAACCCACATGTAAAAACACCCCAATTTCTTACATCTAAATTCTGTTGCAAGTCCTTGAAATCAAATCTTACTCATAATTTCACAGTCAGGAGGTGTGTGTTAAGTGCTTATAATTTTCAAGTATTAAAATTTATTGGAAACCTAGTCGAGAAGAACCAGTTGTGAGAGAGAAACCCCTGCGGTTGACACCTGCCCCGTGAGTTATCAGACGTGGCCAGGGCCCACTAACCTGGGAAGCTAAGAGAATATGCAGATTGACTATTCGGCATTAATTCTCCCAGACATAAAAACTACAATCATCATGATTTTTGATTTTTTTCAATAGAGCAGCCTTTTCCATATCCAGGATCATTCTATTTCTGCCAACACCTTTTGAAGAAGAGCTCTCCCTTGAAAGAAGTTCCGGCACTAAAACTAGATTCAATCCCACCAACATTTCTTCATCTCGACTCTGCCCCGGGCGCTCCAATCTCCATGTCCATTTTCTACATCCACCAAAGCCGCGAGGGACACAAATGACCGCAAGTTCTTGCCCCCAGAAAATTTAGAATCCAGAGGAGGCTAAGCGTAGAAGGAGGAAAGAGGAAAATGTAAAACATACTATACATACCTATTAAGTAAGAGAGCATTGGCATGGTCTCAGAAGTTCCCCGTTTTAGCCAAAGCTTGCCATTAAGTAGTATATAATTTTAGGCAAGTTACTAAATCCCCCCCCCCTTTTTTTTTTCTGAAGCTGGAAACGGGGAGAGACAGTCAGACAGACTCCCGCATGTGCCCGACCGGAATCCACCCGGCACGCCCACCAGGGGCGACGCTCTGCCCACCAGGGGGCGATGCTCTGCCCCTCCGGGGCGTCGCTCTGCCGCGAGCGACCAGAGCCACTCTAGCGCCTGGGGCAGAGGCCAAGGAGCCATCCCCAGCGCCCGGGCCATCTTTGCTCCAATGGAGCTTTGGCTGCGGGAGGGGAAGAGAGAGAGAGAGAGGAAGGGGGGGGTGGAGAAGCAAATGGGCGCTTCTCCTATGTGCCCTGGCCTGGAATCGAACCCGGGTCCCCGCACGCCAGGCTGACACTCTACCACTGAGCCAACCGGCCAGGGCCTACTAAATCCCCTTTTATTCTAAGTTGCTTCATAATTAATAAATACTCATTTCCTTTCTCACAATGATAGCAGTATCTTCCTCATAGATTTTTTGTTGTTGTTGTAAAAATGTATGAGCTGGTTCAATTAAAATATTTACTACAGTTCCTGGTCCATAGTAAGCACTCCATGAATGTTCACTAGATTGGGACCTAGAAGTGGTGGTGGTAGAGTGCGTGGGAATGCTTCGGGAACTGTGGAGCCTAACAGCAACATGAGGGATTTCCATCCATAAAGACAGAATATGTAGCATTCTACTGAAACCTATAACTCTCCCAGCTCCCGAAACACTACTTTTTTGCTGTTTTTGGAGACTCTGGGGGCTTTTCCATTCCACCCCATCCCCACTCTCTTTGCCGTGCAGAGCCTAGACCCATTCAGAGCCAAAGACCATCTCAACTGCAAATGAGCCCACCCAGCAGGTCGAGTATGTAACCCCAGCCCATATTCTCCTCCCACTTCGTCCACACCACAATTCTAGGAGTGCTTCTGTCTTACCTGTGTCTGAATCCCCGGTGCCTAGAATAGCAGTTGGAGCATGATGGATGCTGATTGCTTCCAGTGTTAATGTAACAGAAGCATTAATGAGAATCAAAGGAAGAAGGTGTGCAACACGCATTATGGACAGAACCCTGACCTTGGACCAGATTTCATTTACAGCTCTGGCTATTCCAGACTTGCTGTATGACTTTGGGCACTTGACCTTTAATCTGCCCTGCTGAAGGTGGCTTCCTCATCTGCAAAATACCTAATGACAGCTAAAAATAATCTCAGTGTGCTACCAAGTCCTCATAACTCTATAAGGAAGATGTCATTATCCTCACTTTATGGATGAGGAAATCCACATTGAGAAAGCTTAAGCTCTTGCTTTATTTCTTTTTATTTTTATTTTATTTTTTTACAGAGACAGAGAGAGAAAGTCAGAGAGAGGGATAGACAGACAGGAACAAAGAGAGATGAGAAGCATCAATCATCAGTTTTTCATTGCGACACCTTAGTTGTTCATTGATTGCTTTCTCATATGTGCCTTGACCGCGGGCCTTCAGCAGACCAAGTAACCCCTTGCTCAAGCCAGTGACCTTGGGTCCAAGCTGGTGAGCTTTGCTCAAACCAGATGAGCCCGCGCTCAAGCTGGCGACCTCGGGGTCTCGAACCTGGGTCCTCTGCATCCCAGTCCAATGCTCTATCCACTGTGCCACCTCCTGGTCAGGCAAGCTCTTGCTTTAGAATTACACATCTCATCTGTGCTAACGCCAGCTCTGTCCACCTGAAGATTCCAAGTTCATAGCTTCTTCATTACACGGGGTCCTATTAGAAGAGATATCTTCATTCTTTCTAGCTCTGAATTCCAGAGTACTCAGACACATTTCCTCTATTCTCCTTCTGTTCTGTTTGTCACAGCAAAGATATTCTAAATCTACACCATGCCATTATTTACTGTTATTCAAGCCTAGAATTTTCACTTGATAGCAATCAGGGCCATTACTTCACCTCTCAATTGTTTCCCCGAAATGCAGTTGCCGGGGCTAATGGTTATCCTTAGCAGTGATTTCCTACGGTCTAAACAGCTTTCAAGTGGACAAGAGTCAGTAAGACCCATGCAGAAAGCACAACCACCATGTTTTTGTTGTTCTTCTTTTGGACCCTTGTCCCAAGGACATCAATTAGGCATTTAAACAGCTTTATGGTGAACAACTTAACACAAATTCTAGATGCATTTGTTAGCAAATAAACTAGGCCACCATTTTGCAACCTTGGCATTATTGACATTTGGGACTGGACAATGCTTTCTTGTGGCAAGGTGTCCCGGGCATTGTAGGGTGTTTGGCACCATCCCTGGTCTCTACCTACTAGACACTGGTAGCTCCACCACTCAACAGTCCAAAATGTCTCCAGACATTGCCAAATGCCCCATGGGGGTAAAATCAGCACCCCCTTCCCCATGTGAGAACCTTTGAACTAGATGCCTGGGAGGGTGGACCAAATTTCATTCGTTACATTACAGAGTACAGTTCTGAATCAGACATTTTTACTTGATAAAAGTAAAAAGTATGACATCAGTTGGGGAAGACTGTGCTCCCTGGGTGAGCACCCCTCGGCTGCCCCAGCTCCCCCTCACTGGCATGCGACCACCAGGGCTTTGTCAGCACTGTGATACATGATCATTAAAAAGCCGTAGCAGCAAAAGCAGTGTTATGCTTTTGTTACCCCCGAAGTGTCCCTGAAATTCAAAGCTACATGTTTATCAAGATGTATTCCCCTGTCACTATGACTATCTGTACCTCCTTGGACTGCAAAGAAAAGACAAAATGATTGAGTGGGGTTTTCTTCTGTTCATGTATTGTACCTGAGTTCTGTCTTAGTCTGCTTCCTAAATAGAATAATCAATGCCATTATCTCTTCCTCCCTCATCTAAATCACATCAGGACGCTGCAGTAGATCGATAGTTACAACAAAGAAGGCCAAAGCTTTCATTCCAGGGGGACTCATTACTCTGCCGCCCAGGATCTGGGTATGGATTCCGCTAAAGGTTATCTACTCCTCCGCAGGAGTTAACAACAGCTGTCAGTTATTAATACTGCGCCTTCACCCCACCGTAACCCACCGTGCGCGCGCAGAGAAGGCGGCCACACCAAGTCTACCGGCTTCCTTCTTTCCTCCTTCCTCTGCTTCCTCTTTCTCTTCGTATTATTTCGAATTGACTTCTCTAGCAACGTGAAATGGTTGGGACTTCATTGAGATTCTTAGCCAGTGTACGGTGCACATAAGCAAGCTCACATCTGCTGCAGTATTACAAAAACTAATTAAAATAAATTCAGGTCTTAAATTTGTCCTTTCTGTAACATTTATTGCCTAAGCCACTGGGTGATAAAATATATAATTTGACTAAGCTGAAGAGAAAAAGTGACATTTTGATTGTACTTCCTGATCAGCCCCCAAAAGGAAGTAAAATATGAGAATGATTATGCACCCACTTATCAGTGTTTCCAAACCCACTGATGGTTTGTAGCTTTGGGGTCATCCTGTTGGATCCCCGTCCTGTCTGCAGTGTGAGCTAAGACAAGGCCATGGACGGATCATTGAGCAAATGATTTCTAGTGCAAAACTGGGCACTACTGTCTCCAGGTCACCTGAAGATTCTGTAATGACCATTGCTTAGACCTGAGGCCCAGCAGAGGGACCTTTTGTTAGGAAAGGTCTGTAAGTCAAGGAAGACCAAAAGTTTATTTACTTGTTCCTAGCTGTTCAAATCCTTTAAATGGATTTTTTGTACCACCTGCCAACGTGATATTGTAGTAATTTAGCTCTGCAGCTGGGATTCAGTATAGCTCCACCTTCCTCTGTGCGTCCTTTTTTTTTTTTTTTTTTTTTTTAATTTTTCTGAAGCTGGAAACAGGGAGAGACAGTCAGACAGACTCCCGCATGCGCCCAACCGGGATCCACCCGGCATGCCCACCAGGGGCGATGCTCTGCCCACCAGGGGGCGATGCTCTGCCCATCCTGGGCGTCGCCATGTTGCGACCAGAGCCACTCTAGCGCCTGAGGCAGAGGCCACAGAGCCATCCCCAGCGCCCGGGCCATCTTTGCTCCAATGGAGCCTTGGCTGCGGGAGGGGAAGAGAGAGACAGAGAGGAAAGCGCGGCGGAGGGGTGGAGAAGCAAATGAGCGCTTCTCCTGTGTGCCCTGGCCGGGAATCGAACCCGGGTCCTCCGCACGCTAGGCCGACGCTCTACCGCTGAGCCAACCGGCCAGGGCTGTGCGTCCTTTTGTGTTCAAGTCAACTTCCCATAGATTCAAAGACCTGAGCTTTGGTTCTTCTTTTTTTTCTTTTTTTTTTTTGTGTGTGTGACAGAGACAGAGAGAGGGACAGATAGGGACAGACAGGCAGGAAAGGAGAGAGATGAGAAGCATCAATTCTTTCTTGTGGCTCCTTAGTTTCCTAGTTGTTCATTGATTGCTTTCTCTTATGTGCATTAACCAGAGGGCTACAGCAAAGCAAGTAACCCTTGCTCAAGCCAGCAACTTTGGGCTCAAGCCAGTGACCTTGAGCTTTAAGCCAGCAACCATGGGATCATGTCCATAATCCCACCTTTATGCTCAAGCCAAATGAACCTGTGACCCCATGCTCAAGCCAGATGAACCCACATTCAAGCTGGCGACCTCGGAGTTTTGAACGTGAGTCCTCCACATCCCAGTCCAATGCTCCATCCACTGTGCTATTGCCTGGTCAGGCTAAACTTTGGTATTTCAAAAAAAAAGATTTCTCTTTTGTTCAAAGGGCCTGTATTGGAAGTCGGCTGTATACAGAGTGCTCAAATTCTGACCCAGCCCTGGCTGGTTGGCTCAGTGGTAGAGCATTGGCCTAGTGTGTGGATGTCCCAGGTTGGATTCCTGGTCAGGGCACACAGAAGAAGCACCCATCTGCCTGCTTCTCCACCTCTCCCCTTCCCCCTCCCCTTCTTTCTCTCTCTCTCTCTCTCTCTTTCTCTCTCTCTCTTTCTCTCTTTCTCAACTCCTCATGCAGCCATGACTTGAATAAACAAGTTGGCCCTGAGCACTGAAGATGGCTTCATGGCCTTGCCTCAGGTACTAAAATAGCTTGGTTGCAGAGCAACAGAGCAGCAGACCCAGACTGGCAGAGCATCAGCCCCAGATAGGGGTTACCAGGTAGATCCCAGTCGGGGAGCATGCGGGAGTCTATCTTTCTGGCTCCCTGTCTCTCACTTGATTTAAAAAAAAAAAAAAAAATTCTGACCCATGTCTATTTATTGTTTTTCTGGGCTTATTTTAAAGACAAATATAGCAAAGGAATATCATGACATGTTTATATACAATTGTCCAGACAGTTCCTTTTTAACACTGGCCAGCCAGATTTCTTTGACATGCTCTGGGATACCCTGGTAACTGCCACCAGTGAGCATGTTTCTTCCATCTGTTGGAAGTTGTAATGGTTGTCATTGGCCTCTGGTCTGGGGTCCTCTCCTCCTCTGGCACCTCGGGAAGATGTGGGGCTTGAGTGGATGTGACTTCCAAACCCATAGAGACCAAAGCAGTGTGTACACTGACTGCCACCATAAGCCTTGGACTTGGGACTAGAAAGCTCTATATCTCTGCAACTTCTGATTATCTGCGACCCCCGAGTAAACATCTGTATTTCCAGGCTGTCTGATTGATGACCGGGCTGGTGGCAAACTTTGTTGACTGGAATTCAGCCCATTGTGAAAATATTTTAAGTTGTGGGATTTCCTCATCAAACTTTGCCTCTTACAAGTTATATTTAAGAGAAAGTAGCGCTTCCCCTTATAATACTTAGCCCGTGTGTATTCGAATTCATTCATGGTAATAATTTTAATCGAAAACCGCTCAACAAAAATTAGGGGATATTTTATCGCTTCATATTCATTTTGAAATATTCCCTAATTTTTGAGAGCAGTATATAATTGACATTGTATTTATTTATTTATTTTACTATTTGGCCTTCATTATTCAACAGCATTTTTTAGATGTTTTCCTTATGTTTTGTTTTCTGTTCCATTAGTGTTTATACTATATACATTTGAAGTTTGAAGACACAACTTTGTGCTACGATGTTTTCATTTGTGATTCAACCCAGCCTCCTTCCCACCCCCTTAGATATAAACAAAGTAATACCAATCAGCTTCCTGTGTGCCTTCCTTACAATTTTTTGGCCTGACTCTGAAGAACATCTGTAGCTTCTCCCCAGCAGCTGCCCACCTCTGGGGTTCCAGGCATTAGGCACTTTTGCCCTGATTTCTTTGTAGATATCAAGTATTTTCATCAGACATTATTCTACAAATTCCTCCAAGGCCTTTTCTAATGAATCACCTGACACCTGTCCTGATATTAAAAGATGCTACCTGTCTTCTTATGGTGAGAAAGTAACTTAGCGGGGAAAGGCATGCTTTTCTATGTACTCATTTGATCCCTGTCTTAGCATTTTTGTTCAAGAATGACTTACTATATCCATTTTGATTTCTCTTGTAGTTTTCTATTGGAGATTTGTTCTTCTCAAGTCACTGTTTGCAGAAGTAATGTGTATATGTGCGCATGTGTGTTTATATAAATACATATTACATAACTACATACATGTTAAACAGTGCAGTTAAAAGCATTTTGGAAAAAAGAAAAAGAAAAAAAAGAGCATTTTGGAATAAGAATACGTTATGTTCCCTCTTGTTCTGTTTTCTCTTGCTATAACATAACCTGAGGGGAACTGATGGGGATCCCATCATAGCGTTTTTTAGAAGTTTCTCATTAGAGTTAATTTCTTAAAAATTAAAAACTGTCAACATGATTTATACAGAAAATGTCTAAGAAGCTGGAATACTGAGAAAAAATTGTAATTTCATAGAAACCACTGGATCAAATTGGCCAAAAAAAGTTGCTCCCCACTACGCCTCCCTCCCTGAGTTTGAAAGGTTCTGGGGTTGGAATGTTTTCTTTTTCTCTTTCTTGTTTTCCTTTTTTGTTACAGAAGTCCAGTGTGAACTATTGACTGAGCTCGCCTGCCTGCGCTTTGCCTAGACTGAGCCCCGTTAGAGGCTGCTTAATAAATTGGGACCGCGCCTCGGGCAGCGTTTTGACCTTCGCTCCCTGAGTGTCTCCCATTAATCCCCTTGCCCTCTGGTGTTGGAAACCGAAACTTTCGGAATTCACTGATTCTGGCTCAATTTGTGGACCTGCTGAGCTTGCTCGAGCCCTTTAGGGGGGTTGCCTGTACTAATAACCATCTGTCTCTGCCCAGTTTTAACGGCAGCAGCTTGTACTGCTGGAGACCAAGGCAGGGCCCTGAGCAAACTGGTTGTGTCTCAAAATCAAAGAGTGATCGTTAAGTAACATACCCTCAACGTCTCTGCCATATAAAACCTTGAAGTTACATTAGGTGGAGCACTTTAACCTTTGCCATATTGAAGGGGTAATGATATTAGAATTTGGCTTCTGTCCCTCTGGGGCCTATAAAACACTGTGTGGATGCCAGGTTATAGATCACAGGCTTACAATACATACTCCTGGTTCCCTACCTTTAAAGGGGAAAAGAAAAGAAAGCTGATAAATGACAGCACATCGTAGATGATCTGCTTCTGCACCTCACCTTTTCTTGTTCCTCCAGCCGTGTTTGGCACTCACAGGGATGATGACGGACCACACACCTGGGCACAACTCAGAACCGCTCAGGATATGGAGCTTGCTGTCTGAGATGGCCCGGGGAGCGCTGACCTTTAGTCTGAGTTCTCAGAAAGCACCACGTGCCAGAGTTGACTGCCTCACCATGTCATCGTTCCCCATTTCAATGTTGATGAAAGGCTCAAGCAGAAACCAGGCAGACAGAAGAGAACCCTATTGCATACAAAGTTTTTAGGAGAATTTAAATAATTCAAGCCTTTTTTAAAATGGAAAGGTTAAGCAAGGGGATTTGGGAGCACATTAGCCACCATTAGGTCACATCGCCAATAGGATTCTAAATCAGCATAGCCCCAGGGCAAACATCTGATGGCATTTTAGAAACATAATTTAAAAATCCTATTATCATAAATAGCACTTCCTGCTATTCATCTCCCTTTCTTCCTTCTGTCTTCCTTTTTCCTTTTCTTTTTTCCCTCCTTTTTCTCATTCTTTTTATGTCCCCTATCCTTAGATGTTTCTCTCTTTAAGTGCTATGAATTTCTCTCTGTTACCTCTCAAAGACCAATTTCTAGAAAAAGTAGTCTGTACTATAATTGCTATCTTCATTTTCCTCACCTCCTCTCCACTCTTGAATCTACAGAAATATGTTTTCTGTCTTTAACAACCTGCTAAAAATTCTTTCACTAAAATCACACATGAAGCCCTGGCCGATTGGCTCAGTGGTAGAGCGTCGGCCTGGCGTGCAGAAGTCCGGGGTTTGATTCCTGGCCAGGGCACACAGGAGAAGCGCCCATCTGCTTCTCTACCCCTCCCCCTCTACTTCCTCTCTGTCTCTCTCTTCCCCTCCCGCAGCCGAGGCTCCATTGGAGCAAAGATGGCCCGGGCACTGGGGATGGCTCCTTGGCCTCTGCCCCAGGTGCTAGAGTGGCTCTGGTCTCAACAGAGCGACGCCCCGGAGGGGCAGAGCATCGCTCCCTGGTGGGCAGAGCGTCGCCCCCTGGTGGGCGTGCCGGGTGGATCCTGGTGGAGCGCATGCGGGAGTCTGTCTGACTGTCTCTCCCCATTTCCAGCTTCAGAAAAATACAAAAAAAATAAAATAAAATAATAAAATAAAATCACACATGATATTGCTCCTAATCAAGAAATCCAGTGGATGGTTCTGATTTCTTCTTTTCTGTCTTTGCTGCATTGTTTGGATTTATGGGTGAGTTCCGCCATTATAAACCTATTTTTTCTTTTTAAATTCAGTGCTGCCAATTCGCTATCCATTCCCTGTCTGCTTCCTTCATGGGCTCTTCCCATCTGTCAGTGTAATAGAGGGGCACTGTGCTAGTCCCATAGAAACAGGGATCGGCACAGTAGTGAGCTTTGTACGTGAGCAAGGGAGGCACGCGTACAAAGTTAAGCAGCAATGAGGGAGCAAGCTCCAGACAATATGAGACACTGCATGTGGTGCAGAGAAAGAATCAATGAAGAGGATGGGTTGGAGCACTTCTGGAAGCACATAGACTATGTGGCATTTGAGGTTTTTAGAAGGCATGTGAACCTTAGCACTGATAATCATAGGACCCTGAGCAAGTTACCTGAGTGCAATGAGCACTTAACGGGAATAGTAATACTTACCACACAGGATTGTCAAGAGAATTAAACCAGTGGTAGTCAACCTGGTCCCTACCGCCCACTAGTGGGCGTTCCAGCTTTCATGGTGGGTGGTAGCGGAGCAACCAAAGTATAAATAAAAAGATTTAACTATAGTAAGTTGTTTTATAAAGATTTATTCTGCCAAACTTAGCAAAAATCTGACATAAAGTACTTGGTAGGTAATTATTATTATATGCTTTAACTTGCTGTAACTCTGCTTTATAAATTATATAAAGTTACTTCCCTACTTTATAAATCACCATTACTGTGGAACCAGGGGTGGTTAGAAAATTTTACTACTAACAGATACAAAAGTGGGCAGTAAGTATAAAAAGGTTAACTACCCCTGAATTAAACAAAACAATTTGGCCCTACACGGTTAGCTGAGTTGGTTAAGAACGTTGTCCTTAAGTGACAGATTGTGGGTTCGATTCCTGGTCAGGGCACACACAGGAGGCAACCAAGGAATGTGCAACTGAGTGGAACAACAAATGTATGCCAACTTTCCCCCTCTCCTCTCTCTCCCTTCCTCTCTCTGTCTCTTTAAAAAAAATAATCAATAAAAATTAAGCCCTGGAAAGGCTTTAATTGTCTATGCTATATAATAAAGCAAAACTGGGGGATCTCTCTCTCTGATCTTGCCATCAGCATTGCAGAGGCCTTCCTGATCTCATTCTCTTTTCTTGGACCTGGAATTACTAGCTGTGCTGGTTAGTGGCATAAGTGAATATTATTTTCAGCCCAAAAGATGATTTTTGAAAGGGCGTAACAAGAATATTGGAGCCTCTTGAGTACTGGAGCTTTAGCACAAAGGAATGCCCTTTTTTTTTTTCTTTTCTTTTCTTTCTTTTTTTTTTGTTGTTGTATTTTTTCTTTTATTTATTTATTTTTTGTATTTTTCTGAAGATAGAAATGAGGAGGCAGTCAGACAGACTCCTGCATGCGCCTGACTGGGATCCACCTGGCATGCCTACCAGGGGGGAATGCTCTGCCCATCTGGGGTGTTGCTCTGTTGCAACCAGAGCCATTCTAGTGACTGAGGCAGAGGCCATGGGGCCATCCTTAGTGCCCAGGGTGGCTTTGCTCTGGTGGAGCTGTGGCTGCCGGAGGGGAAGAGAGAGACAGAGAGGAAGGAGAGGGAGAGGGGTGGAGAAGTAGATGGATGCTTCTTTTGTGTGCTCTGACTGGGAATCAAACCCAGGAATCCTGCACACCAGGCCAATGCTCTACCACTGAGCCAACCAGCCAGGGCCTAGGAATGCCATTGTTGATCAAGCTACCCAAAAGAAAATTATATGGAGCAACCATGACAGACCGAGCAAGTCAGTCTCATACTATTCATCACCAGAACACTGCAGCCCGGTGTAAATAGTTTCAACTTTCTCGGGAAGCAGCACAGCAGATTGGGAAATCCTGTCCAAGGGGTCCTATACTGCCCCTTCATTTGGAGTTAACCCTCAAGGACCCCTACCAGGACAACTTTGGCAGATGGATGTTACTCATATACCTTCATTTGGCAAACAGTCGTATGTCCACATTACAGTGGATACATATTCCGGATCTATAGTGACCTCTGTCAGAAAAGGAGAGGCTGCTAAGCATGTTATAGCTCATTGTTTATATGCATTGTTCTATTATTAGATTTCGTAAACTGGCTGAACTGAAAATGCTCCTGCATATGGAGCAAAAGCATTTACTGTATTTTGTCATGCTTACAGTCTTTAAAGTTAAGGCATTTTTAAAGCATACTCAGCAAACATTTTAAGGTCAATTAAAAAAAAAAATTAAAAGGGGGTAGTCATATCCTGGAACTCCTACGAGTCTACCATATCATGCTTTTTACTTAAAAAAAATTTACATTTCTTTTGAATGCTAATGAACAGGAGACACCAAATCTTTTTCACCTGCAAACTACTACCTTCTTTATTAGATCCAGCTAATAACACTGTTTTTGTCTTTTTCCAAATAGCTCCAGATATATGGAAAAGATTTATATAGGCAGATGGGGATCCTCAAACCCCTCAGCGAGATCTTCTGAGCATGGCTTTTAAGATACCTAAAGGCAGAAAAAGCCCAATAGAGATCAGGGGAACTACCAGATTTTAGGATACACCCTTAAAGGCTCCAATGCCCCAAAGGGGTCTCATAGGATGTCATCTGGGTCCTGCTTCAATAGTGGAAAGGAAGGTCATTGAGCTAAAGCCTGCCAGGCTTACATGCCTCTGCTGTGAGGAAACAGGGACACTGGAAGGTAGGCTTCCCCCTCGCTCCTCTAAGGGAGGGTTCAGTCTCTTCCAGCCCTGCTCCAGCCACCTATGACCTAACCTTGCCCAGAAAGCTGGGGTTTGCCACTGAAGGCTGAAGGTGCCCAGGGCCGTCAGCCCCATCTATGACACTGTGGACGAGCCTAGGGTATTTCTTCCAAGAAGCAGATAAACTGATCTCATTTGCACAAGGGCCACTTAACTATGTTTGGCCTAAATAGTCAGGTTTTTTATTCTTCCCTCAAAGATCTCTATTGTGGGTATTGATAGTCCTATTTTCTGCTGCTTTGCTTAATATATAGTGTTTCCTTTATCCGTCCTACCTCAATGCCCCACTCATATTTCAGGCTGGGACCTACTCCTAATTTAGAGCTCTCTTTCCCCCTTTTGCCAACTTTTATTATAAATCTACCTTTGCCACCCAGCTTAGTGTATCCCAAGGTTCTCTTTACCATGCCACAGTCGCAGAGCTCCAGGGAAAAGCAACCTGGTCTCATCTCTCCAGGCAGAGGAGAACAGAAGCTCCATATCCACGCATGCTGCAAATGGCTTTTCCAGTCTACCTGAGTCATTACCAGCTAGAAGCAGTGGTCATTGGGACTTGGACATGAGCTGCAAAGTATAGAATGGTGACAACAATTCTAGTGCCATGCGGACTTTTCCTGGATATGGACTTTTCCTGGATTCCTGCTCCCTGTGACAGCTCCTAACAGACTGAACTGTGGTTGGGTTGCATTTTTCAGGGATTTGGCATGGTGATGGGGCCAACATGGACTTGGTGAACATGTTAAGGACACTACTCTTTTATGGATTCTTGCTGTATTGGCCAAGAGTTTGCTTAAAGGCTTTTAATCACTGTAAAAAAAATAGAAGACTGGATAAAGAAGATGGGGCACATATACACCATGGTATACTATTCAGCTAGAAGAAATGATGACATCGGATCACTTATAGCAGAATGGTGGAATCTTGATAACATTATGCGGAGTGAAATAAGTGAATCAGAAAAAAACAAGAACTGCAGGATTCCATACGTTGGTGGGACATAAAAGCGAAACTAAGAGACATGGACAGGAGTGTGGTGGTTATGGGGGGTGGGGGAGGGAAGAAGGGAGAGGGGGAGGGGGAGGGGGAGGGGTACAAAGAAAACTGGATAGAGGGTGACAGAGGACGATCTCTCTTTGGGTGATGGGTATGCAACAGAACTTAATGACAAGATAACCTGGAAATGTTTTCATTTAATATATGTACCCTGATTTATTGATGTCACCCCATTAAAATAAAAATTTATTTATAAAAAAAAAATCTTTCTTTACCAAAGAATTTTATGAAGACTGAATGAGACAGGATATTTCAAGGGGATTATTAATGCAAAAAATTGTACAAATGTGAGGTGTTGGCCCTGGCCGGTTGGCTCAGTGGTAGAGCGTCGGCCTGGAGTGCAGAAGTCCTGGGTTCGGTTCCCGGCCAGGGCACACAGGAGAAGTGCCCATTTGCTTCTCCACCCCTCCCCCTCTCCTTCCTCTCTGTCTCTCTCTTCCCCTCCTGCAGCCAAGGCTCCACTGGAGCAAAGATGGCCCGGGCGCTGGGGATGGCTCCTTGGCCTCTGCCCCAGGCACTAGAGTGGCTCTGGTCACAACAGAGCGACGGCCCGGTGGCACAGAGCGTCGCCCCCTGGTGGGCAGAGCGTCGCCCCCTGGTGGGCGTGCCAGGTGGATCCCGGTCAGGCACATGTGAGAGTCTGTCTGACTGTCTCTCCCTGTTTCCGGCTTCAGAAAAAAAAATACAGAAAAAAAGATAAAAAAATATGAGGTGTTATTATCACTAGTTTCAATTATGAATTTTAACTTGTATTTAAAATCTATTTCTTGTTCTACATGGCATTTGTTGGATGCACATGTGGTTACTTTCACTTAATAAAATCCCTTCTCTGAAAAAAAAAAAAAAAAGAATATTGGAGCCTCTTTAATGTAAAAAGGCTCAGAATTACGGTTTTTCCTAAGTTGACGATAGGGTAGGCGGACATACCAACTTCCAACTCCCAGAACCAAAGTGGATCACAACTTAATTTTAAGAACTATCATCTGGAAAAACCAACTTTGGACTAAACTAAGAGGGCTATTCAACCAAAGAACACTGAAAAAGTCACACTGAGACTGTTAGGAAAAGTGAAAACACAGAGAGGGCTGCCCAGCTCCCCAGAGTGAACAGCAGCCTGGAGAGACTCACATGGCGGGAAGTGAGTTTAGCAGAGAGGGGAGGGTCCTGGGTCCCAGGAACAAAGCCCAGCCTACATCCCCAGAGCCTAGAAGTGGTGTATGGACAGCATTTAGCTGCAAAATGAGTCAAGATACTGTTTGTGAGAAAGAGACAGATTTCTCAGACCTGAGATTCTTTTTAAAAGGACCTGCAGAAAACCTCTTTCACAACCACTCACCAGGGGATCCAGGGGATGGGAGAGAGGAGAGGACTGGAGCAGCAGGAAGACAGTGTAATCTAGGAGGCACAGGGAGAAACACTTTGAGAGACAGCCACCCTAACCCCTAGGCTGAGTCACTCTCCAAATCTGAAGTGAATATTTCCCCTGGAAACAGCAATCGGCAAAAGGAAGCAGGACACCAGCCAAACAAGCTCTCCCGTGGCACTCAGAGCAGAGCCACTTAGAAGGAGGGAGCTTTCCGGTCTACAGTATTGAGTGTTAGGGTCTGAGCTGCAGCACCCCCACCAACACTGCTGAGGGCTTGCTGGAGGGCAGGCGGCGGTGGGAGGCGGAAATGTGGTTCCATCAGTGGCGGCAGAAGCCAGGCCAGGCATGACTGAGGCCCGGTGTGAGCTCAGTGTTTCCCGATGGGGATGGAGAGGACACACAAAAGTGGTCTGGCCCGGCTGCAGGCCCACCTTCAAACCCACCTGCAGGGGGAAAGGCAAAAGTCCAGGAATGGGCGGTAACCTGCCATTGAGCAAGGGGACGTGGGCACACAGCCTCGCCTGGCCCACGGAACCAAGGCTTGTAGCTGATGCGTGAGCCGGCTCCTCCCACAGGGAGGAACAGGCAAACACACACAGCTGAGCAAAGGTGCTCACCCCTGCCCTCGATGCCGAGGCTTGCAGCCTGGGTGCAGCCTGCAACCTCACCAGCAGGGGCTGGGAATAGGCTGAGGCCAGCTGATGCTTGTAGACCTAGGCACATGAACATAGCCCCTCCTTGTAGAGGAGAGGTGGAAACCACAGCACAGCCACAGAGGGCTGGTGCCAGCAACGGCCATACTGGAACGCCTGAGGCAGCGGCAGAAGGGGTGGCAGGCCTGCAGACAGACTACACCTAGGGAACACAGAGGCCACATCCATTGGACTCCAGTGGCCAAACCCTTCTTATACACAGACAAAATGGGAAGGCAGAGAAATGCAACCCAAATGAATCAAGAGAAATCCCCAGAAAAGGACCTGAATGAGTCAGCTATGCCCAGATTACCAGATGCAGAGTTTAAAACAATGATTGTTAGGATGTTCAAAGATCTTAGAACAACAATAGATAGTCATTATGATCACCTAAATAAAGAGATAGCAAATATAAAAAAGAATATTGTAATAATAAAAAAGAATCAGCCAGAAATGACAAATACAATATAAGAAATAAAAACCACAATGGAAGGAATTAAAAGCAGGATAAATAAAGCTGAGGATCGAATCAGCAAGTTAGAGGACAAGTTAAATGAAGGCACAGAGGCAGAGCAGAAAAAAAAAAGAGACTCAAAAAGTCTGAAAAAACTCTAAGAGAGCTCTATGACAACTTGAAGAGAAGTAAAATCCGCATCATAGGGGTTCCTGAAGAAGAAGAGAAAGAACAAGGGATAGAGACTTTGTTCAATCAAATCTTAGCTGAAAACTTCCCTAAATTGAGGCAGGAAAAATTCCCACAAGTTCAAGAAGCACAGAGAACTCCATTAAAGAGAAATCCAAAAAAATCTACACCAAGACACATCATAATTAAAATACCAAAGCTAAGTAATAAAGAGAAAATATTAAAAGCTGCTAGAGAAAAAAAGGCTATTACCTACAAAGTAGCCCCCATAAGGATGACATCTGACTTCTCAACAGAAACACTTGAGGCCAAAAGGGAATGGCAAGAAATATTCAAAGTAATGCAGAACAAGAGCCTACAACCAAGACTACTTTATCCAGCAAGGCTATTGTTACAATTGAAGGAGAAATAAATAGCTTTCAGACAAAAAAAACTGAAGGAATTCACTACAACCAAATCAGTACTACAAGAAATGCTAAGGGGCCTGTTGTAAACAGATCAAAGAGGAAAAAGAATATAGCAAAAGAGCAATACAGCTTTAAAGAATAAAATGGCAATAAATAACTGCATATATCAATAATAACCTTAAATGTAAATGGAATAAATGATCCAATCAAAAGATATAGGGTAGCTGCATGGACAAGAAAACAGGACTCATACATATGCTGTCCCCAAGAGACACACCTTAAAACAAAAGATGCACATAAACTGAAGATAAAAGGATGGAAAAAATATTTCATGAAAATGGAAATGAAAAAAAATCTGGGGTAGCAATACTTATATCAGACAAAATGGACTTTATAGCAAAGGCTATAGTAAGAGATAAAGAAGGTCCACTGCATAATGACAAAGGGAACAATCCAACAGGAAGATATAACCATTATAAATATCTACGCACCTAATATAGGAGCACCTAAATATATAAAGCAGATGTTGTTGGATATAAAAGGCGAGATCAACAGCAATATTATAATAGTAGGGGATTTCAATATCCCACTAACATCACTAGATAGATCCTCAAGAAAGAAAATTAATAAAAAAAACAAAACAGCAGACTTAAAGGACACACTAGATCAACTGGATTTAATAGATATCTTCAGAACCTTTCACCCTAAAGCAGCAGAATATACATTCTTTTCAAGTGTTAATGGTACATTCTCTAGAATAGACCATATGTTAGGGCATAAAAGTGGTCTCAACAAATTTAAGAAGATTGAAATCATATCAAACATTTCTCTGATCACAATGGCATGAAACTAGAAATCAACTACAACAGAAAAACTGAAAAATACTCAAACACTTGGAAACTAAATAGCATGTTATTAAATAACAAATGGGTTAACAATGAGATCAAAGAAGAAATTTTAAAATTCCTAAAAATGAATGATAATAAGCATACATCAACTCAAAATTTATGGGACAGAGCAAAAGCAGTCCTGAAAGGGAAGTTCATAGCATTACAGACATACTTGATATACTTTAAGAAGCTAGAAAAAGCTCAAATAAACAACTTGACCCTGCATCTAAAAGAACAGCAAGTAAAGCTCAGAGGTAGTAGAAGGAAGGAAATAATAAATATCAGAGTGAAAATAAATGACATAGAGACTAAAGAAACAATACAGAGGATCAATGAAACCAGGAGCTGGTTCTTTGAAAAGGTAAACAAGATTGATGAACCTTTAACCAGACTCACCAAGAAAAAAAGAGAGAGGACTCAAATAAATAAAATTAGAAATGAGAGTGGAGAAAGAACAACTGACACAACAGAAATATAAAATATTGTAAGGAAATACAATGAAGAACTGTATGCCAAAAAACTAGACAACCTAGATGAAATGGACAAATTCCTTGAAACATACAATCTTTTAAAAATCAATCTGGAAGAATCAGAAAACCTAGACAGACCGATTACAACAAATGAGATCAAAACAGTTATCAAATAACTCCCAACAAAGAAAAGTCTGGGGCCTGATGGCTTCACAAGTGAATTCTATCAAATATTCAAAGAAGAACTAACTCTTATCCTTCTCAAGCTATTTCAAAAAATTCAAGAGGAAGGAAGACTTCCAAGCTCCTTTTATGAGGCAAGCATAATTCTGATTCCAAAACCAGGCAAAGACAACACAAAGAAAAAAATTATAGGCCAATATCCCTGATGAATTTAGATGCTAAAATCCTCAACAAAATATTAGCAAACCGGATCCAGCAATATATGAAAAAATCATACATCATGATCAAGTGTGATTTACTCTGGGGAGGCAAGGCTGGTACAATATACACAAATCAATCAATGTGATTCATCACATAAACAAAAGGAAGGAGAAAAACCATGTGATAATTTCAATAGATGCAGAAAAAACATTTCATAAAATCCAGCACCCATTCATGATCAAAACTCTCAGCAAAGTGGGAATACAGGGAACATACCTCAACATGATAAAGACCATGTATGACAAACCCACAGCCAACATCATACTCAATGGGCAAAAATTAAAAGCAATACCCTTAAGATCAGGAACAAGGCAGGGGTGCCCCCTTTCACCACTCTTATTCAACATAGTTCTGGAAGTCCTAGCCACAGCAATCAGACAAGAAGAAGAAATAAAAGGTATCCAAATTGGAAAAAAAGAAGTAAAACCATTATTATTTGCAGATGATATGATATTGTATATAGAAAACCCTAAAGTCTCAGTCAAAAAAACTACTGGACCTAATAAATGAATTTAGCAAGGTGGCAGGATATAAAATCAATACTCAGAAATCAGAGGCATTTTTATACACCAACAATAAACTGTCAGAAAGAGAAATTAAGGAAACAATACCCTTCACTATTGCAACAAAAAAAATAAAGTACCTAGGAGTAAATTTAACCAAGGAGATTAAAGACTTGTACTTGGAAAATTATAAAACATTGATAAAAGAAATCAAGGAAGATGCAAACAAGTGGAAGCATATACTGTGCTCATGGTTAGGAAGAATAAATATCATTAAAATGTCTATATTACCCAAAGCAATTTATAAATTCAATCCAATACCAATTAAAATACCAATGTCTTACTGCAAAGATATAGAACACATATTCCAAAAATTTATATGGAACCAAAAAAGAACACAAATAGCCTCAGCAATCTTGAAAAGGAAGAATAAAGAGGGAGGCATCACACCTATTGATGTCAAGTTATACTACAAGGCCATTGTAGTCAAAACAGCCTGGTACTAGCATAAGAACAGGCATATAGATCAATGGAACAGAACAGAGAATCCAGAAATAAACCCACAGCTTTATGGACAACTGATATTTAACAAAGGAGGTAAGAGTATACAATGGAGTAAAGACAGCCTCTTCAACAAATGGGAAAATTGGACAGCTACCTGCAAAAAAATGAAACTAAACCACCAACTTACACCATTCACAAAAATAAACTCAAAATGGATAAAAGACTTAAATGTAACCCATGAAACCATAAGCATCTTAGAAGAAAACATAGGCAATAAGCTCTCTGACATCTCTCACAGCAATATATATATTTGCTGATTTATCTCCACGGGCAAGTGAAATAAAAGACAGGATAAACAAATGGGACTATATCAAACTAAAAAGCTTTTGCACAGCTAAAGACAATAAGAACAGAATAAAAAGACAAACTACACAATGGGAGAACATATTTGACAATACGTCTGATAAGGGGTTAATAACCAAAATTTATAAAGAACTTGTAAAACTCAACACCAGGAAGACAAACAATTCAATCAAAAAATGGGCAAAAGAAATGAATAGACACTTCTCCAGAGAGGACATATAGATGGCCAATAAGCATATGAAAAAATGTTCAACATCACTAATCATTAGAGAAATGCAAATGAAACCCACAATGAGATAAAACCTCACACCAGTCAGAATGGCGCTCATCAACAAAACAACACAGAGTAAGTGCTGGTAAGGATGTGGAGAAAAGGGGAACCCTCCTGCACTGCTGGTGGGAATGCAGACTGGTGCAGCCACTGTGGAAAACAGTATGGAGATTCCTCAAAAAAGTGATAATTGAACTGCCTTTTGACCCAGTTATCCCACTTTTAGGAATATACCCCAAGAACACTATAGCACTGTTTCAAAAGGAGAAATGCACCCCCATGTTTATGGCAGCATTGTTCACAACAGCAAAGATCTGGAAACAGCCCAAGTGTCCGTCATTGGATGAGTGGATTAAAAAATCTTCATACATATATGCTATGGAATACTACTTAGCCATAAGAAATGATGACATCGTATCATTTACAACAACATGGATGGACCTTGATAACATTATACTGAGTGAAATAAGTAAATCAGAAAAGACTAAGAATTATATGATTCCATACATAGGTGGGACATAAAAATGAGACTCAGAGACATGCACAAGAGTATGGTGGTCTCGGGGGGGTGGGGGACACAAAGAAAACCAAATAGAAGGCGACAGTAGACAATTTGACTTTGGGTGATGGGTATGTAACATAATCAAATATCAAAAAAACCTGGAGATGTTTTCTCTGAACATATGTACCCTGATTTATCAATGTTACCCCATTAAAATTAATTATAAAAAATTAAATTAAATTTAAAAAGGCTCAGAATTACAATAAAACAGAATTTAGAAGAGGCATGCCATCTCCAGGGTCAGAGACAGAATAGAGGCTTGCAATTTATTTATATGCTTGATTTATAAATATGAACATCATATAAATTGTTTGGTATTCTAAGGCTAAATTGAGACTGAATTTTTCAAACATTTTTCTATCTATGTCAAATTCATAACTTTTTTCCATAAAATTAACTTTTTCATAAAAAAAAAATTAAGCCCTGGCTGGATAGCTCAGTTGGCTGGAGCATCGTCCCGGAGCATCGAGGTTGCAGGTTTGATTCCCCGGTCAGGGCCCATACAGGAGCAGGTCAGTGTTCCTGTCTCTCTCAAAAAAAATTCTTTTTAAGTCACTTTTTTGTTTTTTGTTAGTATGCAGTATGGACTTCATGAATACTTGTTCATTTTCCTTGTTTCATAGAGAAGGGGAATCTTGAGAGGCCTATAAAAATGAAGTAGTATTTGGATAGGTAGAGAGAGGAAAGAGATTTTAGAAGAGAATTACAGAAGAAGAAAAGGACCAGAGAAGAGGAATGCTTATAATGTGCTGTGTGAGTGCACAGAGCCCTAGCGAGAAAAGTGTGGTAGCTACAGGGGAAATTTCTCAACAGGTAGATTGTGGCCATAAAGTTATTTTAGGGCAACGATAAATGGTTTGACTTAATATATATATACACAGTGTGTCCATAAAGTCATGGTGCACTTTTAACCGGTCACAGGAAAGCAACAAAAGATGATAGAAATGTGAAATCTGCACCAAATAAAAGGAAAACTCTCCCAGTTTCATACCTATTCAGTGCAGTTCGATGTGGGCTCATGCACAGATTTTTTAGGGCTCCTTAGGTAGCTATCCCGTATAGCCTCTACAGACTCATCACTGACTGATGGCCTATCAGAACAGGGTTTCTCCACCAAACTGCCGGTTTCCTTCAACTGCTTATCCACCGAGTACAGTTATTCCTATGTGGTGACACTTTGTTCTAAACGCGCCAATATTCATGTTGCACTTTGGTCATGAATTCGAATTTAGCGAGCCACAGAACACACTGAACTTTTCTCTGTACTGTCCACATCTCGACTGGCATGGCCGTGGGCTGCTCCACTGTATACACGGTGTTACATCATCATCTGCGCATGCGCACATGCTGCCACATCATCCTACAGAAACTGGGAGGGTTTTCATTTTATTTGGTGAGGATTTCACATTTCTATCGTCTTTTTTTTTTTTTTTTTTTTTTTTTTGTGAAGGTGGAAACAGGGAGAGACAGTCAGACAGACTCCCGCATGCGCCCGACCGGGATCCACCCGGCACGCCCACCATGGGGCGACGCTCTGCCCACCAGGGGGCGATGCTCTGCCCATCCTGGGCGTCGCCATGTTGCGACCAGAGCCACTCTAGTGCCTGAGGCAGAGGCCACAGAGCCATCCCCAGCGCCCGGGCCATCTTTGCTCCAATGGAGCCTTGGCTGCGGGAGGGGAAGAGAGAGACAGAGAGGAAAGCGCGGCGGAGGGGTGGAGAAGCAAATGGGCGCTTCTCCTATGTGCCCTGGCCGGGAATCGAACCCAGGTCCTCTGCACACTAGGCCGACGCTCTACCGCTGAGCCAACCAGCCAGGGCTCTATCGTCTTTTGTTGCTTTCCTGTGACCGGTCAAAAGTGCACCATGACTTTACAGACACACTGTGTGTGTGTATATATTGAATATATATATATATATATTTACTAAATATATATTCATTATGTGGATGTCATATATACATTCCAGCTTTGATTATTTTATTGCAAATATTGTTCAAATAAAATACCTTAGTTCATTTCTGTTAGTGAGGTGTTGGGATTTATGTTTTGAACTGCACCGTCTTCTCCAATGCAGAGGAATGAACAATAAATAGCAAAGTCGATAACTAAATTACGCGGTACTTTAAAGGTGAAAAGGGTTATGGAGGAAGAGTGTGCTGCATTGCGAATGGCAGGAGGGTGCCACTTTAAATAAGGTTTTCAGGAAAAGCCCCTCTGGGAAGGTGACATTAGACAAAGGCTTGGGTGGGAAGAGTTTTCCAGTAAGAGGGAAGAGCTATTGTGAAGTCCCCGGAGCAGCGGGGCTCCTGGCATGTTTGAGGAACCATCATGAGGCTGATGGGCTGGAGCAGAGTCAGGGGGCAGGAGGGAGCCCAGTGGAAGATGGGATCAGAGGTGAGTGGGGCCACATCATCAGTCACACGGTGGGACACTGGAGATGACGCAGCCACTGAGGATCTTGAACAGCAGAGGGATTGATGTGGTCAAACCTGACTTTTACTAGGGCCACCCTGCTGCTGTGTGAAAGAGGACATGCTCGGGCCCCTAGTATAGTCATACATTCTAAAAAGAACTGTTAAGAAATCAGCCATTTGGTAAAGCAAGTTCGGTGAAGAGGTAAGAGTATTCTAATCCTGGATCGGCAGGTGGTGGGCCGAATCATCAGCCAGACCTTTTCCTGCTTGGTTTCAGGGATGCAGAGATGCTGAGCGGGGATGCTTTGGAACACAGCAAGGTGATAGTTTGAAGGCACATGGCTTTCTTTAAATATATATATATATATTTAAAATATAAATATATATATTGGGTTGGGGAATAAGTTCGTAGCGTTTTTACCGAAGACTTTTATTTAAACAAAAACCAATAATTATATCAATAAGTTAATCAATTATATATTCGCTGTTGCTGTTTACAACCTCTTCCCACCTCTCGACCAATTTGTTGATGCCGTTCCGCCAAAAATCGCCTGGTCTGGTGTCAAAGAAGTTGTTGAGCCAGTTTTTAAGGACCTCTTTGTTATCGAAGGTAACGCCCTTCATATGGTTTGACAGGGAGCGGAAAAGATGGTAATCGGTCGGTGCAAGGTCCGGAGAATACGCGGATGCTGAAGGACCTCCCATTCGAGCTCTTGGAGTGTGGCTTTGATGACTTGTGCAACATGGGGCCTGGCGTTGTCATGAAGGAGTATGGTTTGACCATGTCGATCAGGTCTTTTCAGTCAAACAGCCTAATTCACGCGGTGTAGCTGGGCAATGTAGAGCTCCTTGTTGACCGTGGCATTCTTTTCGAGCATTTCCCAGTTCTTCATCGAATTCAGAAGGCCTTCCACTGCGGCACGTGTCATCGACGTCAAAGTCGCCATTTTTGAACTTTGCAAACCATTTCCGTGCTGTAGACTCGCCTATGACACCTTCTCCATACACGTCGCAAATGTCCCGGGCTGCTTTGGCAGCTTTTTGACCTCGATGAAAAGCAAAGAAGAACAGGTGTCGAAAATGTTGATTTTTGCCTCCTGGGTATTCCATTTCTAAGCCTCAAAACTAATAAAAAATTAAATAACTCAAAAATACAATTAACATAGTTTTGTAGTGCAGAAAGAGTTTTATCGAATGAATACTTACCCTTTGCCAAACAGCAAACAAATCGTTGTAAAATAAAAGAAAATATTAAAATGCTACGAACTTATTCCCCAACCCAATATATATATATATATATATATATATATATATATATATATATATATACAGTATATATCTTTATAAGTTTCTTCCATTGCACAAAGAGTTGAAATTGGAAACCTTAATGGTCTTGTCATCTCTGATCACATACTAGATGCAGTAAAACACCCTGCAACAGGAATTTCTATCTCCCTCTTTCTTGGTTGTCTTTCAAGTCTCCCAACTCAGCGTTGACATTTGAGTGTCCCAACTTGAAGAGGAGATGCCCTCATACCACTTCCCTTCCCTCAGTGGCAACTATAAGAGTGTGATCTCAGGGAGATTAAGAAATTTCTCCTTTCTGGAAACAAATAGTATGTTCTCTTTGAATACTAGTCTCTCGGTCAGTAACTTCTGGCCCCTGAGCTGTCACGTAGAGCCGTGGACTTAGGAAAAGTCACATAATGGTTTAAGTTTGGGCTCCCAGTGAATGATTGTGAGGTAGGTTGCTGTTGGATGGCTCAGGATACTTCCTTGAAAGGCCTGCTTCCCTACCACTCTGAGTAGGCTGCTTAGATAGGAAATTTAGGAATGACTTAACTAAAGGGATGCTGGAAAACATACCGTGCAGTCAACCAGGGTTCATCCAAATACAGGGGCTAATATAATAATAAAAAATAGCAAATTTCTTCTATAAAGTCAAGTAAAGAAATTACTGTGTGCTCTTAAAAAATGTAGTACTCATTCATAATTTGATTTTGAAGGCTTCTGCTCCCACATCCCCAATACTCCATGATACCAGCCTCATTTTGTATAAGATTGTAAAATTTATAAATTACTGTCACCCAGACTATCCCATCTGAATCTTAGAATGACACTATCCTATTGGGAATCTTAGTTTTATTAGGCCTGCTTTACAGCTGACGTTCAGAGTCTAACTTGGTCAAGATTATGCAGCTAAGAGGCATTTTTAACTCAGGTCTCTCTGAAGCCGGAGTCCGTGATCTTTGCACTATATCATCCTTGCAAAGGAAATGGGCCCGTCTTGCAGGAACTGTTCTTCTAACTGGGGCATAGGAGTCATCCATTTAAATGAACTGGTAGTCTTTGGAGAGATGTCTGGAAACACCTGTTTGGAGCCCTAGAAGGCTGGCAATTTTCTGTCCAAAAGTATAGCAGCTGGCAGTGGGGACTCAGCCATGGGGGGAGGACCTAGGTGCTCAGACCAGGCTGCTATGCTGTGTGGCTTCCGTGTGCTCCTTCCTATCTGTTCTCTGCACTTCTACACCACGCTCAGTGCTCTTAGAAGCCCCCCTACATGGGCAGAGTCAAAGGATCGCCTAACCTCTGGCTTGCTGCTGATTTTTACCAATGGGCACACCAGCAGGAAATCAGAGGGTGGAAGGAGAGGGCAGTGGGAGTGTTTATTCCCCGGCTTCCTCCCTGTGAGACCGCCCTGCACTGCTTGCTACTCTCCATCTCCCAGAAAATGGCCTCCCAACTGGCTCCTACTGCTACTCCTTCCCTGAGCCCCGCCATTGCTGTCCTGGCCGAGGTGCCTTACTGTTCCGCATGTGTTCTCTCTGCTGTCCTTGTACGTTTAAAAGGTGCCTGTACTGAGCTCCTCACCTTACCCAATCTGAGTGTGCTTTGTTTCCTGATTGACCCCTGACTGGTCAGCAATGACCCCGGAGGGACTGGGTGCCAGGCAGGATCCAATGCCTGACTGTAAACATATGAGTAGGACAGGGACCTTGTTACTAGAATTAGACTTAGAATGAGAACCCAGAACCAGGAAGATGGAGCCATGCATGTCTGCTGGACAGGCTCTCTGCTCTTGCAGAAGACAAGACTCCTTACAGATGCTCTGGGTTAGCTTGACAGGGAAGGGGGTAGCAGAGTCTATGGAGAGCCATAGCCATCCTTGGACCAAGCAGATGGAATGGCTAGACGATTGAGTCCTTAGTTCAGGCAGAGTATGACTGGCTGTTCACTGAACCCATTTTTATTTCCCGCTGCACACATGGACTCTGACCCCAGGTGCCTGAGTTCTGGCCAATGGGATGTGAGCAGAGGAACGTACTAATTACTAAAGGTTCCCTCAGTTTCCTCCACCTTTGTTGGCTGTTTATTTAAGAGTGATGTATGCCACAATGATATCAATCATTCACTAATTAATTTTTTCATTTGTTTATTTCTTTCATTCACTCCCTGAGACCAGACCGGGGGGGGGGGGGGCAGGCCTCTATAAGGAGCTTGTTCACATGGCCTCTTGTAGAGCTCGTTTATGGTGGAGGACACAGCAAACCATTGCAACACCCCATGAAGACACTGCAGAATTAGACAACATTCTCATGGTACTTCTGTGGTGCCCCCTGCTATGGCTGAAGTGTAATGCATTATGCATTAAGCCCCATTTTTTATCCTTTTCCCTTCAAAAATTATGGTCATTTTTATTGAGTACCCACTCTGCCGTGGATGCTTGTGAAACCTTCTGCTGTGATAAGTACAAAAATGTAGGCTTGTAACTAAGTGACATCTGTAACTAATTTAGGCCTCATTCAGCAATTAGATAGCCTGAATCTTCTTAATAATATACAGGGCGTGGTTGCTGGTAATAGACGCATTATCATAGCCCAAAGGAGTGTCGATAGTGCACGCTGAGGAATGGGAAAAGTACCAGAAACTTCCAAGGAATTCTCCTGATATTTTTGTATCCATATGCATTTATGGCTTTGTTTTGGTTTGTTTTTGGTGTTTCTATCCTAAGAAAATGCTTACAAGCAGACACAGGCATGCTCTGGGTTTGTGCATCCAGGAAATACTTCCCAGAATCTCCTTCTCTGACATTGTTTCATCTACATCTTAGTGTTCAGCATGAGTCCCTAGTCCAACAACTCCTGCGATTTGCCTCAAATCTCTTTAAATACAGTTTTTGATGCCCCAAGATAATTTATAAAGAAGGGGGAGGGAAATGATTATACTCATGAGTATCAAGACTCATCGTGACTAATTACAAAATGTAATTCTTTAAAATTAAAATCCTTTTGAATCAGGGTTGCTCAGAGAAGAGCATTTTGTTTAGCTGTCTTGAGGTCATTAAGAAGCTCTATTTTTGCCCCTGAGGGAGAACAGCACCCCCTGGTGCTGGAGTCCTAATCCGGGCGCACACTGGAAACTGATACCTTCCAGGGGCATCTGATTCCTGCCACCCCCTTTTCTGGGGGGCGGGGCAGCGGCGAGCGAGTTGCTGAGGATCCACACAGGCAGAGGCTGAAGCTCCCACATCCTCATTCCCTCGTACATGAAATTTTATTACAGATACTTTTGCCCATCAAATGCATTGTCGGATCGAAGTGTCACATGTTGCCTCACAGATGTTATTTCCGATTAAGCCACAGGCGGCAGGGAGTCGATGTGGCACGCATTTTCCTCTTCCCTCCGTAGCAGCCCCTCTCCCAGCAGCCGTTTGCAAGACAACGTTACTTGCATAACAATTGAGCCGATCTGATATTTTAGGGTATGATGTCAAGATATATTATACTGCAGCCTGCTGACTTAAAAGAAAAAACAACCCAAGAAAAGAAATGATTAGGGCCAAGTTGGATTGAAAAGGACCTAAGGGACTGTCATCTGTTATGAGAATCTTAAAAGCGTCTAATGACCTGTTATTCCCAAGAATAACTGCTACTGTGACTATTGAATTTATTTTTTGCTAAACAAGCTTTGCATGTAATGATATCTTTCTCTGTGGCCTACGACCCGCCAGAATTTGTTTCGCTTTTTTTTCTGAATGAAATACTTGGTCAACAATTCATCATGCAGACATCATCTGTGCTTCTGTTCACTATATTTAGTTTCATATATTAAATGTATTTATGATTCTTCTGCTGAGATTCTTATCTGTTTAAGAATATTTGACAGGCTATATCTTAGAGGCCAAGTGTCATCTTTGCTTTTCTAAATGTATTTTATAGTCTTAAACCTTAAACCAAAGCTGTTGTCCCTGAACACTTTCATGGCACAAAATGCACTGAGCAAAGTGTAGAATTAAGGTGAACTTTTTGAAAATCACGGCGTTGATTGTCATCAAATCACAGTGTTTTGTTTTGTTTTCTTGTGGTTTTTTTTGTTTGGTTTTTTTTTGTATTTTTCTGAAGCTGGAAATGGGGAGAGACAGTCAGACAGACTCCCGCATGCGCCCGACCGGGATCCACCCGGCACGCCCACCAGGGGCGATGCTCTGCCCACCAGGGGGCAATGCTCTGCCCCTCCGGGGCGTCGCTCTGCCTCAACCAGAGCCACTCTAGCGCCTGGGACAGAGGCCAAGGAGCCATCCCCACGCCCGGGCCATCCTTGCTCCAATGGAGCCTTGGCTGCGGGAGGGGAAGAGAGAGACAGAGAGGAAGGAGGGGGGGGGGGTGGAGAAGCAAATGGGCGCTTCTCCTATGAGCCCTGGCCAGGAATCGAACCCGGGTCCCCCGCATGCCAGGCCAACGCTCTACCGCTGAGCCAACCGGCCAGGGCCACAGTGTTTTTTAAGGTAGCATATCCTATGAACAATCTCACCCCTATCCTTCATCTATGACAGCAGAGGCCTTGTCTGTGTGTCCGTGGCTGTATCTTCAGGCACAGAACAGTTATTCAATTAATATCTATGCAGTGGGTGGATGGATGGTTGGATGGATGAATGGATAGATGAACGGATATAAGTGAGTGCTGTGCGGCTTGAAGGGGTGCTTTTACTGTGAGCCTCGGCTTAAGTCAGGCTGTTTTGAATTATTGAGCTTTACAAACATTTACAGGAAGTCAGTGTCCTGCTGGTTATGAGAAAGAGTGAAAGTGCAGAGGGCTAATGAACTCTTAGGAGGATGACACTGCTTCCCATTAAATAAAGCAAGTTTATTTTGGGCTCAGAAAATGAGATAAAATTTGCCATTGCTTTCCCCAAAATAGTCATGGTCTTTCAAATTAAAAGGGCCATCCTGGAAAGAGAAGAATAAATAAAAATATAGAAAAGTTCCTGAATCTGATCCATCAATTGAAGAGATTCCTTTTTTAGGTGGGCGTGTTCACAAGGGTGGAAACGGACACAAAGACGAGAGCCGCAGCCACTCTGAAATGCCTTCGGGTGTGAGCTTCAGAGAGGACGAATCACATCCACACAGACTTGGCTATCAATTGGACGGCTCAGCCCCAAGGAAGGCTAGGAATAGTGCTGAGAAGCAGCAATAATGAATTATTCTGCTGAGTTTATTAATATTTGGGCAGAAAAGGATGGATTCGTTTTAGAGTTAGGTATCATTTTAACATGCACATTATAGGTGGTAGCTTTTTTTTTTTCCCCCAGCAGAAATAAATGTAGCTGTCCCCTAACGGGAGCAATTTCCCTTCACATTTCTTGCAGCTTTTGTCCCATGGGGCGACAGATGAGTATGTGATAGCAATACTGATTCCAGTGCTGAGACGCCATCTGATCCACTGGGAGAGCTGGTGGATTCAAATCAATGTCAGCTCATGCCTTCTGGGCAGCCGTCTTTCAGTGCAGGATTTGCTCTGTGGATCAGAAAAACAGCTGGCGACTTGCAATATGTTATACAAAAGACCTTTTAACTGTTTTGTTGTTTCCAGCTATGATGTAGTGTGAGTCACTTCAAATATTTCTTTTATTTGCGCGCCTGTTAAGCAACTGGTAAAAACACAACACCAAGTCAAACTGCTGTCTGCAGAATTCTGATTCTTATAAGTGGCTGGAAATAAGCTTCTGCCTCCACCTACATTATTTTCAATGTAATAGTTTTATCCAAGAAAGCATTTATTGGAAATGCAGTCTTGAAATTGCCTGTAAAACGCATGCAGGTGCTAAAAGAAATAACCCTTGAGGGTTATTCAAAATTCTTGGAGAAAAAACTTTCACACAGGTATGTTGTTTTCAGGATGGAGTTGTTGATTTCCAGGGCATCTTGTTTGTATATGGCAGAATTTGGGCTGTGTGTCTCTATCTTGGGTCATTTTCCCCTCATAAATGATATATAATAATTCCCATCAATGCAAAAAAAACCCCCACAATATATTTCTGTTTTGGGGAAACACTCAAAGCCTTAACCCCAAAAACTAAACTTCTTTCTCTCACTTGGTTGTTTTTGGTTTTTACCTTTTTTATTTTTTGCATAAGGTTTCTTTCTCACTCGTTTTAAAATATTTTATTTTCTGCTTCTATAATCCAGTTTTATGGTCATAATTAGGGTCATGAATGCAGAAGTAATGTGTCTTTCTAGATAAAGAGGCAAAGACAAAGCTAGAAAGACTCTGGGGAGATCCAGACCGACTCAAGGAGAAGAGATTTGAAATTTTCCAAGTGTGTGAAAGATTTGGTAGTCTATTAATGGGTATTTAGTGTCATATTGGTGTCCCAAATCAGATGTGATTACAGCAAGCATTCAGAGACTCCAGTGCCAAAATGATGATCTCAGTGAATCAATCTGGTGCTTGTTTATAATTTCCAAAGTGTTTTTCATAGCTCTCCATTGACTACTTTGATAAAATAACTAAATGGAAGTCAGCCATCCCATGTGTCTCTGTGGGTGAAGAACTATGTGAAGTACTATCATATTCATTATTTGTAGGGTGTGTGTTGAGACCGTGGTCTTATCAAGGAGGGCTCTCTATGTTTGACTACAAGTTTAATTAGCAGTTGGTGTTCAGTTTGTGAAGAATTTTGATTGATTGTTGGTTTGGCTGAGTTTCAGGCCTTGTCAACATAGATAAAATATATCGCTGAGTTCATTCATCTTGTATAGCTATTTTTATGTGGACTTCCTATTTTATCAATATTAATGTCAACCATACACAATGGCCTCAGTAACAAAGCAATTTCTTGAGGAAGATGATATGTAAAGGAAGATAAAGAATACTAGACCAAAGGGCATTTTCCTGAAGTGTGTCCAGGAACACATTTCTTGCAGAAATTAACAGGATTGGAGTAAAAGAAATAAGTAACCTAATGAAATAAGCCATTAATATAGTTTGCTGCCCTGGCCGGTTGGCTCAGTGGTAGAGCATCGGCCTGGCATGCAGAAGTCCTGGGTTCGATTCCCGGCCAGGGCACACAGGAGAAGCACCCATCTGCTTCTCCACCCCTCCCCCTCTCCTTCCTCTCTGTCTCTCTCTTCCCCTCCTGCAGCCGAGGCTCCATTGGAGCAAAGATGGCCCGGGCGCTGGGGATGGCTCCTTGGCCTCTGCCCCAGGCGCTAGAGTGGCTCTGGTCGCAACAGAGCAACGCCCCGGAGGGGCAGAGCATCGCCCCCTGGTGGGCAGAGTGTCGCCCCTGGTGGGCATGCCGGGTGGATCCCGGTCGGGCGCATGCAGGAGTCTGTCTGACTGTCGCTCCCCGTTTCCAGCTTCAGAAAAATACAAAAAAAAAAAAAAAAAAAAAAAAAAAAAAAATATATATATATATATATATATATATAGTTTGCTCATTTTAGGACTCATCAGAACTTTTGATATACTGTGAACATTGTAAATCTCAAAATCTCAAAAGATGTGACCTAGTATGCAGCGCTCCTCCGACTTGTTCAATGTAATGCCTCCCCTGTATCCGATCTCCTAATTTTTTTTAAAAGCATATTTTAAAAAACAACCTTCTGTGATGATTTCTTGGTAAATGCAGACTTAACTACTATGCAGTCGTAATAAATAAATATTATTTATAAATACAATTAAATAGCAATTGGAACAATTGCACATTCCCATGCAGAATAATAAATCTAGAGGCAGATCTTACACCCTTTACAAAAATGAACTCAAAATGGATGACAAACATAAATGTAAAACCCCAAAATATGAAACTCTTAGGAGATTACATGGGAGAAAACCTAGATGACCTTGGCTTTGACGATGACTTTTTTTTTTTATAATAATTTTATTTTTTTTAATGGGGTGACATCAATAAATCAGGATACATATATTCAAAGATAACAAGTCCAGGTTATCTTGTCGTTCAATTATGTTGCATACCCACCACCCAAAGTCAGATTGTCCTCTGTCACCTTCTATCTTGTTTTCTTTGTGCCCCTCCCCACCCCCTTTCCCTCTCCCATTCCCCCCTCCCCCCCCCCCGTAACCACCACACTCTTATCAATGTCTCTTAGTTTCACTATTATGTCCCACCTACGTATGGAATAATACAGTTCCTGTTTTTTTCTGATTTACTTATTTCGCTTCATATCATGTTATCAAGATCCCACCATTTTGCTGTAAATGTTCCGATGTCATCATTTCTTATGGCTGAGTAGTATTCCATAGTGTATATGTGCCACATCTTCTTTATCCAGTCATCTATTGATGGGCTTTTTGGTTGTTTCCATGTCCTGGCCACTGTGAACAATGCTGCAATAAACATGGGGCTGCATGTGTCTTTACGTATCAATGTTTCTGAGTTTTTGGGATATATAACCAGTAGAGGGATTGCTGGGTCATAAGGTAGTTCTATTTTCAGTTTTTTGAGGAACCACCATACTTTCTTCCATAATGGTTGTACTACTTTACATTCCCACCAACAGTGTATGAGGGTTCCTTTTTCTCCACAGCCTCTCCAACATTTGCTATTACCTGTCTTGCTAATAACAGCTAATCGAACAGGTGTGAGGTGGTATCTCATTGCTGTTTTGATTTGCATTTCTCTAATAGCTAAAGAAGATGAGCATCTTTTCATATATCTGTTGGCCATTTGTATTTCTTCCTGGGAGAAGTGTCTATTCATATCCTCTTCCCATTTTTTTATTGGATTGTTTGTTTGTTTGTTGTTGAGTTTTATGAGTTCTTTGTATATTTTGGATATTAGGCCCTTAGACAATGACTTTTTGATAGGACATCAAACGTGTGATCCATGAAAGAAATAATTGATAAGCTAGGTTTCATCAAAATTAAAAATTTCTGTACTGCAAAAGATGCTGACAAGTAAATAAAAAGACAAGACACCAATAAGGAGAAAATACTTGCAAAAGATGTACTTTACAGAGACTGTTAACCAAAATATAAAAAGCATTCTTAAAATCCAATGATACATAGTGAAGAACTTGATTTAAAAACAGGCCAAAGACCTTAACAGACAGCTCACCAAAGAAGATATACAGAAGGCAAATAAACACAGGAGAAGATGCCCCACGACCCATGTCATCAGGGAAATGCAAATTCAGACAGGGAAATACCAATACCCACCTATTGGAATGCCAGATCCAGAACACGGACAACACCAAATGCTGGAAAGGATGTGGAGCAACAGGAACGCTCATTCATTGCTGGCGGGAAGACAGAATGGTACAGCCACCTGGGGCGACAGTCTGGCGGTTTCCTGTAAAACTGAACATACTCTTCTGTGATCCAGTACTGTGCACTGTATTTACTGAAAGGAGTTGAACACTTATATTCACACAAAAACCTGCACGTGGATATTTATAGCAGTTCTATTCATAACTGTCAAAACTTGGAAGCAGCCAGGATATTCTTCAGTAGGTGAATGGATAAATACACTAGTACATCCAGACAATGAAATGTTATCTGGCTCTAAAAAGAAATGAGCTCTCAAGCCATGAAAAGACATGGAGACACCTTAAATGTACATATAGTACTAAGTTGAAGAACCCATTTGAGAGGGCTACTTACTGTATGATTCCAACTGCATCATATAATGGAAAAGGCAAAACTATAGAGACAGGAAAAGATCATTGTTGTCAGTGGTTGGGGGGAAGAAGAAAGGGATGACTAGACAGAGCACAGAGGATTTTTTGGGAAACTACTCTGTCTGATACTATAATTTTGGATACATGTTATTATACGTTTGCTCAAACCCACAGAAGGTGGGTTTAACACCAAGAGTGAACCCTAACGGAAACTATGGACTTCCAATGACTATGATGTGACTATGTATGTTCATCCGTTGTAGCAAAAGCCCCACACTGGTGGGGGATGTTGATAATGAGGGAGGCTGTGCGTGTGTGAAGACAGGGGGTATATGGGATATATTTGTACATTTCTTAATTTTGCTTAAAACCTAGACAGCTCTAAAAATAAAACTATTAAAAAGAAAAACCAAAAATACCTAGAGTAAAATTTAAAAATTGAATGCTATTAGAGATTATTTAATCCAGTGGGTTTTTGGCTTCGTAAATTTCTTTTGAACTATCATTTATCTAGGTTCTGCTATGCGCCAGGTACTGAGCTAAGTACTCTTACATATATGAAAACCAGTAGTCCTATACATTAGCTGTTATTTTCTTCACTTACTGAATAAGGAACGGAAACTTTGAGAGGCTTAGTAACTTTTCCAAGGTTGCAGAACCAGTAAATGGTGAGGGCGGAATTCAAACTTGGGGCAGAACTGGCTCTGTTAGCAATAATATTACAACAACAACAAACAGACCAAATAACGTATGCATTTATTTGTGTGTATTTGTGTGTGTGATAGAGACATGGACCAGTTTTTATCTGATTCTCAAAAGAACATATGACTTCCAATTTTTCAATATCGCTGGATTCAGCTCAGAACCTTTAGAGGCCCAGAGCAATGATGTCGTTTTCTCAGCGATGTTCTGCTAATTGGTAAAGGAACAGAAACAAGCATCATGTTCTCCTGACTTCCCTTTGATGATAAGATGCTATATCATCGATGGCTTTTAAATTAGTTGATTTCAGAAAATGAAGGAGGACAGAACTGCTGTTAAAAGTTTAGAGCCGCCTGACCTGTGGTGGTGCAGTGGATCAAGTGTCGACCTGGAATGCTGAGGTCGCCAGTTCAAAACCCTGGGCTTGCCCTGTTAAGGCACATATGGGAGTTGACGCTTCCTGCCCCCCCCCATCTCTCTTCTCTAAAATGAATAAATAAATAAATAATAACTTAAAAAAGTTTAGAGCCATTCTGCTTGTAGATTATGAGAATTTTCCATTAAACTCATTGTTTTATGGTAAAACACTGATAATGTTTTATACCCAGAAACCAGACTATAAATACAAGGGATATTTAAACTATTTTAAATTATTTAAGTGTCTAAATATCAAGGTGAGAGAGAAAATATAATGTTCAGAAAAAATAACTCAAACTAAGGCATTTGGATGATAAATGAATGACCCAATTAAAATAAAAGTTAGCTTTTTTACTTTTGAAAATCAAAGCATAAACCAGCTTTATATACAAAACTAATAATCACCTCTCTAGTGGTTTGAGTTGAGACACCACCATCTTGTGCACTATCTAAAATTCTTTTTTTCCAATGTGCATTACATTAGATTAAGGCAATGTGCTTCAAAACCATTTGTTTAGCCTGTCCTGTGATGGCGCAGTGGATAAAGCGTCGACCTGGGAATGCTGAGGTCGCCGGTTCGAAACCCTGGGCTTGCCTGGTCAAGGCACATATGGGAGTTGATGCTTCCAGCTCCTCCCCCCTTCTCTCTCTGTCTCTCCTCTCTCTCTCTCTCTCTCTCTCTGTCTCTCCCTCTCCTCTCTAAAATGAATAAATAAATAATAATAAAAAAATTTAAAAAAATAAAAAAAAACATTTGTTTAAATGAGAATAACTCTGGAATAGAAATATATAGAGCAGGTTCTCAAATATTGAACCCAGTGTGAGCTTGGACTTGGCACACCTCTTTTTATTGGTGTCAGGAAATAAAAAGGATAAATTTTGATGGGAGGAGGCTCATGGAAATGGTCAGAACATGAAAGAATGCTTGAGGCAGGTTGGCTGAGTAACGACAGCAATAATGAACAATAACTAGTGTGCAGGACATGCAGGACATGAGATCACAGAGAAAAATGACCCTAGTGGGAGATGTTGGACAGTACTAATGACAGTAATCAATGTTTTACTTTTCAATGATAATTCAATTTTAGAAATGACCTCTTTACCATAAAGCAACATATATTTATAATCTTTTTAGCTTTTTTAACTTGTTATACACAAAAAAATGTAAGGAAGAGAAAAATACAGAGGACTATAACTCTATCACTGGCCTTGTCCAGCTCTCAGCAGGTAGAGCAGCTGCCGTGTGTGTGTGTGTGTGTGTGTGTGTGTGTGTGTGTGTGTGTGTGTGTGTGTAAGAGAAGTGGTGGGTGACCAGGAAAGAAAATGAGTTGTTCCAGTGTGATCTCTTGAAATAGATAGAAGACTTGCAATTTCACAGCAAGATCCACAGCCTGGCCTTGTTTTCTGGTTGCAAATCTGAAATGGCAGAAATCCATCTGTCAGCCTGACACCTTTTCATGCTCCCCTTCAATCCCTCACAGAAGAAAAGATTCTTTTTGGATTGATTCTGATTTGGCAGCTTTCTTATTGCCTATCATGTTAAAGACGTTAAAATATATAGCAACAAATTTTATTCTCTCTGATCCTGCAGGATTTTAAAGTTGGAATTTTACTCATTCTATTTGGGTCCCAAGAACAGTACTATAACTTACTGATAACTGGCTAGTAAGTGAGTTGTGAAGCGACTATTCCATATGCCTTTATGTAACTAAAAGATGATTTGATAAGTGTATTTGATTCATTAAACAAACATAAACTGAGCACGTGAAAAAAAGAAAGATATATTCCTAAAAAGGAGTGCCGTTCTGGGTCAAACAAGGCTGTGCAGGAAGCAGCAAGACCAGAAGTCTGGCTGAGCATGAAGACGATGGTAGTGCCCTATGTAAATGCATCTGCTGACGGAACAAGCTACAGATTCAACTGGAAATGAGCGATGGGTGACTTAGGGAAGTCAGCTAAATGGGAAGCCAAGACATGAATTGACATCAAGGTCCATGGAGACCAAAGTCTGGGACACGCATCAGCAGCAGCCACATAAGGGAGCAGGGTTCATGACCTAAGACCTGGCTGAGGAAGTTCTTTGCTTTCCATCTCTTTGTATTTTACCTATAGGGTTGAGATGGCACTCAGTGATACATAATACATCACAAAGCTCAATAACTGACTCAGCACTCTATTTTTTGGAAGAGAGTTATTCATATAATGCCAACATACATATCAGGATTGCAATAGTAACTGCAAAAAGCTCCTCTGTGCATGATGCCACAGAAGCCATCTTGCTTCTTGGTTCTGAGTGTCTTAGAGGGTAGTTTCATCAAAGTGAGCATTGTACAGGATACTATAGACAGGTTTGATAATCAAATCTTAAAAGGTACCATATTTATTTCCTTATTTGGAAGTAAGGTTTGTTGTTTTGTCTTGGGTTTTTTTGAGGGGGATTTTTTACTTTGTTTGTTTATTTCTATGAAAGAGTTTCACATTGTGATTCCGAAATTCGCTCTTTAAAAATGTTTAATTTTAAGTGCCTTCCCATTCTTTTGGTTCATTTATTAGTATTTTAGTTACACTCTAATTTTGTTAACATTTATAAATGCCACATGAATATAAAATTATCTAGTAAGCTTCTTTATGAAAAGGGACCAACTCTAATATCCCAAACTTTGCCCTTTAACTTTGGAATTTGGTTCATGATACCTTGAATAACTTTGAAGTCTACTGACAATTTGGAAATTTATAAAAATTTGTTTGGATCTGGAGACCTTTCCATTTCTTCTGGTGAAATTTAATCATACCCCCACTCTGCGCTTGTTGCAGTTTTCTATGTCGTCATATAGCTAGTTGCATGCATGTGCACATATCTATCGCTCCACTTAGACCGAAAGCTCTTCAAGACAGAAACTGGGTCATTCATTTTTGGATCCTCAGTATTCATCACAGAGCCCGGTGACAATACATGTTCACTGTCCCTAATGAATCAAGGAGAGTCAAGATGACATCATTCTAGTAACAAGCAAGTGTAATTTTTATAGAAACAAGATTTTAAAACTTAGGAAATGGATGTGACCTTGCAAGGAAGGAGGGAAAGAAATAAAGGCAGAGGGAGAGGAGAGGAGGAGAAGGAAGAGAAGGAGAAGGAGAAGGAGGAAGAAGAGGAAAGAAATTGAGATCATTTATGTAGGTGTCATCTAAGATGAGAATGACTAAAGAAAAATGAAACTATGATTGGAAGAGAGTTTTGTTTTTATGAGATAAAATGTAGAAATTTAAAAATAACACATTTTTGGATATTTAGGATGTCCAAATTCTGGCACTTGTTCTTCTTACCTATGGAATGCTCTGCCAAAAAGCATCCACAAAAGATTAATAAAAAAATAGGAAATTGATATTAATTTTATTAATAGCTTGGTAATTACCTAAAAATCCAAGTGAAGATGAATGAGAAAATGTGGTTTTGGGCATGGACTGAATGGAGTCTCATGTCCCATCCAGAATCTAGACCTTGGGACCACATGCTCATGTATGGAGTGGGTGAATGTAAGAATACACTTCCATGTTCATTGTGTTGGTGAGGGGGGAGGAAGGAAAAAGGAAAGGTGAGGGTAGTGCAGGGAAAGAAAGAGAGCCTTGGGCATGCTTACCTCTCCTGATCCAAGTTGAAATGAGCCCAAAGATGCATTATATTTCTGTGCAGTAATACTGATCATAGTGTCTCATAACCTCATGAATAGAGTCCACCAGATAAGAAACTCCTCTTTTATTTTTTTACTAAAAGAAATAAAGAGAAGAACTAGAAGGGATTTATCTAAGAATTCACTGAGCAGTGAGAATATGGATATTTTCTGTTTATTAGCTGAGATAAGAAGCAAGAGAAGGGAAGCATGTCTTTGCTATTAGAGCTCCCCAGAGAAACACAGAATCAGTAAGATATATATATATATATATATAGATAGATATATATATATATATATATATAGAGAGAGAGAGAGAGAGAGAGAGAGAGAGAGATTGGTTTGTGTGATTATGAGGCTGAGAAGTCCCAGGAAAACCTGGGCGGTGTCATTCCAGTCTGAGTCTGAGTCTGAAGACCTGGGAACCAGAAGAACAGATGGTGTAAGTCCCAGTGTAAGGAGGGGAGAGGACTGATGTCTCAGCTCAAGCAGGCAGTCAGAAAACAAATGATCAAATTCCTGCTTCCTCCACCTTTTGTTCTATTCAGGTCCTGAGTGGATTGGATGACACCTACCCACATTGGTAAGGACGATCTGCTGAGTCCACTGTTCCAAATGCTAACCTCTTCTGGAAGCACCCTCACAGACACACTCAGAGATAATGTTGAACCTTTGTTCCATCAAGTATACACATAAAATTAACCAACATACCTTTCTTTCCCAAAAATATTATTTTACTTCTCTAATTTTTACTATGTCATGTTCTTTGATGATAGGGGCTATGTCTTTACATAACACTGCATCTAGCTCACTAAACTACAGAGAATATTGATTGAATCAATAAATATATTAAAAATCAAAACTGATTGCATTTAATTAAAAGTACTGCAATTCAGAGAATTCTTAAGAGATTATTATCCCTCCTCACTATTCGTTACAAGTTGTTCAGATAAATAATATTACTGAGCTGTAACACTGGGAACTATTATCATTATCCCCATTTTACAAACACTGAAACTAAAGTATGGAGAATTTTCAGCATATTGCCCTTATCACAGTCAGTGAATGGCAGAACAGGACACATATACTGCCCTTTCCCCTCAATCTTTATTGAATATAATTAACAAATAGGAAATGAATATATTGATGTTTTGATGTTTGCATACATTGTGAAACATACTCCACAATCAAGCTAATTAACACATTCATTGCTTGATATAGTTACCATTTTCTTTCTCTCTCTCTCTCTTTTATTCCAATTCAATATTTAAGATCTACCCTCTTAGCAAGTTTCAAGTATGCAATGTGGTATAGTTAACTATAGTAAAAAAAATGCTGTACATTAAGTCACCAGAACTCAATAAGTTTGTATAACTGAAACTTTATACCCTTAGACCAACATCTCTCCCAATCCCAACAGCCTTACTCAACTTCCTCCTTCTATGTGCTTGACTATTTGAGGTTCCACATATAAGTGAGATTGTGCAATTTATTTCTTTCTATATCTGACTTATTTTACTTAGCACAATGTTTCCCAGATCTATTTATGTTATCTTTAATGATAAGATTTCCTTCTTGTTTAAAGCCTGAGTAATATTTTATGGTGCACATACCATGTTCTCTTTATTCATTCTTACGTTGATAGGCTGTAATGTTGTTTCCATATCTTGGCCATTGTGACTAACGGCACAATGAACATGGGAGTATTTTATAATTTTCAATGTATAATCACTTTTGTTAAGTTTATTCATAAGTACTTTATTCTTATTGATGCTATTATCAATGAGATTGTTTTCTTAATTTCCTTTTCAGATAGTTTGTTTTTAGTGTATAGCAACACCACTGATGTTAGCATATTGATTTTGCATCCTACAACTTTACTAAATTGGTTTATTAAAACTAACAGTCTTTTGGCTAGTCTATAGGGTTTTATATATATATATGAGCATGTCATCTGCAAACAAACATAGTTTTACTTCTTCTTTCCTTTTTAATTGGGGTACATTTTAATTTCTTTTTCTTGTCCAATTGCTTTGGCTATAACTTCCAATACAATGTTGGATAGAAATGGTTAAAAGTTGATATCCTTGCCTTACACAAAAGCTTAGAAGAAAAGCATTCAGTTTTTCCCCATTAATTATGATGTTAGCTGTGGGTTTTTCTTTCTCTCTTTCTTTCTTTTTATTCAGTGAGAGGAGAGGAGGCAGAGAGACATCTCCTACATGCACCCATACTGGGATCCACCCAGCAAGCCCCTAGAGGACGATGCTCTGCCTATCTGGGGCATTGCTCTTTAGCTCAACAACCGAGCTCTTCTTAGCACCTGAAGTAGAGGCCATGGAACCATCCTTAGTGCCTGGGGCCAACTCACTCCAACAGAGCCATGGCTGCAGGAGGAAAAGAGATAGAGAGAAAGAGAAGTGAGATAGGGAGGAGTGGAGAAGCAGATGGGCACCTCTTCTGTGTGCCCTGACTGGGACTCGAACCCAGGACACTCGAACACTGGGCCAATGCTCTACCACTGAGCCAACTGGCCTAAGCCAACTGTGGGCTTTTTATAACAGCCTTTTTTGTGTTGAAGTAAATTTTTCTATACTATTTTATTGAGTTTTTTATCATGAATGGATGTTGAATGTTGTCAAGAACATTTTCTGCATCTGCTGAGATGATCTTATAGATTTTATCTTCATTCTGTTAATGTAGTGTATTAATTCTGTTAATGATTGGTTTGCATATTTGAACCATCCTTGTATTCTACAGATAAATTCCATCTGGTCATATTGTATAATTCTTTTAACATGTCATTGAAATTGTTTTGCTAGTATTAAGAACTTTTGCATCTATGTTTATTAGGGATGTTGGCCTATAGTTCTTTCTTTGTGTTATCTTTGGTATCAGGGTTATGCTGGCTACCTAAAATGAATTTGTAAATATTCCCTCTTCTGTTTTTTGGAAGCACCTAAAACAGATTGGTGTTAATTCTGCCTTGAATGTTGGGTAAAATTTACCCATTAAACAATCTGGACATGGGCTTACTTTATTGGGAGATATCTGATTGCTGATTTAATTGTTATTGTTCTGTTCAGTCTTTCTACTTCTTCTTATTCGATCTTGGTAAATTGTATATTTGTAAAAACTTATTCTTTTCTTCATGGTTATCCAATTTGTTCGTGTGTAATTGTTAATAATAATTCCTTATTGCCTTTGCTTCCCAAGGCATCTGTTGTAATATCGCCTTTTTCATTTCTGACTTTATTTGTGCCTCCCCTGTATTAACCTTGCATAGTTTAGCTAAGGGTTTGTTGACTCTGTTTAATTTTTTTAAATACTAACTATTAGTTTTGTTTATTTTTCCTAATCTCTATTTTACTTACTTCTGCTCTAATATTATTTCCTTCTTTCTGCTAACCTTGGCCTTAGTTTGTTCTTCTTTTTCCAGTTCCCTGAGGTGTGAAATTAGGTTAACTTGAGATCTTCTTCTGTTTTTTTAATATAGGCATTTATTGCTTTAAACTTGTCTCTCAAAGGTACAGCCAAACATATACTTTTCTACTTCACAAACATATGCCACTAGCCTTTCCTTATTTTCCTGTGAAAATTGGAAGTCTATTTTTTAAAAACTCTTTGAAAATTAAACCAATATGTTTACCTTTATAAAAGCTAGACCCTTACTTAAAGTTCAAGTTTTCATACTTTTATATCCCAAATGCTTATCCCGCCTGACCTGTGGTGGCGCAGTGGATAAAGCGTCGACCTGAAAATACTGAGGTCGCCGGTTCGAAACCCTGGGCTTACCTGGTCAAGGTACATATGGGAGTTGATGCTTCCTGCTCCTCCACCCCTTCTCTCTATCTCTCTCTCCTCTCTCTCTCTCTCTCTCTCTCCCTCTCTCTCTTTCTAAAATGAATAAATAAAATAAAAATAAAAAATAAATTTAAAAAAGCCCAAATGCTTATCCCTTCCACAATTAAGTGAGACATCAATTAAATTCACATAAATATAGCAAGCTATTAACAAGTATTTTCTAAATACTCTTTTTTTTTTTGCTACATTAGTATTTGCTAAATTAGTATATCTAGTCCTGCCACTGATGAATAGAGAAAAGATAAGATAATAACTTGTGTTTTCCAAATCATATGATTGTAGTTAGAAATAGTTGTGACACATTTAAAGAGAAAAGAAATTCATAGCGGAGGATAAACTCCCAAAAGTCCCAATATAATTTATTCACTTTATGAATAAACATTTTCTCTAGTACTCTCTGTACACAGAAATCTGGCTAGTGCTAGAATTATAAGGCAGTTAAAAAAAATAGCTACAGCCTTAAAATGCTTACAATAGAGTCCAGAAAGGAGGCATGAAAAGAACTAAATTATTTAGGACAGCATTTAAAGGCTTATTCTCACATTAGCCTCTCCTTCTTCCGTTCCTATCTATTCTTCTAGCTCAGGGCCCACCTTCCCTCTGCATATGAAAACCAGGCTTCCCTGCTGCCTGCGTTTCCTGAGGCTGGCTTGGCCCCCCCTTCGTCAATGTTGGTGCCATTCAGAGGTTATTAATGGAGACAGGAAGCTGAGGAGGAGGTTTTGAAAAGAAGCAGATGAGTTTAGTGATGGACATGTGGAGTTTGAGGTGCTAATGGAAAATGCAAGTAAAGGTATTGAGTGACAGTCGAATAATAATATTTAATAATTTGGTAATCAAGTGTGGGCTAAGGGAAAAGAAAAAAATTTAAGCCTAGGCTGTTGGAAAAGAGATGACAGGAAGTGGACATTCAGTGAAAAGAGTTGATTTTGAGAAAGAGATGGTGAGATCAGTTTCAGATTTATTGTATTACAGATGATGACAAGACATTAAAATTGACATTGTTTATATAATCATCAGAATGAAGATGAAGGAGAAATTGTGGAACTATCCCAGATTGAAGGAGACTAGAGACACAGGGCAGTAAGGTACAACACAGGACACTGAAGTCCTTTGGTTATAAAGGACATGATTGGGAGAACTGGGAGAACTTAGTCGGGGTCGTTGAGCAAAGGTTGTATAGGAACTTTTTATACTATTCTTGTCATTTTTCCCGTAGTTACTCATGTAAATTTTCTTGTAAAAATATCCTCTAAATCTTTTGGTTTACCCCCTGAAATTATTTTAAAATAAAAAGCAGAATATTAGCTTACAAATCTTATCCTTTTTGGAGACCAAAAGTTGACATTATCTATCTATCTTAAGAAATATATAAAATACACTTATCTTAACATACCTATAAATATTCACAAACCCAGTAATTCCACTCAGAGTCTCTCCCTTGAGGTAAGAATACTATGCATTATTAAAGACTGCATTATTCATAGTTGCAATATTAGAAACCATCAAACCTCCAACTGAAAAGAAATGATTAAATGCTGATCCATCCACTTGATGAATACTCCTCAGCCATATTATAATTTGATATATGACTTGGCAACAACATTCAAATGTCTTTGATTTAATATTAAATGAAAAAATAGAATATAATCCAAAATATTAACTATGATTATCATGTTTAAATGTAAATATGAAGTACACCAAGATAATATGGATGGAGCTTTCAAAATAATGAGGTGTTTAGTGATTATTTTTCCCTTTCTAATTCTTTAATATCTCATAACGAGCTTACCTTGCTTTCAACCTTTAAAGGTATTTTAATTCAAAAGGTCAAGTAATAGAGGTACACCAGCTCAGGATGGATGATTTGTATTGAAGGGTATTTTTCATGGAGTTGTAACCACAGTGGCCAAAGTCATTGAGAAATAAAATACAAAGAGGAGGGCCGAATGGGCCCAGAGGGAGCCATAGAGTGTTTCTGCATTTGGAGGAAGAGAGGAATGTGGCAGAGTTGATGGAGGACTGACCAGAGAAGAAAGCACTGAAAAATGTGCTGAGAGAGGGTGGAGCTTAGGAGTATCATACCCTGAAGAAGACCACGGAGAACCGAGCGGAAAGAAAGGATTTGGCTATTTGCTCACTACACGTTTCTCCCCGAGAGAACTTATATAAAGAGAAGCTGGCTTTTATAATTCAATTCAAACACTTGTGATTTTTAAAAGTTAATTCCTATGGTCTGCATGTCAGTAGTTTAACAGGGGAAACAGCGTCTAGAAACTCAAAAAGTAATTCGCCATGATGAAATATTTGTGCGCCCTCTCCCGGTGACCTCGGTGTAGGGACAGAGCCGCTGCTCTCCTGTGCCAGAGAAGGTTCTGGACCGCCGTGCCAGCCGCATTTCATCATCAGACAATGGTTCACTTCATAAGGTCTATAACCTCCCATAAAACGGCAGAACATTTTATTCTTTTTTCCATTAAGCCACCTTTGGAATGGTTTTGGTCCCTTTATAGTCTCTATTTTAATCTGTTTTTTCATTGACTAGAGGGAGAAAAAATTCTATCAGTGGTCAAAATAGTAATTAGTATAAGTCACAGCCTAATGGCTTGGAGGCACATACACTTGCTAGCTGTCACTTGCATCCGCCTTCACCAGTGAGTCCTTTTAACTCCCAAGCACATCATTACCTTTTTCTTAAACAATGGACAAAGAAATTACCAAAATGTACATTTTCCCAATTACAAGTTACTAATGTGTTTATTTTTATATATATATTAAAGCATAATTCCCATGTTGTGAAAGCTCTTTCCCAAACTCTAAGAAAAGCATGAATTAATAAAACATCAAGAGATTTTTACTTCCTATACTGAAGAATCATACATTTGCATAAAATCAACAACTGAATATTTCAGACAGGAATGTAATCACAAGGAGAGACCATTCAAAAAAAAACAAGTGAAACACACTGCAAAATAAATCTTAAAACCACAGTCATGTTTAAAAAGCAGAAAATATCAGTTCTACTTATTCCTGAAGGATTTAAGAAAAAAAAAACTTTTAATTAATGACAGCCCTCAGGGCACTGAGCAATTGTTAATTAAAACAAGGAGGAAAGGGAGAGGAAGTAGACAAGAATGCTGAGATGAACACGCTTCCTTTTTCTCTGCAGGGGAATAACATTACCAAGCCAACATTAATAAATATGAATATTTTTGAGAGACAATATATAAAAATGTACCCCCCCAAAATCTTAACGCGATGTGGCACACAATAGCAGGTGCATAAATTAATTGGGGCTCCTCAAGCGCTCTAAACCACAGGGTGTCACCTTTTGTCTAATTGATTGGTGGTGGTGATCTCCCAGCCAGGACAGGATGGAATGCTTCCTTCCTGGAACAAGCTGACTTCTGTCAGGGGAGACTGTCTGATCAAAGCCCTTCTGAGGGATTGCACTTACTTTCATTCTAGCGATGGGTGGGCATGCACGTGGCAACCATCATCATTAGGAAACATTTCTTAAATGCTTAGAGTTAGGAGCTAGACTCACTGCCCATTCAATTTCAAATAGTCCTTTCCTTTTGCAACCATTAAATTTCTACTCAGAAAAATAATTATCAGATCTTTTGGTTCACCCTGGGGGCCTACCTAATTTGGACAGGTTATTAGTGATAACATTTTCCCAGCCCTTCCCTACCACTTTCCCTGGCATCCCACATGAAACGCGCTTTTATCTTTCTCACACACTTAGAAATCTACTTAACGAGCAGAACTTTAGAAGCCAAGACCAAAAAAAAAAAAGAAGAAGAAGAAGAAGAAAATCTGTTTCTTTATTCAGGAGGTAACAAAAGCCAGAACCCATAGGCTATATGTTTAGCATGAATAAAGTCATTCTTTGAAATTAGAATCATCTGGGATTGGTTTCCCCAATTTTTCTATGACCCTAGTTTTACATCATCTTGTAGATTTTTATTAAAGTTATTTTTAAAACACAGAACTCAGCCCCTTAAGGTTTGGGTTTGGGTTCTGTTGCTTTGGTTTGCTTTAATCTGTCCCTTTATTCTGTGTGCACGCGTCCCTCTGATGTTCAGCATGCGAGGACGCTGGGGTCAGCTCACACGGTGGTCAGTGTAGTTTACAAAATCCTTCAGATGTCAGCTAAGACCAGTAGCTAGGCGATAACTTTGAATTTCATTTTGCTGTTTGTAGTCAGAGTACGTTCTTCACCACAGATAAGACCTTGCCTCCCTAGCTCTCTATCTCTAAAAGAACAAATTCGAGGTCGTCAGAAAACCATATTCTGCACCAAATACCAAATCGCTAGTTATTTTAGCAATACCTGGTCAAGCATGGTGAAAAAAAAATTTTTTTTCTCCATTCATTGCTATAATAATTTCTATTGGAAAACTGGTTTTCCTTAAAAGGCTTTGTCCATTGCTTGTGCTAATGCAGTAGCTCCAAGAGGCCACTTCCAGAGGCACAAAGGAAAAATATCTCAACCATCTAAACTGTGTTGTTCTTTGTCTCTTCACTTGTGTGTGGTATCTACTAATGATTCATCAGGGATGGTAATTTATATATTGTTTAGAAGGAATGAGTGAAAGAAAAATTCTTGCCTATATGCTTCAAAGAAGACCTATATAGGAATTGCCTAGAGTTCTCACCAAAATGCTGTCTTGGTTCTCTGCTCCACTTCAACAGTGTGAGGGTGAAACCCACGAGCCTAGATTTTAAGTGATTGCCATGCCCTGAAGTATGAAAGCCACCGATAGGTCAAATGTTTCTATAGGGTAATGTGATTTTTAATTATGCTTTGTAAAATACAATGTATAACATGTGACATTGGGATACATTGTGTTTTATTGGTTTCATTTATATAGAAATGTATATTATTAAACATATATACTTATGATATATGATTGCAAATATATAAATAAAGCTCTATCCAAACTCCTATCTGTCAACAGTGACAACTGCATCACATTGAGAAATATAACCCAAATTCAAGGTCCTGGAGTGTGGGCCCTGGCTGGAGATCAGATGTCAGGGTCAGGTTAAATGCCAAGTTGAAATACACAGAGCAGGAGGAAGAAAAAGAGGAGGAGGAGGAGGAGGAGGAGGAGGAAGGGGGGAAGGATGGGGGGAGGGGGAGGAGGAGAAATAAAGCAAGACATCAGTTCTGTAAAAAGACCACAGAATACAGTGTAACTCAGGAACCTCCTTTTCAACTGGCCCAAAACATCACTAGTCACATGCCAGATCCCAGATATTGACTCTCCTTCCAATGATGGAATTTTTTAAACTACAGACTGGTGTTAGAAGTGTCCCCTAAGCAGTTCATCTCAAACCTGCCCTCCAGCCATAGGGAGGGAGACTGAAGCCAATGTTTCTGGGAAACAAAGACCTTGGACCATTCTCATCTAGACTACACTTTATTGAAGTTCTGAATTTTAGAAACTGTTTCTCACCTTGTGACCTGTAAAAATATGTCATTCTCTGTGTCCACCCACATTAATTTGGTAATTCACTGAATAGACTTTGCAATAAAATTTAATCGGTATCCAAAAAAGATTAAGGGTGGGAAGGGGATAGATTTATTTTAATTTTAGTTTGTTTAAAGTAAAGCAACTGGTAACTAAATTTTCCAGAAAACTTTAAAGATGCTTTAATCTCTCAAAGGTTTGTTTTGTGTTTTTTTTCAGCCCATTTCAATCTTACTGGGGGTTTTTTGTTTTGTTTTGTTTTGTTTCCAAGAGGTTGCCTCCGGGATAATGCATTTGATAGCAATGAATAGGAACACAAAATTCCGAGCGCTTTAAGCCGGCTGATACACCAGCTTGCTCTCTTTAGATTTCTGCTAATGAGAACTTGCTCAAGAAGGAAATTTGTAGCTGTTTCCAAATTGCCTACCTCCTAAGACTTATGTAACATTACAGATATATTGATGCAGCTTGAAGAAAGAGTTCTATCTTTAAAAAAAAAGAAAAGAAAGAAAGAAAGAAAGAAAGAAAGAAAGAAAGAAAGAAAGAAAGAAAGAAAAAAAGAAAGAAAGAAATGTTCATTTATAAAAATAGGAGCATAGACTTTTCATTAAAGTATATCCAGGGGCTTTTTCGATATATTGATAGTTTAAACTAACAGTGGTAATAATGTTTACACACCCTTAGCAGCATCCCCACACTTCGCAACTTTATGTCTCTGTACCAATTAGACTTAATTGTTAAACCTCTGAAGATCTCGTGGCATTCGGGAGTTGGGATTTTGTGTTCTCCTATCCTTCAGGAATGATGTATTTTAAATTTTTAAATAGTTAAGTGCACGAAGCGAATGTTATGCTCTGAAAGGTCAGAGCCTGATTACGTATAACTTGCTGTTATAGCTCCCTAGTGCCCTGTGTAGCAGGATTTCCTGAGTTACCACCTGCAGTCTCATCTCCACTTCCTCAGCCCTCCTTCCTCTGTGGCTCACTCCCATGGCCCTCGTTCTCAGCGACCCAGAGAGCCCCTGCGGACCAGTTCCCAGGCATACCCATTTCTGCTTTACTTTCTTTGTTGTTGTTGTTGTTGTCAACTTATTTTTATATTGTTTCAGTACTGTTTTGTATTGGTTTCAGTTGTACAGCACAGTGGTTAGACAAGCATATACTTCACAAAATGTTCCCCCCAAGACTCCCAGTACCCTCCTGGCCCTGTACATAGTTGTTACAATATTATTGACTAGATTCCTTCTGCTGTACTCGGCATCCCCGTGACTGTTCTGTAACTACCGACCTGGTCTTTTCCATCACTTTACCTTTTTCATCCAGTCCCCCCCACCCCCTTTCCTCCGGCAGCTACCAGTCTCCCCTCTGTGTCTGCGAGCCTGTTCCTATTGTGTTTATTTGTTTACTCTGCTGTCCTCTCTGGTCCTTGCTGCTCCTCTGCACCTTTGGACCACCCTCTTGTTCAGACACGCCCACCTGGCAGCCACTCTCCTAAACTCTATGCTGGCCACTCCTTTCCATTTTCCATAATTTCTCTTCCCATGGAGACCCACGTCTAGGAAAAATTCACTATTGTAAAGCCAGTAGCCGCAGCCACTATCACAGCCACCTGGCCCGTGCAGGCTCCTATTTAATTCGGACAGACCGTAATGAAACAACAGAGCCAAGAACTGGTGGGCCATCAGCTTTAATCCTAGCTTGTACTCAGCGGGTGAAAAATACATGCAGTGGGAAAACACTTCCCTTTCCATTCAGGGTTCCCAAAGCCACTGACTTTCTCCATTTTTTTTCCTAGAATCAAAGGCCTCACCAGACTCACTCAGTCCCCTCTGCATGCCTCCATTTTGGCTGCCTTTTCTCCTACAACCACGTGGCCTCTCCTCCCCTCTCTGCAACAACCTGGTCTCTCTTCCAAAACGGCCTCCTAGCTCCTCCTTTTAAAACTTTTTGGTGGGACAACCCCCTCCTCCAGCACACATTAACATAACCAAGCCCCTTCCCAAGCATGAAGGTGATCAGCTGCCCCACATGGGCAGCGCCATTTTTAATAAAAGTGAGCAAAACCAAATAACACAAATGTTACAAACTTATTTGCCCAGCAACTATGTTATTCTTTATTCTCACACTCCCAACACTTCTAAACTAGATGTGTATTGTCCCACACTGATCAATTCTGTGATACCAGCTGGGTGTCCTACATTTGGTTCAAATTCTGACACTAACCAGAGTTGGCACAGGCTTGTTCCCCCAAAGAGCCCCCCCACCTCGGGCACCAGTTATTAGTAGCATGTCCCAAGGTTACCAACAACTTTGCCTGACTTGGCTACAACTTGGAGGTTCCTGTGTCTCCCTCCTCAGATTCAATAATTTGCTGGAGCTGCTCACACAACCCAGGAAAGCAGTTCGCTTACTGTGGCTGATTTATTATCAAGGCTATTTTAAAGGATAGGAATGAACAGCCAGATGAGGAGACACATAGGCAGAGGTCTGGAAGGGTCCCAGACACCGGAGCTCTGTCCTTGTGGCACATGGTTGGGTTCACCAACCAGGAAATCCCCCATCCCTGCAGTTCAGGGATTGTGAGGGAGGCTCCATCACAGTCACATGACCAATCATTAACTCAATCTCCATCCCCTCTCCCTTCCCCAGAGTTGGGGGTGGGGCTGAAAGGTCCAAGCTACCAATCATGCTTGGTCTTTCCCGTGACCAGTCCCAATCCAGGAGCCCACCAAGAGTCACCTCATTGGGGAAAAAAAAGATGCTCCTATCACCCAAGAAATTCCAAGGAGTTTAGGAGCTCTGTGTCAGGAATCAAGGTGGAAAACGAAATATAAGCAGGAATTGGGGACGGAGACCAATATGTATGTTTCGTACACTTTCACAACCTTTTAAGTGCCGTTATTCTTTCATAGGCATCATTCCCATCTTTTCCCTTCCCCCACCTGGCGTATTCCGAATTTGCAGATACGTAGGAGGGCTGGCTTTACTGCAAAGATGATAAAAGACTGAAGGGGAACAGCAAGAGCAGTGATGGAGTTAGAGCCCCTGCTGGGCTTTCTTTACAATGAGAACAGGTAGCTGTTCGCTGTCAGCTGCCTACCTGTTCGGGAGCTGTGAGCTCCAGGACGGTATTGTCATGACATTCTCAGGTCTGCCCACACATCCTGAACAATGTTAAATTTCATCATTAAATGTGTTCACATTTCTTATGGTTTCTTTAGGATGGTTTTCTAGAAGTGAAATTAGATAGATCAAGAGCCATACATATTCTGGATGTCTGTCCTGTGTGTTGCTAAGTTGATTTTTAGAAAACTTGTATCAGTATCTCCTCTTTTGGTAAGTGAAAATGGCTCTAATGTGATTTTATTTTTTGATTGACTTGCTAAGCATTTATGTGTTTACTAGCCGTTGATATTCCTCAGTTTATAAATTGACTGCTAATGGATTGGAGAGGTTGTTGATGTTTTTAACCATTCCTCTCCTGAGGTCTTAGCTATTGTTCTTACTTATTTGAAAGAGCTCCATGTCAGTAAATGATATTTAACCCTTTGTTTTATCTCTGGCATTTTCTCCCTAATTTGTTTTTTTTACTTTTAATTTTATTGATGTTGTTTTTAACAATATAGAAATGTACCAGGGTTACAAATTCCCTCAATACTATGCTTCAGTGTGCCAGTAAAATGTGATGTGTTTATTTCACCTGGAACTTTGCTGGTCTTCCTTCCTTCCTCATTGGGCAGGAAAAGAGAAATTAACTTTTAGGTCTTTTTTTTTTTTTAATTTTTAAATTTTGTGGGAGCTGACTGTTTACATAATGTTTGATTTTTTTTTTTTTTACAGAGACAGAGAGATAGTCAGAGAGAGAGATAGATAGGGACAGACACACAGGAACGGAGAGAGATGAGAAGCATCAATCATTAGTTTTTCCTTGCGACACCTTAGTTGTTCATTGATTGCTTTGTCATATGTGCCTTGACCGCGGGCCTTCAGCAGACCGAGTAACCCCTTGCTTGAGCCAGAGACCTTGGGTCCAAGCTGGTGAGCTTTTGCTCAAACCAGATGAGCCCGCGCTTAAGCTGGCGACCTCAGGGTCTCGAACCTGGGTCCTCGGCATCCCAGTCCGATGCTCTATCCACTGCACCACCACCTGGTCAGGCAATGTTTGATTTTTTTTAAGTCATGTTTGGTTTGTTGAGATAATTGCTTAGTCTCTCTTATTCCCACCTCCTCCCCCAGCTCTGTTTTACGTGGAGCTGAGTGCACCAGTAAGAAGCACTCTGGTAACTTCTTTGTGGTAGACTGAAGAACAGTTTGGGTCCTCATGGTACCACCTAGTTAATCTCTATCTCTGTGTCTCTGTGTCTCTGTCCCCGTCTCTCTCTGTCTCTCTGCCTCTCTCTCTTCCCTCTCTCTCTGTCACTGTTTAAACCTGGCCCTCCCTAGCAATATTGCCTGTCCAGTTGGGCTCTCCTAGGCTAGATTCCACAGTGACCTCAGCCTGTCTACCACCTTCTCTTGGGCACAAGGAATCCACTACCATCCCCTGCTGAGAATTCTTCTCACTACAGTGCCAGACCCACAGATTCTCCACTAAGTTCCAAGACCCTCAAGGGGGCAAATCCCGGACATCCCACATGGGTACCAAGGTTAGGGTGCCCTGCGCCTAACCAGTGGCGGCAGCAGCAAGTTGCCCGTGAGGTGGCTGCACCCGCACTGGTAGAGGGGCAGCCTGAGGGGCCATCCGTCACTACTGAATGGAAATGGACCCCGAGGTCCTCCCTCTGAGGCCCTCATATGAAGTGCCAAAGCCAGACACATGCATCTGACTATTTTTTTTCCTCCTATTTTCTCACTTCCTTCTGCCCTCTGGCTTTTTGCCCTCCTCAAACCCTCCTCCCAACCCTGAGCATCAGGCCCCCGGCCTCAGCCTCAGGGCCAGAAGTGGTGTCTCTCCCACACTCTGGGAGAAGGGTAGGATCTGCTGAGCAGGTGTAGGCCTTGAGCATCCTTCGCGGCCCTGACTTTCCAGCCTTGCTCAAGAAAGCACCGTCTTGACCCCAGTCCAGGCAGGTACAGGAGCAGCTCCATGTTCCTGTCTCACTGTCTCTCTGCCTGCCTCTGTTAAAGAAAAGAAAAGAAAAAAGAGAGGGAGGGAGAGAGGGAGGGAGAGAGGGAGGGAAGGAAAGGAAAGGAAAGGAAAGGAAAGGAAAGGAAAGGAAAGGAAAGGAAAGGAAAGGAAAGGAAAGGAAAGGAAAGGAAAGGAAAGGGGGAGGGAGGAAGGAAAGGAAGCACAAAGAGAGGGAGGGAGAGAGGGAGGGAGGGAGGAAGAGAGGGAGGGAAGGGAAGGGAAGGGAAGGGAAGGGAAGGGAAGGAAGGGAAGGGAAGGGAAGGGAAGGGAAGGGAAGGGAAGGGAAGGGAAGGGAAGGGAAGGGAAGGGAAAGGAAAGGAAAGGAAAGGAAAGGAAAGGAAAGGAAAGGAAAGGAAAGGAAAGGAAAGGAAAGGAAAGGAAAGGAAAGGAAAGGAAAGGAAAGGGGGAGGGAGGGAGGAAAGGAAGCACAGTGACGCCCTCCCCGCTCTGGGCAAGCCGTCCTCGTGTCTTTTCCTCAGAAGCAAGAGGCTGCACATGAGACATGAAGAAGGGTGGAAATTACAATGCAGCTGTTTGATCTTGGCAAAATATTGTCCTGGTTACATAAATTTTCCATTTTTATGTAGTTAGAGCTTATGTTGCTTTTATACTCAAAAAGTTCTCTCCCATTCAAATGTCAGGTAAATATTCATTTATAGTTTCTTTTAATTTAAAAAAATTTTTTTTTTAAGTCTATATGGGAAGTATTTGAGAAAATGTGGTAAATTAAAAATCCAAGTGGTTTTATATTTTAACAAATAATGTTCTCACAATCTCTCTTCTTTGGTTTCCACACCATATGCTGGGTTTTTTTCCCAGTATTTGGGTTTTTCTTCTGTTCTACCCTTAAATGTGGATGGGATTGTCTATCATTTCTGCTTTTCCTCTCAAGCCGTGTTCCCTCAATATCACGCAGACTTCCACCGTCAGCTGTCTTCAATATGTAGGGACTGAAAGTGTTCCACAGGCCAGAGGCTGTGTTTCAAATGTATCCGTGGGACTTCGCACTGGGATCTTGTGCCAGCCTTGTCACCGCATACATCCTACTCTTTAATCCGAACCCTCAGCCTGCTCTTGCCCCTCCCCCAGCCTCCTTTCTGTGTCGGTAAAGAGCTCTCTAGCCCCTCACTCCGTGGGCTCCGGAGCCTCCGCTCACACGACACTTCCCAGGCGTGGTGGACCCCTCCCGGACCTCTCCTGGCCAGTCTTTAACTACCTAAGATCCTTCATCCATTCCTCGGCTCTCTTGCGTTCTTTCAGCCCTGGAAAATTCTGCAAGTTCTTTAGAACCAGTTTGAAAGAGAGCTCCTTTCTGGAACTTTCACTTTGGGATCCTTCCAGAGCAAAGCAGTCTCTTATTTGTCTGACTTTTCCTAGCACTTTGTGCGTTCCTGATTCTGCCCATCTCACTTGACCTTGTCTTACAGATATTTATATGTGTCAGTTTCTCCTATATATTAAGTATCTTGTGCGTAGAATTTCTGTTCTACCAAGGTAATGATCAATGAAGGGGTGATACTTCCTAAACAAAGCCTATATTTAAAAGTATATAGGAACCTGTATGACGAGATATCTTACAGAATTAATAAAATGAGAAATAAGTTAGGTCAATTTTAGGGTTGGCGTTCTGGCCGTGGTGTGCTTTCTCTCCACTGCTCCCTCCCTCCCTCTTTCCCTTTTCTGTGCACAAGCAGAAGGACAGAAGCCACATCATGAGCTTTTGTCTAATCCACATTGCCAGGACTATACCTTAAACATTACAGATGCCCAACATATAGTCATTAAAAGAATAGATGGATAGGTGGATCAGAGCAGTGGTCATTTAACAAATAATATGACATTTGTTGATTTTGTTGATATAGGATCCTAAAATAGACATTTGTAAGTGTTCTCTGCTCTCAAAAGCTTCTTCGCCTGACCAGGTGGTGGCGCAGTGGATAGAGCGTCGGACTGGGATGCAGAAGGACCCAGGTTCGAGACCCCGAGGTCGCCAGCTTGAGCGCGGGCTCATCTGGCTTGAGCAAACAGCTCACCAGCTTGGACCCAAGGTCGCTGGCTCCAGCAGGGCGTTACTCGGTCTGCTGAAGGCCCACGGTCAAGGCACATGTGAGAAAGCAATCAATGAACAACTAAGAAGTCCCAACGCGCAACGAGAAACTGATGATTGATGCTTCTCATCTCTCTCCGTTCCTGTCTGTCTGTCCCTGTCTATCTCTGCCTCTAAAAAAAAAAAAAAAAAAAGAATGCTTTTAAAAGCTCCTTCCCAGCTGACTGTCAGGGAGGCGGTGTGCTAACCTCAGGCCTCCCCGGAAGCCGCCCAAGGTTGCTAGGAGGCCTCTCAGCCTAGACCCACCTCTCCCAAGTCCAAACTGTAACGGTGAATCTCATGTTGCTTATCATAGGCTGCAGGATAGTGCTTGTAAGAAATGACTCAAGCCACAGAATAGCAGGGGGTGAGGCAGCTCCCTGGAGGTGTGGATAACAGCACATAAGTTAGCGTTCATGTCTCAGGAATCAAATAATTGTACAGACTCAAAAGGAATGCGAACCAACTCACTCCCACCCCCATTGTGGGACAGAATGACCCGTGAGTCAGCCTGCACGTCATCGTGACCACTAGGGGCATTTCAATTTCCGAATGACCTCAGTATTAATTAGGTGTCATTCATGGTAGGCAGAAATCTGGCCGAGGGGATGTTCGTGTACATACAGACACCTCTCTTTAGTTAAGGGAATGGGCCCTCCACCAGGAGTCCCTGCCGGAGATAGCTGTAAATGGGCTGCTAATCAGAAGGGCCTCAGGACAAAGGTATGTGGGATAAATTCCTATTTACTGAATTAATATTACTGGTTCCCTGGACGCCCTTCTTCTCTTCGGAAGCACTTCCAGCAGTCTGAAGTGGGTTTTCGTCTGGCACAGTTCTGAGACTGGGGCTTTGGGGCCTATATTAATTTTAGATCCTAGTCTGTGGAGATTAGTCTATTCTATGAACTCTAATGTACTGGTGAAATGATTTCCAGGAGCAGAAGTGCTTCCGTATCTGATTCCTCCTCTTCGGCATGAATTCCACCTCACAGTCTACGTTGGGGATGAGTATGATTAATTCATTACCCAAGATTACAGCAGTATGCTAAAAGCTACCTGCAGGCATTTCTTTTGGTGTGAAATATTAAAGATTCAACATTTATATCAGTGCGCCTAATTCATATTCCTGAGCCTGTGGGCTGAGACGAGAATGTGGAGAGATCCTGTCATTTTCTCCAGCAGTTCGTTAAAATGTTTAAGAGGATTATTGCTCTAACTACCTCTTTGATATGATCAAGGAGAACTCTGTCCAGGAAAACTAAAATACAAAACCTAAAAGCCAAGTGTCTTTTACTTCTTAAGAATGTTAGAGATCAGGTTTTGACAATAGTTGACCTGAGGACACCTATTCAGTTTATAATACTAATTAAAGCTTTCTTGATGAAGAGAATGGCTAATCCCATATGATCTCTAATAAATGGGAACAAGAATATAGAATCCCTTAGGGAGTAAATATAAGGGTAGTTTGTAGTGTAATCCATTTCCAGAGCAGGAAATAGAGTCAAAATAATGCAATTAAATTTCTAAGTTTCTCTGTGGTGATCTTGGAAATGTATTTTAATGCTTAAGTTTAAGACGGACTGTGACTCAATTTTGTCACCGCTTCAAGTTAAATATCACTATAACATAATGATGCTGTACTCTGAATAATTAACTTAGAATGTGGAAGGCATGCACAGCCTCTGGATCCTGTCCCTTTGCTCCCCTGTCTGGTAGAGAGGGCTAATGGTCAAAAATAAATTAATAAATAGACAGATAAAATAATAAATAAATAAGTAACTCGATAGAATAAATGTGGCCGATGGTCTTACTTTAAGCCTTTGGTTGGTAGGAAGGGATATAATTAGATATATAGTTAGATGGTATTTTCTTTTTCTCTTTTTAAATCATAAAATTTTTATTCAGAAGTACTTACAAAATATATTTGTTAAATTGCAAGGCTAATTTTAGAGCTAATACCTGTGTACTACCACCCATTGAAGAAATAGAATGAAGCCAGATCCCGCCAATGAGCTCCCCCACCCCCATTACCCCGGGTGGCCTTTATTAGAAATATATTCTAGAAGCTCAAATGAAATAATGACTTCACTCTGTTGCCTCAAATCATGCTCCCACTAAATGTCCTTGCTGAGCTAGAGATCGTGTGTAAGAGTCAGCACTGAATAAAAATATAACAGCATATTCTTCCTTGAATGGCAAAAATTCAAAGATTTACTGAAAACTAACCCCATTAGGAATAGTCCTTTGGAAAAAATCATTGCAAGACCACAGAAAAGCCTGTGTTTGTTACATACGTAGGAGAACATGAAAGGAAGTCACACAGAATTAATGTTTGCCCATTCAAAAGCTCAGGCAATTACTGAGCACCAACTGAATGCAAGCAGTGTGCTAGATGCTAGACCATGTGAGTAGTGGTTAAAATAACCACTGCACACACCAAAACTTTCTGTCGCCACATACATTAAAAAGGTTTTTCTTGCCCTGGCCGGTTGGCTCAGCGGTAGAGCGTCGGCCTAGCGTGCGGAGGACCCGGGTTCGATTCCCGGCCAGGGCACACAGGAGAAGCGCCCATTTGCTTCTCCACCCCTCCGCCGCGCTTTCCTCTCTGTCTCTCTCTTCCCTTCCCGCAGCCAAGGCTCCATTGGAGCAAAGATGGCCCGGGCGCTGGGGATGGCTCTGTGGCCTCTGCCTCAGGTGCTAGAGTGGCTCTGGTCGCAACATGGCAATGCCCAGGATGGGCAGAGCATCGCCCCCTGGTGGGCAGAGCATCGCCCCTGGTGGGCGTGCCAGGTGGATCCCGGTCGGGCGCATGCGGGAGTCTGTCTGACTGTCTCTCCCTGTTTCCAGCTTCAAAAAAAAAAAAAAAAAAAGGTTTTTCTTTGAAGAACAAATTTTATTTGTAAAAGAAGAGCTGTATAGCATAAAATAATTCCCCAAGTTTGTTGACAAAAGATGGCCTTTTTAGGAGCAGTAACAACAAAAAAAAAAATTTGACTTTTTCTGGCACACTTAGGGAAATTCTGTTCAAGAATATCAATACATATCATTAGTCAAGTCTTTATAGATCCCCAAATCCAGTTTGAAGTTGTCTAGGATGTAAGAAATCAGAAAAAGATTTTTCTAAAGTATGAAGATCTATTGAGCCTTCTAAAGCGAACTACAATGTGATTGGTCATTGCCCCCCCCCATTAGAACTAGTCTCCACTATAATTTGCTGCCATTGTAACATTTTGGGGTAGAAGGAGCCCTGGCCTTCTAGCTTAAGGTCAAGAGGACCTTGCTCAAGATAACCAACCTTTAAGAGCCCAGTAAAATAAATAGGTAAAATAAATAGTTCAATGGGATTATTATAAATGACCTAACATCTTAATCCATTTTTTAAGAGTTGAAATTTCAGACTGAAAAGATGGCAGCAGAGTAGGCAGACGCACAGACGCCCAGCTCTCACCACCAAACTGGAATACAAATCAATTTAGGAAAAATCAGCATGAAAAACCAACTCTGAACTACAAGAACAGCTCTCAAAAACCAAGGAACAAAGACGAAGCCACAATAAACCTGGTAGGGAGCGCCTGAATCTCCCCTGCTTACAGGAACAGGGGAAGGGTGAGGCTGAGAGCCCAGAGGGGATCTCACACAAGGGAAAAGAGCAGAAACTACTGCTCACAGCCACTTGCCTGGCGACCAGGGAGTGAGGTGTATTGAAAAGACCAGCTTATCTCCCAAGTGGAAAGGAAAGAGAGAGGGACAGACTGTGAGGGGCTAAGGAATGAAGGAGACGACCTAAAAAAGCTGACTCATCCATGCTGGAGGCGGCCATAGCTGGGGGAGGGACTGAACCTTTCACAAAACAGAGCTGAAGTGCTTCCAGATCAGAGATCTCCAGACATCTATCCAGCTCCAATCAGCGCAACAAGACACAACTGAAAACAAGAAGTGGGGAGGAGGGGCAGTAACTCAGGCCTCCATGGAGATCTGAAATACACCTCCCCCTACTGAAGCTGAGAAAACACCCTGCCCCCAGTGAGATTAGGTGGCTAAAGAGGCCTTCAGCGTCTCAGGTTACACCCATCACATTCCTGGATACAGTTTCAAGGAAGCCCTCTGCTGAGATCAGTAAAAAGACTATCACCTGTTAAGAAAACAAACAAATCAAGACTTCAAAGCTGCCCAAATCCGAAAGTGGATTACAGATAACAGCTGATACCAATCCAAGAAGACCTAGAAATAACACAACTGAAAACTGGAGGCAGACAACACCAAGCCTAGACTCAACCAACTCTACAAATAAAACACCCAAAAACAGACAATGAGAAGACAAAGAAGTGCAATCCAAATGAAACCACAAGAGACACCTTCAGGAGATGAACTGAGTGATATGGAAATAATCAAACTTCCAGATGCAGAATTCAAAATAATGATTGTAAGGATGCTTAGGGATCTTAGAACAACAATGGATGGTCATTATGAATACCTAAATAAAGAAATAGCAAGTATAAAAAAGAATCAGTCAGAGATGACAAATACAAAGCTGCAAGAGAAAAAAAGTTATCACTTACAAAGAAGCTCCCATAAGGATGACATCCAACTTCTCAACAGAAACACTTGAGGCCAGAAGGGAATGGCAAGAAATATTCAAAGTAATGCAGAACAAGAACCTACAACCAAGACTACTTTATCCAGCAAGGCTATCGTTTAAAATTGAAGGAGAAATAAAAAGTTTCCCAGACAAAAAACACCTCAAGATATTCATTACAACCAAACCAATGCTGCAGGAAATGTTAGGGGGCCTGTTGTAAACAGATCAAAGTGGGAAAAGAATATAGCAAAAAAGAAATACACCTTTAAAGAAGAAAATGGCAATAAACAACTACATAACAATAATAACCTTAAATGTAAATGGATTAAATGATCCAATCAAAAGACATAAAGTAGCTGCGTGGATAAGAAAACAGGACCCATACATATGCTGTCTACAAGAGACACACCTTAGAACAAAAGATACACATAGATTGAAGGTAAAAGGATAGAAAAAAACATTTCATGCAAATGGAAATGAAAAAAAAGCTGGGGTAGCAATACTTATATCAGACAAATTGGACTTTAAAACAAAGGATATAGTAAGAGATAAAGAAGGCCACTACATAATGATAAAGGGAGTAATCCAACAGGAAGATATAACTATTATAAATATCTATGCACCTAATATAGGAGCACCCAAATATATAAAGCAGACTTTGATGGATTTAAAGGGTGAGATCAACAGCAATACTATAATAGTAGGGGATTTCAATATCCCACTAACATCACTAGATAGATCCTCAAGAAAGAAAATTAACAAAGAAACAGCAGACTTATTGGAAACACTAGATCAACTCGATTTAATAGATGTATTCAGAACCTTTCACCCTAAAGCAGCAGAATATACATTCTTTTCAAGTGCTCATGGTACATTCTCTAGGATAGACCACATGTTAGGGCACAAAAGTGCTCTCAACAAATTTAAGAAGACTGAAATCATATCAAGCACTTTCTCCGATCACAATGGCATGAAACTAGAAATGAACCACAACAGAAAAGCTCAAAAATTCTCAAACACATGGAAACTAAATAGCAGGTTGTTAAATAATGAATGGATTAAGAATGAGATCAAAGAAGAAATAAAAAAATTCCTAGAAATAAATGACAATGAGCATACAACAACTCAAAATTTATGGGACACAGCAAAAGCAGTACTGAGAGGGAAGTTCATAGCACTATAGGCACACTTTCATAAGCTAGAAAAAGCTCAAATAAACAACTTAACCCTGCATCTAAAAGAATTAGAAAAAGAACAGCAAGTAAAGCCCAAATGTAGTAGAAGGAAGGAAATAATAAAGGTCAGAGCAGAAATAAATGACATAGAGGCTAAAGAAACAATATAGAGGATCAATGAAACTAGAAGCTGGTTCTTTAAAAAGGTAAACAAGATTGATGAACCTTTAACTAGACTCACCAAGAAAAAGAGAGAGAGGACTCAAATAAATAAAATTAGAAATGAGAGAAGAGAAATAACAACTGACACAACAGAAACACAAAATATTGTAAGAAAATACTATGAAGAACTGTATGCCAAAAAACTAGACAACCTAGATGAAATGGACAAATTCCTTGAAACATACAATCTCCCAAAAATCAATCTGGAAGAATCAGAAAACCTAAACAGACTGATTACACCAAATGAGATCGAAACAGTTATCAAAAAACTCCCAACAAAGAGAAGTTCGGGGCCCGATGGCTTCACAACAGAATTCTACCAAATATTCAAAGAAGAACTAACTCCTATCCTTTTCAAACTATTTCAAAAAAATCAAGAAGAAGGAAGACTTCCAAGCTCCTTTTATGAAGCGAGCATAATTCTGATTCCAAAACCAGGCAAAGACAACACAAAGAAAGAAAATTATAGGCCAATATCTCTGATGAATATAGATGCTAAAATCCTCAACAAAATATTAGCAAACCAGATCCAACAATATATGGAAAAAATCATACACCATGATCAAGTAGGATTTATTCTGGGGAGGCAAGGCTGGTACAATATTTGTAAATCAATCAATGTGATTCATCACATAAACAAAAAGAGGGAGAAAAACCATATGATAATTTCAATAGATGCAGAAAAGGCATTTGATAAAATCCAGCACCCATTCATGATTAAAACTCTCAGCAAAGTGGGAATACAGGGAACATACCTCAACATGATAAAAAGCCATCTATGACAAACCCACAGCCAACATCATACTCAATGGGCAAAAATTAAAAGCAATCCCCATAAGATCAGGAACAAGGCAGGGGTGCCCCCTTTCACCACTCTTATTTAACATAGTCCTGGAAGTCCTAGCCACAGCAATCAGACAAGAAGAAGAAATAAAAGGCATTCAAGTTGGAAAAGAAGAAGTAAAACTATCATTATTTGCAGATGATATGATATTGTACATAGAAAACCCTAAAGTCTCAGTCAAAAAGCTACTGGATCTGATAAATGAATTCAGCAAAGTGGCAGGATATAAAATCAATACTCAGAAATCAGAGGCATTTTTATATACCAACAATGAACTGTCAGAAAGAGAAATTAAGGAAACAATCCCCTTCACAATTACAACCAAAAAAATGAAGTACCTAGGAGTAAACTTAACCAAGGAGACTAAAGACTTGTACTCAGAGGCCCTGGCCGGTTGGCTCAGCGGTAGAGCGTCAGCCTGGCATGTGGGGGACCTGGGTTCGATTCCCGGCCAGGGCACATAGGAGAAGCGCCCATTTGCTTCTCCACCCTCCTCCCCCTCCTTCCTCTCTGTCTCTCTCTTCCCCTCCCGCAGCCAAGGCTCCACTGGAGCAAAGATGGCCCAGGCGCTGGGGATGGCTCCTTGGCCTCTGCCCCAGGTGCTAGAGTGGCTCTGGTCGTGGCAGAGCGACGCCCCGGAGGGGCAGAGCATCGCCCCCTGGTGGGCAGAGCCTCGCCCCTTGTGGGCGTTCCGGGTGGATCCCGGTCGGGCGCATGCGGGAGTCTGTCTGACTGTCTCTCCCTGTTTCCAGCTTCAGAAAAAAAAAAAGAAAAGAAAAGAAAAAAGACTTGTACTCGGAAAATTACAAAGCATTGATAAAAGAAATCAAGGAAGATACAAACAAGTGGAAGCATATACCGTGCTCATGGTTAGGAAGAATAAACATCATTAAAATGTCTATATTACCCAAAGCAATCTATAAATTCAATGCAATACCAATTAAAATACCAATGACATACTTCAAAGATATAGACCACATATTTCAAAAATTTATATGGAACCAAAAGAGAACACGAATAGCCTCAGCAATCTTAAAAAAGAAGAATAAAGTGGGAGGTATCACACTTCCTGATATCAAGTTATACTACAAGGCCATTGTACTCAAAACAGCCTGGTACTGGCATAAGAACAGGCATATAGATCAATGGAACAGAACAGAGAACCCAGAAATAAACCCACAGCTCTATGGACAACTGATATTTGACAAAGGAGGTAAGGATATACAATGGAGTAAAGACAGCCTCTTCAACAAATGGTGTTGGGAAAATTGGACAGCTACCTGCAAAAAAATTAAACTAGATCACCAGCTTACACCATTCACAAAAATAAACTCAAAATGGATAAAAGACTTAAATGTAGGCCGTGAAACCATAAGCATCTTAGAAGAAAACATAGGCAGTAAGCTCTCGGACATCTCTCGGAGCAATATATTTGCTGATTTATCTCCACGGGGAAGTGAAATAAAAGACAGGATAAACAAATGGGACTATATCAAACTAAAAAGCTTTTGCACAGCTAAAGACAACAAGAACAGAATAAAAAGACAAACTACACAATGGGAGAACATATTTGACAATACGTCTGATAAGGGGTTAATAACCAAAATTTATAAAGAACTTGTAAATCTCAACACCAGGAAGACAAACAATCTAATCCAAAAATGGGCAAAAGAGATGAATAGACACTTCTCCAAAGAGGACATACAGATGGCCAATAGGCATATGAAAAAATGCTCAACATCACTAATCATTAGAGAAATGCAAATTAAAACCACAATGAGATATCACCTCACACCAGCCAGAATGGCGCTCATCAACAAAACAACACAGAATAAGTGCTGGCGAGGATGTGGAGAAAAGGGAACCCTCCTGCACTGCTGGTGGGAATGCAGACTGGTACAGCCACTGTGGAAAACAGTATGGAGATTCCTCAAAAAAGTGAAAATCGAACTGCCTTTTGACCCAGCTATCCCACTTTTAGGAATATATCCCAAGGACACCATAGAACGACTCCAAAAGGAGAAATGCACCCCCATGTTTGTGGCAGCATTGTTCACAATAGCGAAGATCTGGAAATAGCCCAAGTGTCCGTCAGAGGATGAGTGGATTAAAAAGCTTTGGTACATATATACTATGGAATACTACTCAGCCATAAGAAATGATGACATCGGATCATTTACAACAACATGGATGGACCTTGATAACATTATACGGAGTGAAATAAGTAAATCAGAAAAAAACTAAGAACTATATGAATCCATACATAGAAGGGACATAAAAATGAGACTCAGAGCCTGACCTGTGGTGGCGCAGTGGATAAAGCGTAGACCTGGAAATGCTGAGGTCGCCGGTTCGAAACCCTGGGCTTGCCTGGTCAAGGCACATATGGGAGTTGATGCTTCCAGCTCCTCCCCCCTTCTCTCTCCCTGTCTCTGTCTCTCTCTCTCTCCTTCTCTCTCTCTCCTCTCTAAAATGAATAAATAAATAAAAAAAATTTGCCCTGGCCGGTTGGCTCAGCAGTAGAGCATCGGCCTGGCGTGCGGGGGACCCAGGTTTGATTCCCTGCCAGGGCACATAGGAGAAGCGCCCATTTGCTTCTCCACCCCCAACCCCTCCTTCCTCTCTGTCTCTCTCTTCCCCTCCCGCAGCCAAGGCTCCATTGGAGCAAAGATGGCCCAGGCGCTGGGGATGGCTCCTTGGCCTCTGTCCCAGGCGCTAGAGTGGCTCTGGTCACAGCAGAGTGACGCCCCAGAGGGGCAGAGCATCGCCCCCTGGTGGGCAGAGCGTCGCCCCTGGTGGGCGTGCCAGGTGGATCTCGGTCGGGCGCTTGCGGGAGTCTGTCTGTCTCTCCCCGTTTCCAGCTTCAGAAAAATACAAAAAAAAAAAAGAAACCCTGGGCTCTCCTGGTCAAGGCACATATGGGAGTTGATGCTTCCAGCTCCTCCCCCTTCTCTCTCTCTGTCTCTCCTCTCTCTCTCTCTCTCTGTTTCTCCCTCTCCTCTCTAAAATGAATAAATAAAAATTAAAAAAAATGAGACTCAGAGACATGAACAAGAATGTGATGGCAATAGGGGTGGGGGATGGGGGGAGGGGGGATGGGGCGAAGAAGGAGAGAGGGGTTGGGGGAGGGGAGGGGCACAAAGAAACCCAGATAGAAGGTGACAGAAGACAATTTAACTTTGGGGGAGGGGTATACAGCACAATCAAATATCAAAATAATCTAGAGATGTTTTCTCTCAACATATGTACCCTGATTTATCAATGTCACTGCATTAAATTTAATAAATAAATTAAAATAAAAAGAGTTGAAATGTCTCGGACAAAATGGATTTGATCTCAAAGTAAATGATCAACTGAAAGAAATCATATGGCAGACCTATGACATTTTAATGGTGTATCTTTTTTCATTTGTCATACTGACTCTTTAATCAAATGTAAGCACTTTCTACGGACCTCAGAGAAATCAGTGTCTGGTGGGATTTTTCGAAGCCACTGTGCAGTTTTGCTGGTCAGTCCTGGAAAGTTTATCAGATCAACTGGGACCAAATTGAGCCTGGTGTAGCAAGACTTGGTGCGCTTGTTTACCAGCTGCTCTTCACTGTATATAAACAAGTAGTTAAGCTTTATTAGACCCTGAAGATAATTTTTCAAAATAATGTGCATTTTTCTATTTCAATGTTAACTCCCATTACATATTATTCATAGATTGTGAAATTAGTATAAATAACTTAGAGAAAACCATTCAGTTAGATTTGTTTGTTTTCTAACATTTTAATGGGTCAAGAAAAAGTGATCTTAAACTACTGAGCAAATTATATTATACACAATACATGAAGTTTAGAGCATTAAAAAAAAAACTAGCTCATCTCATAAGCTGACCAAAGAGGATGTTATTTAAGCAATTACAAACTATGAACTCCAAGAAAAAATTATTCTAAATCTAAGACAGTAGTAGCATGCTATGGAGGACATATCTGGGAAATAGGAAAATGGAAAATATATATTTGGCTTTCTTCATTGGTTCAAGTACAGGAAATAAAAGCAGCATGTTTCATCTGCTCTGAGTTGTTAGAAGACTTCTAGATATTTTAGCCTTTCAGAAATCCTAGTCCTGCCTTAGACGGGAAAAGTGTGGAAAGTGCACTTCTGCATTGAACTGAAATATTCAATTACTTGTTTTCTTTCTGGAGAATTGCGGTCTGGGCTTCCTGTGCTTTGGGGACAAGAAACACCAGATCAATTAGTAATAAAGGTCTGCTCTTATGCTGGAGTCATGACTTGGGGGAATAAGGAGGAGATCCAGATGCATTTTCACAGTTGAATACAGGCAAACAAGACAGGTTGCTCTGAGGTGTTGATGGCTCTGTAAACATTAATGTTAAAATTAAAAATTCCAAAAAAATGACCAATGATTCTTCATAAGTGGCTATTTTCAAATGTAAATGCATTCTGCCTTGCTTGCGAGCACAGAGCACCTGGCATTAATACCATCAGCTTCTTTGGACAATGATCAGTGGAGTATATTACTAAGAGGAAAGTATTGGAGAAACTATGAATTAGTAATCTGAAATGAGTTAAGAAAATATGTTGTGTTTACGAAGCTTTCAGCAAGGGATCTTTCCATACTGACAACAGGATTGTCCATAGGCTGTGGAAGGAGAAATGAACACTGTTGCTCAGGATTCTCCAGAGAAACGGAACCGATAAACTGTGTATGGAGATTTATTATGAGGTATTGGCTCATGCAATTATGGAGGCTGAGAAGTCCCACCATCTGCCATCTGCAAGCTGGAGACCCTGGACGCTGATGATGTAATTCATTTCCAGTCGATAACCTGAGAACCAGGGGAACCAATGCTGTAAATTCCAGTCTGGGAGCAGGAAAATATGGGATGAGCTGTCCCAGCTCAAATAGGCAGAAAAAGAAGGAAGTGGATGAATTCCCCCTTCCTCCACCTTTTGTTCTATGTAGGCTCTCAACGGATTGTATGACATCCACCCACAGTTGGAAGACAATCTCCTAAATCTACCGATTGAAATGCTCGTCTCCTCTGAAAACACCCTCACAGACAAAACCAGAAATAATATTTAATTTGGATACACAGTGGCCAGTCTAGGTGACACATGAAAATAAGCATCACAGACTCCAAGAGGTGAAGTTCAGATTCCAGTGAAAGTATAAACCAAAAATTGTGGGTAATGGACTTTTATCAAATTCTTCTTCGTTTTGCTGCTGATTTCTTCTTCCTTAATGCCATAAATAGGAAAACCAGCAGTTTCAGTTCCAGATTTTGAGCCACACGTCTCTTTTCTGCAATTATTTTCTCTAAAGAAAAGAAACTTTGTATTATGGGTCGAGGGACCATATCGCACAAATAATTCATCAAGTTGCTGGGGCCATACCCCTAAGAGAGGGCGTGCACTGGGGGACAGGTAAGAGTGAGGATAACACAACCAGCCGGAAATGGTCAGTGTAGTGAGCTATGAGCTTAACTACCTGAATCATCTATCATCGTCATTTCTTCACCGTTCAGTAACATACTTTTGCCTTGTAATTGTTCAGCAGAGTTTGTTCTATGTTGAAGCTACATGATAGAGGGCCAAAGTTCAAATCTGAGATCTTTGAAAAAATAGGTCATTGATTTCTTGGAAGAGCTCTTAGGGAAAATGCCTGGAGCTTCTATTTGGGGGAGGGGGCACTGGCCACTTGCATCTTAACTCTTCTTCATCCCGCTGATAGACTTGACAGTGACCAGAGAGAGCACACGTAGTCCTAGGTCTGTGTTGCAGAAGAGGCTGTAGACTTTTGTACTACAGTAGAGTTGAGTTCTGATACCGCACATAATTTCTATCATTGACTACAAAAGGACAAATATTCTTATGTGGTGGCAGGTTTGTGCTGCTGTATCTGCAGTTGGATAGAGATGTAAGAAAAATATTCTTTGAGATTTGTTCCAGGGTTGGCAAAAATTTGATTGGCAGCCTTCATAGGAAAGAAAACAACCCCACAAATCTTGTGCAGCCTCAGAGAATAAAGGTTTTACATCCCTTCTGAAGATAGAGGAAAACTGATATTGAAAGTTGATTTAAAATAGATACCTTGTTTATAATAAAAGCCACCTACCATGACTCAGACTGAAGCTGACTGCATTGTTTTTCAGTCATCTAATAATCAACAAAAAAGATTTCCTGTAAATCTGAATGTAATTTTAAGAACTGTACATATCAATCTCTGTTTTTTCCAATTTGTCCTCATAATAAAACTTGAAATGAGTAACTCAAGTTAAAAAGAGACTTAACCCCTAGATAATAAAATCACCCTTGAGAGTAAAGCCAGATCCTTAAAAATTACACATTTTTGAACAATATAAGTTACAGAACCACATTTTTAAAATTGAAAATGGACAGGAAGGAATTCTCTATAACAACCTCTCTAAAATAATCACTATTCACATTTTAATCATTTTTACTCTTTTTCATTGTTTTTGATAGATATAGCCAAAGTATATATGCTTGCATCTGGATTTGCCTCTAATGCTGTAACTAAGTTTTTCTCTGTTGCAACATAATATTCATAACCATCTGTTCAGTGGCTACACTACACTGAGTGGATTAATAAATTAATCATTTGTTTGTGGTTGATCTTATAAGGAGACACAACCAAACCTCTTACAATGCATATCTGAACAAGAAGCAGCCGTCACAGGACAATGTACTGCATTTAGTAAATGACAAAGTGACTGGACCGCAGCTGAGGTACCACAACCAGAGCGATCCCCTGTTGAGCACAAGCGAGCATCTTGCTTCCCGTTCCCCGTGGCACCTGTTACTCTTTCTGCATTGAATTGAATTGCCCTTTCCTCTGTTGGGCTCTGTGATCAGGTGAGAAGTCAAAAGGGAAGCTTTTCCTACACCTGCACATCTTCAAAGTTAATTTTTGTTTCTCCTCTCTTTCTGAAATTCCTCTATAGTGCCCAATGCTCCCAGCCCATCATCTATTATAAAACAATGTGTGTATTGTCCAAAATATATATATCTTTTAATGTGAAAATACTTGGAGTTCAACTTGGCAGTAATTCTTCTGCCCTGTGTATGCATTGTGAAAAATTAAGAGTGAAGCTACATCAACAAGGTAGTAGATGCTCTGTCCTGGGATGGGGTGGGGTAGGGGGTGGGGAGCAGGTTGCTGCTGCCCAGGCCCATGAACAAGCATGCAAGGATCTAAAAATTCTGTGCTGGTTGGGCCCTGGCCAGTTGGCTCAGCAGTAGAGTGTCGGCCAGGAGTGTGGAAGTCTTGGGTTCAATTTCCAGCCAGGGCACACAGGAAAGGTGCCCATCTGCTTCTCCACTCTTCCCCCTCTCCTTTCTTTTCATCTCTCTTTTCCCCTCCTGCAGCCAAGGCTCCAATGGAGCAAAGTTGGCCCAGGCGCTGAGGATGGCTCCATGGCCTCTGGTTCAGGTGCTAGAATGGCTCCAGTTGCAGCGGAGCAATGCCCCAGATAGGCAGAGCATCATGCCTTGGTGGGCATGCTGGGTGGATCCCGGTTGGGTGCATGTGAAAGTGTGTCTGTTTGCCGCCTCCCCCCTTCTCACTTTGAAAAAATAAAAATAAACCCTGCTTAAAAAAAAGCAAATGTATGTTCTTCTGTCTTCATAAATTGGTTATCAAAAAAACCCATGATTTTAAGTTAATAAAACTGGAACTGGAAAAATATTCTGTGCTGGTCAGTTGAAGGCAATAGAGAATTAGTTCCTTTTGTGGTGCAAACTTTCTCAAATATCTTACAGAAGAGAGAGCTTCTGTGAATAGCAAACCTGGGAATGACCTAGTGCTATGGCCATATCATGTAGATTCGAGTGTAAAAAGGGGCCCTTATTTAGTTTAACCCAGCGCTTAGCAGATTTCTCTCCATCTCAAATTCTATTTTCATGTTAAAAAATATTATTTAATGTATTGTGGAACCTAGTGTCTCTAAAACCTACAAAAGAGAACTTGGGTATACAGCGCAATGTCACTTGATGACACATTTTTCAAACGACACATTTATCCTCACCCCTTCATTTGAATCGCACAGAATTAAGCACCTACTGTCTTACAAGGCCCTGGGTTTCACTTGACCTTCTTCTACAATCTCAACTTTCATCTACTCTTCAGGGAAGCACTAATAGTAAGGAAAATGTTGTAACAGCCCTCCAGGCACCTTTGACCACGTGATCGATCACTGAAAGAGAGAGGAGAGACTCAGCAGCTCAGTCTACCCTGCGATGGCAGTGCCCCAGGGAACGAGGCTGGTAAAGGGCATCCTCTCCACCAACCTGCAGGGACTCTTGTCGGGCAGTGCCCAGAATTTCCTTCGCTTTGGGAGAGTTTTTGAGTATGAATCACGAATGAAGGATTTCTTCTCCTTCCATCGATCCCCCAAGTGCAACACCAGCTGCTAGGTTTCAGACCTCGCACCCCTTTCAACACAGGGGATGAAAGGGCACCTGGCAAGAGGGTCTGTTTCAAAGAGATGATAGAAGATGATCAATGATCAAGGAAATCAGAGTTGGAGAAGGAACATCAGTACCTTGAAACGTTCCCTAGAGCATTGACCTCGTGAGGGTTTGAGCTAAATGGCTACTTAGTTTATTGGATTTACCCACTGCTCATATTTAAATGAAATAGATGGAGGGGAGAACCTCGACTCTACATGACAGAAAAAATGATGAAAAGCTTTCGAAGGTCAGGGAACACGGCACAATCACTTTAGACTAGTGGGAAAATGAAATTCTTCTCGGGACCTTGTAGACCTGATGGTACTATCAATTTTAAAATGGATATAGTGCTTGAGAATGCATAAGTTTCATACTCGGTGACTGTGTACTGAATTATAGTAGCTTTGGGCAGCCACTTAAGAATTTAACAAGTGGGTTACATGAAACAGTATCGATACCAGAGGAATTATTTATTTATTACTATCATCACATATTACAAAGCAGAGCTTCCAAAATCTTTGACAAAAATAATTTTTTTTAAATAAAAAATATTTAGTCTTATATCAGTGATTCTCTGGAACAGAAAAACAACCCAGCAATACTGAGCTGCAAGGAAGAGGTAACTAAACATAGAATTAATTTTGTATCTTCAAATTCTTTCTCCTCAACTGTCAGCCAATCTTAGCAGCTCTATATACTCCCACATTGTAAGAAATGCTATTTGAACTTTCTTTACCAAACTGGATAGACATGTAGGGGCTATATCACTTGATGTGATTTAAAAATAAATGGGATAGTATCCAGGTTCAAGTTACACATTTTACTATGAGATGAAAAATTCTATTCATACATAATAACAATGTACTAAATTTCTAAATATTCTGATAAGTGGCATTTTAAGGATTTGGGAGTGAAATATAAGGAAGCCTTAAGTTGAAGAAGGTAACAATATCTGAGGGTGTGTGTGTGTGTGTGTGTGTGTGTGTGTGTGTGTGTGTGTGTGTGTGTGACTGTGTGTATGAAAGGATACACATCCTTTTCTATAGTGTATGTAGGTGTATATAGGTATGTGTAAATGTAAACATAAAGTATAAGTCTGCTAGGGCTGCATCAACCAAATACCACCCACTAGGTGGCTTAAACAACAGAAATGTATAATATTTTCTCACAATTTGTAGGCTAGAAGTTGAAGATCAAGGTGTCAAAAAGATTTCGTTTCTTCTGAGGCCTTTCTCTTGGTTAGCAGATGGCCAGCTTCTTGCTGTGTCCTTCTCTGGTCCTTCCTCTGTGGCTCAAATTTCTAGTATCTCTTTTTGTGTCCAAATTTTCTATTCTTAAAAAATAAAACAAAAAACAGCTGCCAGATTGGATTAGGGCCCACTCTGACAGCTCATGTTAACTTAATTACACCTTATAGGCCCTGTGTCCAAATACCTTTACATGCTGAGGCACTGGGGGTTAGGGCTTCAACATATGAATGTGGGAAGGGGATGATTCAGCTGTTAATACAAAGTATATATAGAAATGGATAATTAAGGGGAAACACCTGTATTGACTGTTACCAGCGTTTGTACTTTTCCTTGCACCATTATTCACGCTGCCGGTGGGAAAAACCAGTAAACCAATTTTCTTTCTAAATGACTATTACTAGTCCACAAGAAAACCTTTATAATCAAGAGTAGATTAAAACTATTATTTCAGAAAACCTTTTGTATTTTTTCTTAGTAAAAGAATTATAAAATGCATAGCCACCAACCACGGTTCATTAGTATTGGGGGGAAAAAAAGTAAAGATGATTTCAAAGAAAACATTACCCTGAGGTGGGGCAGGTGAAGAAAAATTCTAATAAGCCTATTGATTTAGTTTTGATATAAGCATTTTTGCATTTACTTTTCTGACAGAGCCTTTTTAAGAGACTAAAATATCCCATAGAAACATTATTAATTATCGTACACCAAAAAATTTCAAGGACATTTCTTAATAGTTTTACACACAGTTTGGACCATAGCTTGATGTAGCCATGAAGCAATCATTCAGTTCTGGAGCTGCCAGACCCTAAGGGATTCCAGGTTAGGGATGCTAAAGCCCTGTTGCTGTGTAAGGAACCCGAGGTGGGAGGGACGCTGAGCAGCTGGGGTCTGGCCAACAGTCTTGCTTTCGCTTCAACAAGTGCAGTAACACTCATCTATTTTTCATATTGAAGACCCGGCCTGACCTGTGGTGGCGCAGTGGATAAAGCGTCGACCTGGAAATGCTGAGGTCGCCGGTTCAAAACCCTGGGCTTGCCTGGTCAAGGCATATGGGAGTTGATGCTTCCAGCTCCTCCCCCCCTTCTCTCTCTCTGTCTCTCCTCTCTCTCTCTCTCTGTCTCTCCCTCTCCTCTCTAAAATGAATAAATTAAAATAAAATAAAAAAGACCCATGCCAGATTAGTTGGAAAATCAGATTCTGCTGCTTTGAAACATTAACGAATACTTCTAATATGGTTGTGTGTTCCCATTGTACAGTCACGAAACTGAGGCCCAGACAGGTTAAGTGGCCTGCTTAGGGTCACACCATTAGGTTTTCAGATTCCTGGTTCAATCTGCTAACTACAGTAAGTCCTCACTTAACGTCATTGATAGGTTGAAGTGAAACGACATACAATGAAACCAATTCTAGCCTGGGCTGATGGATATAAATGAGATGAAGGTTCCTGCCTACATCTCATCAGCATAACAAGGTGACATTGAACAGAATGACATTATTCGAGGACGTGCTGTACGCATTGTTGCTCAAACACTGCTTGGTGAATGCCTGTGCCATCCATACAGATCGGATTTCACTGTGGTTTTGCTTGACAGGTGAAGGTAAAGGTTGAGATTATAACTTTACTACGGTCAGTGGGGATAGTGACAGAAAGCTGGGATGGGATTAGGTTTCCTGATTTGTCATCCCTGGATGACACTATCTTTTTATTTTTCAATTAATATTACTTTAAGTGCTTGTTATTAGTTCCATAGTATCAAGAATGGAAGTTTTGTTTTTCTCCAAATGTATTTTTAAAATACAGTTTGGATGAACTCAGATTGGAGAAACTGCTCGGATGGTAGTGCTTTCTGTGGCTCACCCGAGCACAACAGGTTCTTCTCCAAGTTTAGCAGGGGAGCTGCAAACTAAAGCCCACCAGCTAAGAATGGCTTTAACATTTTAAATGATTTTTTCCCCGAAGTTAGAAGGAGGGAGGCAGTCAGACAGACTCCTGCATGTGCCCGACCAGGATCTACCCGGCATGCCCACCAGGGGGCAATGCTTTGCCCATCTGGGCCGTTGCTCTGTTGTGACCAGAGACATTCTAGTGCCTGAATCAGAGGCCACAAAGCCGTCCTCAGCGCCTGGACCAACTTTGCTCCAATGGAGCCTTGGCTGTGGGAGGGAAAGAGAGAGACAGAGAGGAAGGAAAGGAGGAAGAGTGGAGAAGTTAGATGGGCGCTTCTCCTGCATGCCCTGACCGGGAATCAAACCCGGGGTTTTCACACGCTGGGCCAACGCTCTACTGCTGAGCCAACTGGACAGGGCCTGTTTTGCACTTTTTTGAGGCTTGTATTGCTTTATTCTCTGGTTTGAAAATGGACACGTTTGATACCGTGTGCATGTGGGGTAAAAGGAAACCTACATAATGAACCAAATATGCCTGAGCAAGTATGTTTCCAGAAAAATGGCACCGCTTACGACCCTGGAAGGTTCCTACATATCTTAGAATTATGTGTGTGGTTTGTTTTTTGGTTTTCTGTTTGTTTAGTGAAAGACACACAGACAGACAGGAAGGGAGAGAGATGAGACCTATCAACTCATAGTTGTGGTTCCTTATTTGTTCATTGGTTGCTTTCTCATATGTGCCTTGATGGGGGCGGAGTCTCCAGCCAAGCTAGTGACCCCTTGCTCAAGCCAGTGACCTTGGATGTGGACAAGTCCTGCCAGGGATGAGGACAATGGAGATGCAAAGACCTTACCCAGGGACCAGGTTCAGTGACGCAGATCCACTTTATTCAGGAAGTAAGCTAGTTTATATACACAGGTTCCGTTTACAGGGTGTTACAGCATGTCCTTCATAGCCAATGGCTGAAAAGATCAGGGAGCTGTGTGGTTGGCGCTGAGTCACTTCCTTATAGCAGGCAAGCTCCCTTCCTGGGTGTGCCCAGGAGGGTTCTGGGAGCTGGAGTATTCTCATAGCATTGCATCAGCCACCGCTGCTAGGAATGTGCTCTGCGCTCCACCCACACTTGTACTCGAGCCAGCAACTTTGGGCTTCAAGCCAGTGACTGTTGGGCTCAAACCAGCAACCATGGGGTCATGTCTGTGATCCCACACTCAAGCTGGAAACCCCGCACTCAAGTTGGTGAGCCTACACTCAAGCCATTAGCCTTGGGGTTTTGAACCTGGGTCCTCAGCATCCCAGACTGACTCTCTATCCACTGCGCCACCACCTGGTCAGGTAATATTGTGTGTTTTAATTGTTTCCAGAGAGTCAAGAAGGATGAACCTTATCTTTATGTCTACTACCATGCTATGCTCTCTGCCTTCTTTCCTGTTTGGATCCCTCCTTCTCCCAGGCTGTAGGTGGGAAATAAGACAGGAAAACCTGGAAAACGCTTGACAAGTCCTAAAGGGGAATTCTTCTGAGCCTCGTTTCTAACACCGAAATCAAAATGGCTTTTTTCCTACCCTAGGCAACTTGAAAACTCTTCGCACCATAAAAACAGAGAGTGTTTTATTGAAGGCAGTTGTTAGTTTAACAAATATTTTTGAGATCTACACTTTGCTAGGCATTAATCTCATGACTGGGAACCCTGCTCTGTTTCTTTTTTATTTAGAAATTGAAATATTTCATGCAACGAAAATGAAATTGACTCTGTAAAAAAATGTTAGGGGTAGACATAGCAAGGTTGGCAAAATGTCAGGGATTGTTGAAGCTTAGTGATGCGTTCGTGAGATTCACTGCATGACAAACCAGGATTGAATTGTGATGCTTTCAATGTTATGCTTATTTGAAAACTTCCTAAACAAAAAAAATTTAAAAATGTATTTAGTTGGCAAAGTCGACGTAGGTCTAAGACCAGAAAAAAAAAAATCCGCCATGAGACTTAAGAGTTAAAAATCAGATCAGAATAAGAGGAAAAAATAAATAAAAGTTAAAGCCTAAACAGACAATAGAGGACCCTTGCTAGGATTTTCCAGCTCCTGTGGGAGGTGAAGCTGGTGGCTTGAGGCAGAACCAGGCTACTGCTGTGACTCTTAAGCTGTTTCTAGTGCTAAGTGCTCATTTCTAATGTTATTTAATAGGTAAGATAACTACTCCGTGATTTCTATTTGATTCTCTTCAAAGTATATCATACTTTTTTTCCTGGGCCTTTTTCTAATCTCCTAAAGATGAGAGGATTTATTGTACCCACCATTTATTTGAACCCCAAGAGTTAATAAGTGGCATGGGCTAAGTACTTAAAAATAATTGTTGAATAAATGTTTTTAATATCCCTATTTATTTATTTATTTTTACAGGGACAGAGACAGAGTCAGAGAGAGGGATAGATAGGAACAGACAGGAACAGAGAGAGATGAGAAGCATCAATCATCAGTTTTTCATTGCAACACCTTAGTTGTTCATTGATTGCTTTCTCATATGTGCCATGACCATGGGCCTTCAACAGACCGAGTAACCCCTTGCTTGAGCCAGCGACCTTGGGTCCAAGCTGGTGAGCTTCTTTGTTGTTGTTGTTCAAGCCAGATGAGCCCGCACTCAAGTTGGCAACCTCGGGGTCTCGAACATGGGTCCTTCTGCATCCTAGTCCGACGCTCTATCCACTGCGCCACCACCTGGTCAGGCTAATGTCCCTATTTAAAGGTTCTTGTTCTCATTTATTTTTAAAAGGAGCCTGAACCAGTGACCCCATCAAAATCTGTATGTATGATTCTGGAAACCCACATGGGTAGGGCAGGATTGCGGCCACCTGCAGAGAATATGTCCCGATAACTATAGGACTAGAGCAGGGGTCCCCAAACTTTTTACACAGGGGCCAGTTCACTGTCCCTCAGGCCATTGAAGGGCCAGACTATAAAAAAAACTATGAACAAATCCCTATGCACACTGCACATATCTTATTTTAAAGTAAAAAAACAAAACGGGAACAAATACAATATTTAAAATAAAGAATAAGTAAATTTAAATCAACAAACTGACCAGTATTTCAATGGGAACTATGGGCCTGCTTTTGGCTAATGAGATGGTCAATGTGCTCCTCTCACTGACCACCAATGAAAGAGGTGCCCCTTCCGGAAGTGCGGCGGGGGCCAGATAAATGGCCTCAGGGGGCAGCATGCAGCCCACGAGCCTTAGTTTGGGGATCCCTGGACTAGAGCATTCTTGAACCTCAACAGAAAATCTATTTCTCATCATTTTTTCCCCCTTTCTGGTTCTTGGGCTGACAACATGACAATCCTGAATCACAATGTCCTCATGGTTGATTGTTGACAGCAAGCCAGAGAGTTCCTCTGTGCAAAATTTAGCAACGCTGATCACTTTACATGAGGTTTGTGAGCATGCCCAATCGTTGGCATCATTCTTTGATGAGTTCATTATACTGGGCAGGGAGCCCCGTGAGGTATTCTAATATGGAACTTGAATTAAATGGCATTTTTATGATTTTTTGAAGAGACTCTTACAAGTGCATAAGATTTATGGGGCACAGACTATGTGAGCCCTATTCGGTGCTCTGGGTGCTTACAAACAAAGAAGAGAGGCGGTCCTGGTCCCTGTAGCACTTGCCTTCAAGTTGGGAATTTTAAGCCTGTCTAGTGTGAGTCAAAATTATGCCCTCTTCTTGGGTACTGTTTTCTTGTGTTAATTCAAACTGTGATTAAAATAGGTTTATAACTGGTTTATAGCCTCCTTTATAGAATTTTCATTGTAGCTCAAGGCTTAGAAATAGCAATTTAATTAGAGATTTACAGCCATGCATTTCATAGTGATAAATGCTTGTGACTATTTAGACTAGTATTAGCAAAGGTGAAATATTTTTTGGCTTTCCTTTAACTTACTTAAGATTCTCCTTTTCTGGAATCTATTTCAAACTCCTAATCCACATAAAATAGCATCTATGATGCTTTATTTTGAGACTGGTTCTAACTCCCCCCCCCCCAAAATACCCTACTATGTCAAAAAAAGTTCACTGTTACATTTCTTCCCTGGAAAGCATTAACAATAGAACAATTTAAAGAGAAATACTTTCTTTGCTCTTTACTTAAAGGTTTTATTGATATATAACTGGTTATGTGTGTGTGTGTACTCACATATGTATATATAATGCACTTACATACATATATATATCTACATGAATTTTATTTGAGAAAGACACAAAAAGATATCCACCCATTATGGGAGTTTTGGTTTTAATCTTTCTTTTACATGAGTTTATACTGTCCTAGAGGATATTGTTAGCCTACATTATTTCAACTGTTGAATTAAAAGAATCTCTGACCACTGGGTAATATTTCAGCAGGAACTGGTACCAGGCACAACCTGTTTGGGCCTTCCAGCAGAAGAGTAAATACTAGGTCATAAATTTGGTAGCGAGGCATGTGCCTCTGGCTTTGACTCCACCAGAAACTGCAGCAGCCCCAGATCTACTTGGTTTACACGCCCGCGCACGCACACAGTATCCGGAGTCCCTACGGAACACTCACATGGGCTTAGACATAGACTTCAATTAGACCTCTCCGCTTTCGTCCTGTCTGCCTGCTGCCGAGCCCCCTGATGCCCTGAAGATATGTCTGAGCTGTTCTCAAGTCTGGGGAACCAGCTCAGGCCCTGCTGCCTCCTGGGCCACCTGGCCACAGGCTTTCCAGGGGCAGAAACTGTACGCTGCCCAAACCGGGTTCAGTAATCTCCTCTAAACACCCCATCTGCATCTTCCACCCACCCCTGCACCACACATACAAACAAAAACCAAAAACGGCACTATCTTTCATAGTGACAAGGCATCAAAGCCCCCAATGTCTTACCAAAGGTTTTTCTGAAACAACCACTGAATTGTTACTTGCTTTTGTATTTTAGCTCCATTTCCTTGGGATTCATATAGGAAACCCAGGTGAGACAAGTCTACCTATTCAATTTGAACTGGACAGCCTAGGAGCCTCCCTTTGTTTGAAATTTAAATTGACAATGTATCCGTCTTGGAAATGCCTCCTCCATGTTTACTGCCTTATTGTCACATAAGTCTGTGTGCTGTACAAGAGTGGTCTTACCTACCCTCTCGGCCCATCTAGGCAACTGCCCAGAGGGAGGAGCCTGGGACTCCCTGGCTGTCATGGGCCACACGATTCTGCGCCGCCCACAGAAACGCTTTCCAGTCCAGCCCCAAATCCACACTGGTTTTATAGGCAACCAGCCGGTCTGTAACTGCACAGAATGGGAAGTGCCTTGTATTTCATTCACGTATAACCCACATAGGGTTAACCCTTGTTCTGTTGCTGCCGTTCCCAGACTCCCCATCAGGCTTTCGAGTCAAGGACTAGTTGGCAAAAAACTAACTGCCTTCTAATAAAGATTTTTTTTTTTAATTTCCAAATTTCCCTGAGGAAAACTCTGTCATTAAGTTTTTCAGAATAAAAATTATATTTACTTTATAAAAGAAACATTTACCCAATCATGCGGAGATTGTTTTTGCCTTTGAAGCGCTGAACATAAACATTCTGGAGATTGCACACGCTGTTTCCCGAAAGGTTTGGGTTAAGATGGTTGTGAGAAATGTTTTTCTTTTGATGAACCGGGATGTTTTCAACATGGAAAACAGCTCCTTCCAAATCCTGTTTATGAGAAAGTCACTGGCCTGGACATGTTCCTGTCCCTTGAGAGGACAATACTTCTTCAGAAGTGGGAAGATTTTTTCAAGAAGAAAATAATCTGCTGGTCTAACTTGGTTACATTTGTTTTCATATTGTTTCAACTTTGGTATAAAATGCCTGGGTGGTGAACATTTTTATTTCACAGGGCCACTTCAGGAATTATAGCTAAATTGAGTCACAGAGAAATACTTTTCATGCATTTTTTTAAATGTGCATTTCATTAGTTTTAAAGTAAAATAAAAAAAACTCCACTTTTTTTTTTGAGAAATAAAATACAGATTTTTGTAAAACCCTCCAGTCTATTGGAAAGAAGACAGTGTTGTATAGGTTGCCATTGATAAAGTCACCATAAAATACGCTCAGTGATAAAGTCACCATAAAATGTACCAAGTTCTATGGATATAATTATGAGTATTAAAAACTCGTATCAGGTCTAATTTTTATTTCTCTTAAGTCTGAATACAAGGCACCTTGTATACAGAAGCAGTGTCCCTTGCCAAGACACTGTTACTGTATATTCCCTTCTTTTCTCAATACTGCTTCTTGCTCGAGGACCTCCTCAGTCTGCTGTGGAAGTGACCCGTTGGTTAGCCAACACACAGGCTTATCTGGGCACATCTGAATTCTAGTCGGAATGCAGCTCTTGTGCAAATGGAGATTGGCTACATATATTCTACAGATTATCCTGGCACCATAGACAGTAGAAATATTTGGTAGGTGATTCAGTATGGGAGAACTGAACTATTAAAGAGCATTGGTAATAACCCATTGCTGGATTTGCTATTTCTTTGCAAATAGCAATCTTTATAGTCTTCTTTTTGGTTGTCTGTGTCCAGAGAGGTAGAACATGGTCTTGACCCTCTTAAGAAGAATATGTCTGCAGCATCAACCATTTATGATTGTAGTGAGGTATGCACTACTGCATTTGCAACCTCAAATGCCAAGGTTTCAAGCTTCTTCCTTAGTAAATATGATTCATCTATTTACTTAGGTTGACTAGAACAGCTCTTAGTCACTTCCTGTTATACTGAGATTGTTACCTTTTAATAATTACACTCAAACCCTCTCTAGAAGATAATCTTTCCTGTTTTGAAGAAGTGTGTTGATTCTTTACAGTTAAAAGAAAGATCTGTCCCAACAGGCAACACTCCATCTTTGAACGTTTGGTTTGGTCATTCACATCCAATCCTGGAGCGTTGTCTCCAGGGTCACACAGCTAAATGTGGCCATTGTGTCATCAGTTATTTGTCTATGGAGGTTAAGTAAGAGCCCTATGTGTCACGGAGCATCATTTGTTATTCCTATCATACTCCATAATTCTTCAAAAAAAATATACAGGGTCCTGGCCGGTTGGCTCAGTGGTAGAGCGTCGACCTGGCGTGCAGGAGTCCCGGATTCGATTCCCAGCCAGGGCACACAGGAGAAGCGCCCATCTGCTTCTCCACCCCTCCCCCTCTCCTTCCTCTCTGTCTCTTTCTTTCCCTCCCGCAGCCGAGACTCCATTGGAGCAAAGATGGCCCGGGTGCTGAGGATGGCTCTGTGGCCTCTGCCTCAGGCACTAGGATGGCTCTGGATGCAACAGAGCGACGCCCCAGAGGGGCAGAGCATTGCCACCTGGTGGGTGTGCTGAGTGGATCCCGGTCGGGCACATGCGGGAGTCTGTCTGACTGCCTCCCCCTTTCCAGCTTCAGAAAAGTGAAAAAAAAGAAAAGAAAAGAAAAGAAAAATATACAGGACATTTCTCCTACAGTGTTAATAATCTGGGCTTTGGGTTTCTACTTACTATATTTCCCCATGTATAAGACACATCCTTTTTACGAAAAATTTGGGGTCTAGAAACTAGGTGCATCTTATACAGTGGTTGTAGTTTTTTTACTTGCATTTCCCACTTGAGGAGTTGTATAAATTTTCTGATGAATAAAACTTGAGGCCCTGGCTGGTTCACTCAGCAGTAGAGCATCGGCCTGGCATGTGGAAGTCCTGGGTTCGATTCCCGGCCAGGGCACACAGGAGAAGAGACCACCTGCTTCCCCAACCCTCCCCCTCTCCTTTATCTCTATCTCCCTCTTCCCATCCCGCAGCCAAGGCTCCATTGGAGCAAAGTTGGCTCAGGTGCTGAGGATGGCTCCATGGCCTTTGCTTCAGGCACTAGAGTGGCTCCCATTGCAGCAGAGCAATGCCCCAAAGGGCATTGTCCCCTGGTGGGCAAGCCAGGTAGATCCCAGATGGGCACATGTGGGAGTCTGTCTGTCTGCGCCCCCCCCACTCCGCTTCTCACTTCAGAAAAATACAAAAAAAAAAGGAGGGGGAGACTTGAGTTCAATAACTTTGTATACTATATCTTTTTCCAAATTTTGGGCCCCCAAATTAAGGTGTGTCTTATACATGGGAATACGGTATCTCCCACATGCTTTAGACAAGTCTCCTCACACTGCTGGTCTCCCCATCCACACGAATAGAAGAGAAAACTGGATTCTGAAGGAGTTGGAATGCCTACAGAGACATGTGTCATCTAGATTTAAAGTGCAGACCCTATTTTCCTAATAGTTGTAATAACAAAATAATGGTGAAATGGTTTGTGTGAGCTATGCCCAGCATACTGTCAGGAGCCCTGAAAGGCAAAATAACTCTTCTCCAACCCGGGGAGCCACTAACCAGCCAAGTTGCTCCCAAAAGTAGCTGGCATGTGTTGAGGTGAGGAGTCACCTCAGCCTCCTGTGTCATGTCGCTCGCTGCCTGTAGTCCATCTCTTAGCTGGGAAGGCTTCTGAGGATGCTTTGCATTCAGAAAGAATCATATAACATAAAAGCTACAGAGAAGCAATTTCATTCCTAGCCTCAAACCCTGGTATTAACTACTAAGTTGAGTAGTGTTGGGCTACACCCCACTTACTATTTACCTACACACAAAAAAAATTTAAAACTTGGTTGACCTTCAGGCTCGGGGAAGAGGACACAGAGGAAGCAGAGCTGTGTTTAATTTAATGTTCTGTGACAAACAAGGAGGAAAGATAGAGGGATACTGATTTTGAGGGAAATGTTAATTATCTAAAGCTTAATTACAGATAATGTTATGAGGAGAATACATAAAAGGCTTGAAATGCAGCCAAAGCATTTCCCTAAGAACATTAAAAAATGATTGTTGTTTACAATTCACACATCGCACAGACATAAAGCTGAGATGGGAGAAACAGAGCCAGGCTTGAAGTAAGAACCCAACCTGCTCTTTAAACCAGTTCAGAAGAGGAGTGATACTATCACAGTTAGCTCATGTGTTTAGCAGTAAATGATTCTGCACATGCTTCCCCTTTAAAATAAAATTAACAGATCACTGGAAAACACGTGGAAGTAAGACTCTAGAAAACAATACAAATAAAAATAAGTAAGTTATGAGGTCTTAGAATGGGAACTACAAAAAAATAGAATTCCACAGACATATATCTCCATGTAAATACAATAGACATAAAGGAAGCAAAATTTTTAGGTTTCTGCCACTTCGTTACTGAATCCAATGTTATGAAATTCACTCAAACATAATTTTCATTTGATGCAGCAAAGTATGGCTTACATTTATTCAGTCTACCCTTTAAAGATTCTAATTTGTGTTCTATTTATTTATTTATTTATTTATTTATTTATTTTAGTAAGGCAGAGAGGGGGGACAGACAGGGACAGGCACACAGGAAGGGAGAGAAACGAGAAGCATCAATTCTTCATTGTAGCACCTTAGTTGTTCATTGATTGCTTTCTCATATGTGCCTTGACTAGGGGCTCCAGCTGAACCAGCGACCCCTTGCTCAAGCCAGCAACCTTGGGTTCAAGCCAGTGACCATAGGGTCAAGTCTATGATCCCATGATCAATCCAGCAACTCCATGCTCAAGCTGGTGAGCCTGCATTCAGGCCGGCGAGCTCGGGGTTTTGAACCTGGGTCCTCAGCCCTCCAAGCTGACGCTCTATCCACTGCGCCACTGCCTGCTCAAGCTAATCTGTCTTCTTTTTAATAGTTGGTGTCTATTTGTATCCTAGTACCATTGAAGGTGAATTTCAGGACAATGAAATGTGTCACTTTAGAAGAAGTTAGCTTTTCAGGGGGGTGAGAAAGTGTTCCTATTTGCCTACAGCCAAGGCGACGTGGTGTTCCAGGAGAGCACGCAGTCTCGGGTTGTAGGGCCTTGGCTGTGCGGGGCGGAGGTCCTGGTTCGGGCACGCTGGGCCCTGATGGTGCTGTATTAGCCGTCAGAAGAGATGTTGGGGATGCCTCCAGAAATAGTACAGTTGCAACCAGAGGACTCAACACTTGGTACTTTTCAAAACGATGGGGATGTAGTGAATATTTTTGTGGCCAAGAGATTTGTGTATATATAGAGATAGTGGCAGGAGAAAGCAGGGTTATTGAAGGAGAAAAAAAGAGTGTGAAGTACGAGCAGATTAATTCACCTGTTTACTCAGAGAACAATTAGAGATGCGGTAACAGTACCTTGTTGAGCATGAAGAAATTATTTTTTTAATTTGGGAATTTATCAATTTATTGATTTCAGAATTTATAATATGTAATATTCAATGAGTATATGTTAGGTCATGTTGGTTATAGTGTTGCTCAAACCTTCTGAATCCTTTTTGACTTCTGTTCACTTATTCCATCAATTACTGCAGAAAGGTGTGCAAGAAACTCCAATCATGATTGTGATCTGTTTATTTCTCCCTGGGATTCTTCACTCTTTTCACTATGAATTTTTAAATCCTCTTATTAGGTATATTGACAGGATTTTTATGCCTTCTTTATGAACAGATCAATTTATCATTATGAAATATTCCTCTCATTTATCCTTCCCAGATCTCTTCAGTCCCTCTTACAGACCCGAGCTTACAGCGTGTATCATTTCTCTATCCAAAAGGACTTCCTGTAGCAATTTTTAGGAAGTCTACTGGCAACAAATCCTCTTAGTTCACATGTTAATAAAATAGATTTATTTTACATTTATTTTTAAAGAATTCTGTTTCTGGACATACCTAGTAGCTTATAAAAATTCTGAGTTGACAGTTTTGTGGTTTTTTTCTCACCATGAAGAAGATGTCATTCCATTATCCCTCTAGCTCGATGGTTTTCAACCTTTTTACACTCGGGGACTGGTGAAAATAGGAGAATTATTTCAGGGACCGCTAAGGCAGAAATCACCCTGAGCATAAGTGAATTCGACTAAGATTGTTGGGTCTGTAATCTTCATACAACATCATGGTGGTTAACTCTTTCCCCGGCCAGCAGGAACTTTCTGGCGGACCGATGGTTGCAAAACACTCTTCTAGCTTATGTTTCTTTCTCTTCTTTTCATATTTTGTAGGTGATGTTTCACAAAGTCTATTTTTGAAAAAATAAATGTTAAGCAAAGTTAAAATTAAAAAATTTTTATACTAGGTGTCAGAGGAAGGCCTTAACAACTGTCTCAAAGGCACTGTTGACAAGTTTGATGGCCCTAGCCTCTCCTCCTTGGATATAATCATGACTTCCCTTCACTATTAGGCTCATTTTCTCCTGTCAGGTCTTCACATTTCCTCACAAAGGACCTTTTCCCCTAAATTCGGTGGCTAGCAGTGGAGAGTGGTGTGGAGAATGAAGCTTACCAGTATGTGTGAGTCACTGGATCTGGCTGGACCTTGGGAGCACAAAGGCCTAGGACATGTGTCCCTAAGTCCATACTGCCATTCTTTCAGCAAATGATTACTGAGAATCTCCTTGTTCACAGGTCTCTTTTGATTCTGTGATTAGTTACTCTGATTTTTCTTGTCCAATTAAAAATTACTTTTTTGGGGGAGGGGGTCATGGGGGTATCTTGTTTACTTGCAAGGTTTTCTAGCATATCACAAAGAAACGCATTGCAGAAGGCTGGTGTGAATTTTGCTCATATGTATATATATACATGAGAAACTATAAAGAAAGGGCCCTGAGCTAAGTGGATCACTTTTTACTATGGAAATGTGACTATTTGCAAATGATAAAAAGGAAAAGCAATTTTTCATTATTTCTCAAATCAGACTGCCTTTGTTAAGAAATTGTTATTTAAGCCTGTGTTAGAGTTACAGGGAGAAATGCACTCTCAATTTCACACTTTTCTGATTCAGAGATGTTAAAAGCTTAGTGCATGATCCTACAGACACAGCACTTTTGAGGTCTTATAATGGAGACAGATAGTATTACTTATCTTGTGAAAATTGCTGATCGGTCTTCTCTTTAAAAATTGAATGACCCTGCATGGGTATATTCAAATCAGGTAGCACAGTGGAAGCTGCCTTCCTCTCTAGTCTGGAAATCGGTTCAGATTACGACCCCATGACAGGACATTTGGCCTCTTGTTTTATATAAGCCCATTGTGGAAACAAGCAAAGATCAACCACACGAGAAAAGCAAAGTCTATGTATTCAGATCTTGCTATAGCAAGGGAGTCGGCCACCATCACTTGCATACTGACAGACTCTGGGACAGCCAGAAGAATGGAAAATCTTCACAGTGTAATAAAGCAAAGGTGGGGGTGGCTCCAGGTGTGCCCTGATGGAGGCTGTGGGCCCTGGGGAACTGTAGGTTGGCTAACTAAAAACAGAACAGCCTATACGCATGATGTGGAGCATATATTTGGCTCCTTCTGGTCAGTCCTACGTTGCAAGCCAGGACAAAAATTAGGGAAGCTGTCAGTTATTAATCATGTCCTGGACATTTTGAGCCAGTTGTTACAAGGATGATTGTTTGGCTTCCTGGATTGTTATTAGAGCTAGTGGGCTGGCCTTCTGGGATGGTCACTGTAGAAAATGAGTTGGTTACTTGGAGCTATGGGTCAGAGGTCTGTTTTTATACATGGGCTGGCCATTGTCTGTCCGTATAATGAGTCTCTCATTATCAAACTGAGTTCACAAATGCTCACCTACCTCTCCGAACAGCACCTTCCTCCAGGATTTCCCTGTACTTTCAGACTTGCAGATGGCCAGGAGCAGGTTCTATACTAGCCAATCCCACCACAGGTACCAGCACTGGAGTGCAGTATAGTTACAAAGCAGGGGGCTTCATCATCTGTGAGCAGAGCTCTGTCTCGCTGCTCTGCCTGGCCCGGTGCCCCCTTCGCACTGTCCCATCCATAGCTAACTTAGATGTAAGTAGCCCTGTGCTTCCTTCACAGAATTGCAATAGACACCATGCACTGAATCCTGACTACACACAGCATGATAGAGATTTAAATAACATTTTCTCACTTATCCCTCACAATAAAACTATGGAGCGGGGAGATACTGCTATTATTATCACCAATATATAGATGGTTGAACTGAGGCTGGGAGAGAGTAAATAATTTGTCAGTAGTCACATGGCTAGGAAATGGCGGGACTGATATTTGAACCCAAGTAACTTTAGTCCACATTGAACCATACGCTACTGGGGGAGTGAGGGTGGGAAAAATGTGCCTTTTTATGTGTTGGGCACTGAAGGAAGAGAAGCTTATCAAATGTGCGTGAACACGTAAAGGAAGACATGGATCCCGTCAGAAGTCTCTCAGTGGGGCTAGTGACAATGACTGCCACTCAGTCGGAGCTCCAAGAGCCCCCTGTAAGGCTGGCTCTCCAGGGGCACAAAGAGGTATAAGGAATAATTCTTGCTTTCCAAGTTTTATTTTCTGGCAGGGGAGCCCACACTGGCACACAGGAAACTATTCTTGAAAAATTAAATGCTCTCCTGTGTGTGTCTAGGGAGTAAAAAAAGGAACTAGAAAAATGAGAAATAGATAAGGCCAGGAAGTCAAGAGGATTTAATGAGAAGGGTCAGACTCAGCTTTAAAGGGCAAGCAGAACAGACAGTCCTGGGTGGGAACTCAATGTTCCAGAAAGGGCATGGCACGTGTATGACTACGGCATGGGTGGGATCGGTGGCCATGAGTGATGATGGGTGGAGACCAATGGCCAATGCATTTGCATGGCATCAACTTGGCTAAGAATTATTATTATTATTATTATTATTATTTTGTATTTTTCTGAAGCTGGAAACGGGGAGGCAGTCAGACAGACTCCCGCATGTGCCCGACCGGGATCCACCCGGCACGCCCACCAGGGGGCAATGCTCTGCCCATCTGGGGCGTCGCTCTGTCGCGACCAGAGCCACTCTAGCACCTGGGGCAGAGGCCAAGGAGCCATCCCCAGCGCCCGGGCCATCTTTTGCTCCAATGGAGCCTCAGCTGTGGGAGGGGAAGAGAGAGACAGAGAGGAAGGAGAGGGGGAGGGGTGGAGAAGCAGATGGGTGCCTCTCCTGTGTGCCCTGGCCGGGAATCGAACCCGGGACTTCCACACGCCAGGCCGACACTCTACCACTGAGCCAACCGGCCAGGGCCTTGGCTAAGAATTATTAATTTGAGTAGCTTGAAAGCCAAACAAAGAAAATTGTAATTCATAATATAATGAAGTACACATTCTTTAAATAAAAAATGATATGATAAAAACCATAGTTCAAGACCATTATTAATCTGTCAATGGTATGTGAAATGTCGTAGCTCAGGAAAACATGAGACCCGAAGCCCACCTAGTAGGCTGCTGGAGTGATTCAGGCGCGAGGTGGCACGATTGTGCACGGGGCGCAGTCTCGGGCAGGAAGAGCCCACTGCTCCAGCTCAGTAGTGCTCTGGCAGGCAGCCAGTGGCTGTCAAGTCTTGTTGGGCCTTGTCACAGCTGAGGAGAGCCACCAGCACAAGATAGTACCCCCTCTGAGCAGCTGCTTCCAGTGATCAATAGGGTGAATTGAAGACCCATCTCATGTGCCCCCAACTAGTGACAACTTTGAGGGGGTCACCCTACTTTCAGAACTCCCTGTGGGTTGGCTGAGGCTTCCTTTGAGTCCACATTATAGTTTAGCTTCTCACCCAGCCCAATCCTGCTTTCTTCTCTACCCTCCCTTCCATGGGTGCTGATCACAGTGAAACCATTGAGAAGCCTCCAGCACACTAATTTCTGTCTCAGAGGCTGTTACACTAGAAGAATGAACCTGTTACACTAGAAGAATGGACATACCATTGATAGAAACCAGGTAGTTGAAAATTATGCTACTTTAGGAGTAGAACACACATTAGCAAATTCCTTCTTAACAAAGAAACCTCTGATCCTGGTCCAGTCAATAGAGCATCATCTTGGAGCATCAAGCTCGCTGCTTTAATCCCAGGGTTGCTGGCTTGATCCTGAGGTCACAGGCTCAAGTCTGGGGTCACTGGCTTGATCCGGAGGCACCAGCTCAAGCCCCAGTCAGGGCACATGTGAGAAGCAATCAATCGGTGCACAACCAAGTGGAATGAGTTGATGTGTCTCTCTCTTTCTCTCTCACTCCCTTTCTCTCAAAAAAAAAAAAAAAAAAAGACCTATTTTCTTTTCTCAAGAGATGAAAATAAAACTTGCTTTAATATTTTTTTTGCTTGTTTTAATGAAACAAAGAATGATAACAAATTATGTAGATCCCATAATATCTAGCTCATACTTGTTGAAATAGCAGTTTATATAGAAATAAACTCTTTTCTGTCAAGGTTGGAACTATCTAACAGGTATAATTATTTATTTAACTTTTGCATTATGAATTATTAATAAAGAACAAACATGATGTGATTTGCTTGCCAACATTTGATAATCAATGTGTGAGGTGGTAGACCTTTCTTCAAAATGACCCTTGTTAACTTGCAATAGTTTCAAAATGACAGCTTCCCGCTGATGGCACCAGATTGCCTATTTTAAATGCCACCGTAGTTAAAAACCAACTGTTTTTATGTTTCAATGTTCCTTTTGCATAGTTAGTATTCATAGAATTGAAACAGTCTTTTGGTGCATTTTATACCATTAGCATATTTTTCATTACTATCATTGTCCCTTTTTTTTTTCATTTAAGTTTTGTGTTTAACAAAGCAATGCATGTAGATATTTACATAGATCAATATCTTAAGAAAAATAAAGAAAAACAAGTGTTCCTTGTCCTCATTCCTCTTCACCACCCAGCTCCGTGAGGCATTTTCCCTCATCCAACCAAGTACATAACATAATTAACTGGATATATCTTTATCTTTTAATTATAGACATTATTTATTGACTTCCTTTTACCTAATTGTAGCCTCCTTGCCCCTCCCACACACACTTCTCTCCACCACACTTCTAATGGAGTGCAAATTACAGTTTTTATAAATGTTAGTGTTATGTTAGTACACAGTAAGAGTCATGTACGCACTGTTCACAGCTGAGCCCTGTGTTTACTACAATGTTATTACCTGTCTTGTTCAATGTTCTCTTTTCTCTGAAGTTCATAATTGCTTTGGTCTCTTAACTTTGCTTGTTTCTTTGTTTAGTGTTCTTTGTACTCACCACTAATTCAGTTCTAAGTTTTCCCAAAGAACTATGAAAATTCTTTCTGATGTTTGTCAAACCAGCTGATTCATAACGTAACGTCCACTTTTTGTTTTGGGAGCATTGTTCCTAGACCTCTCGCTTTTCTGCTCTAATTCGTAACGTTCCTTCTGGAAGCTCCCATCACTGTCATTCTGGGAACTCCAATCATTCCTCTCTTGTGTCAGATCTTCTGTTTCCTGGATCCCGTATCTTTCTCTGACTGGGTTGCTCTTTCATTTTGGCAGAACCTGGTTTTCGGTAGCTTCCCGAGAGTGGTTACAATGAGGTGAAATTTGTGTGACTCTCTTCCATCTGAATGTGACATTTTGATGATCAGTCTTGATGGTTTGGATCCAGTCTACGACCACACTGCCCTAAACGCACTGACTCATCTGATCTCGGAAATTGAGTAGGGTCGGGCCTGGTTAGTACTTGTGTGAGAGACAGTTTGGAACAGGAGCGTATTGTAGATGACAAAGGATTCTCTGCAAGAATTTTCTCTATTGTCTTAAGCCTTCTAGTCCTACTGTTGTTCAAAACTGTTATGATACCCAGTTCCTTGAATGTGCTATTGTTTATTTTCTCCTTTCTCTCAAAAGCTTTAGGAAGTTTTCTGTAACCTTAGATTTTTACCACAGTTTGCTAGTATATATTTTTGGTATTTATTGTTCTAGGTACATAGTGGGCCCTTTCAATCTGTAAATTTCTCTTCTTTATAAATTCTTGGAATTTTAAAATACAATTTATTGGATAAATTTCTCCTCTCTCCTCTGTCGGGCTTTGTGAAACTCCTGGTGGATAGATATAAGATTATATTTAGTATATAATATTCTTGTTTTTTTATCTTTCCTCCCCTGCTTTCTATCTCTTTGGCTTTTTGGTTTTACTATCTGAAAGATATACTAAGCTTTATCTTCTAACTTTTCTATTGAAGTGTATTTTTTTAATGTATTAATACTGCTTTAATTTCCTTTTGGATTTCTTAAGGCAAAAATGATACATTTTATGGTATAGGGAATTTTTCAGGGTAAAAGTAGGCTGGAGAATTTGTGATTTTTTTTTTTTTTTTTTTTTTTTTTTTTATTTTTCTGAAGTTGGAAACGGGGAGGCAGTCAGACAGACTCCTGCATGCACCCGACCGGGATCCACCCGGCACGCCCACCAGGGGGCAATGCTCTGCCCATCTGGGGTGTCGCTCTGTTGCAACCAGAGCCATTCTAGCGCCTGAGGCAGAGGCCACAGAGCCATCCTCAGTGCCCAGGCCAACTTTGCTCCAATGGAGCCTTGGCTGCAGGAGGGGAAGAGGAAGACAGAGAAGAAGGAGAGGGGGAGGGGTAGAGAAGCAGATGGGCGCTTCTCCTGTGTGCCCTGGCTGGGAATCGAACCCGGGACTCCTGCACGCCAGGCCGACGCTCTACCACTGAGCCAACCGGCCAGGGCTGAATTTGTGAATATTTTGTCCATGGTGTTGATTTCCATAACTATGACACAGAGCTAGAGTTGACCTTAAATTTAGAATGTCTTCTATATTCTGCCTTACAATTTCTACCAACATTTAAAAATAATGTTCTTAAGTCATAGCCAAAAAAATATTTTATTCTGCAGTTCTATAATGTCTTTTATCTATTATTTGGATTTTGGGGGTGACATTGGTTAATAAAATTATACAGGTTTCAGGTGTACAGTTCTATAATCCATCATCTGTACATTGCGCTGTGTTCACCACCCCAAGTCAAGTCTCCTTCCATCACCATCTGTCCCCCTTTACCGTCTTCTACCCCCCCACCCCCCATTTCTCTCTTGTAATCACCAGACTGTTGTCCATATCGATGAGTTTGTTTGTTTTACTCTGTTTAATCCCTTCACCTTTTCCACCTAGTCGCCAGCCCCTTCCCCTCTGACAGGTATCAACCTGTTCTGTGTCTATGAGCTTGTTTCTGTGTTGTTTGTTATTTTGTTCATTAGATTCCACATATAAATGAAATCATACGATATTTGTCTCTCTGTGACTGCCGTATTTCACTTGGCGCACTGCTCTCCAGGTCCATCCATGCTGTTGCAGAACTTCTTATGGCTGAGTAGTATTCCACCGTGTAAACGGACCACAGCTTTTTTATCCACTCATCTACTGACGGCACTTAGGCCGCATCACTTACCACAGCCAAGATATGGAAGCAGTCCTCTTGGATTTCTAAGAGTTCTTTCATTTTCTCTAAATGCTCCCTTTTCTGTTTCTTTCCTTTCTTTTTTTTTTTATTTCTCTTTCTCCCAATAGAAGCTTTCTTCCTCTAATTTCATAAGTATGTTGATAGCCTTTCAGGGACACTGAATTGATCTGCTTTCTTGGCGAGTCGTCCATGGCCACTTTGGGGGTTTTCTCCGCCCTATGGTTCTTGTCAGTTCACTGATATCTAAGGTGAAGGGCTGCAGTTCTGGTCACAATCACTTTGTGATGTTTCTCGGGATCTATGAAGCTGCGTTTGTCCGGGCAGACCTCACATGTTAATCGGGGCCCCCCACCCCCTTGGTGATCATCTTCCCTGGAGAAGAATCATCTCGCCTCTCGTGCTCCACTTATTTTCTACACCAGGACATTCTCCAATTGTGTCCCATGTCATAGATAGGTTCTGAGAGATGTGAAGGGGCTTTCTGTGAGGGGAACAAAGGTCTCCATGGTCCCAGAATGACCATTCATTTAGCTCTTGTTTCTAGTCTTCTTTGTGACAACTTGAATCATATGCTCTGGATTCTGATTTAATCTTATTTATGTTTATTATGTGTCCCCAGCTATATTCCAAGACCCTTTGAAATTACATACTATGTTTCCTTGTGTAATACATCATGTTTATTGTAATATATAATAACATCTACTTAGCTTTAGCTACTGATGGAGGTGTCAGCCCCTGGGGCAAGGACTATGTCTTACTCACCTCTGCATCCCCAGCACTTGACAGAGTAGCTGGAATGTCACAGAGATCAATAAATGTCCCCTGATGGCCCTGGCCGGTTGGCTCAGTGGTAGAGCGTCGGCCTGGCATGCAGAAGTCCCGGGTTTGATTCCTGGCCAGGGCACACAGGAGAAGCGCCCATCTGCTTCTCCACCCCTCCCCCTCTCCTTGCTCTCTGTCTCTCTTCCCCTCCCGCAGCGAGGCTCCATTGGAGCAAAGATGGCCCGAGCACTGGGGATGGTTCCTTGGCCTCTGCCCCAGGCACTGGAGTGGCTCTGGTCGCAACAGAGCGACGCCCCCGGAGAGGCAGAGCGTCGCCCCCTGGTGGGCAGAGCATAGCCCCTGGTGGGCGTGCCGGGTGGATCCCTGTCGGGCGCATGCGGGAGTCTGTCTGACTGTCTCTCCCCGTTTCCAGCTTCAGAAAAATAAAAAAATAAAATAAAATAAAAAATAAAAAAAATGTCCCCTGATGAGTGAGTGGGTGAGCACAGGCTTTGTAATCCCTTTTTGACCTCATGCCTAGAGAGAGGCTCCGTCACCAACGTCACCAACGACCCAATAGATGCCATAGTATGTTTCAGCTGAAATCTTTCTGTGCTCCTAAATAAAAAGTCGTGCCGTGCTGGGAGTTCTTCACACAGACAGGACAGGGCAGGGGCAGGGGTAAGTGACGTGGGAAAGGTCATGCATTCTCCCCGTCCCTCCTCACCCCATGCACACACCTGCCCCCAGCAGTACCTGCCTCGTCACCCAGCCAGATACCGTGCAGCCCCAGTCGGAATCTGGGCAGGCCTCCACCTCTGAAGGAGAGGGGGTGCCTTCTGCTAGTCCTGAGGCAGCACCCAGGATTTATTTTCCCAGGGAAGTAGTTTCATAGACAGTGGCCTACGTATGGTAGAAACGATGCTGTTAATAAAATATTTCCAGTTCAATATGGGTTAAACTGATTTTAAGGGTTGACCGTGGAAACTATTTAAAAAAAAAAAAAGTTTCTGTGGAAAAATTCACTTTGAGTTCCAGACACACGTATAAACTTTTTGAACACTGCTCATTCATGTGTTGGGGACTGATTCTGTTGCATTTATAGTCCATTTGGGGTGGCGAGAACAAAAGGAAAATCAAATTATCAACCGGATAATGCCACTACCGGGAACAACAAACCTAACATTGTAATATAGCCCGTAATGGGGAACACCACATCGGAATAAAAATGAACATATTTTACACAGTGTGTGATATTTGTGGGCTGGCTTGGTGTCTACAACAAAGAATGTCTTGGGTCTAATGAAATTATCTTGGATTCTGTCTTAGACCCTTAGGTAAATTCAGTTTTAAGGTAACCGTTAAAAACCTGCATATACAATGAAGTGAAAAGTATTCACGCCATCCAGAGGTCCATAGCATAACTTAAGTCAAGAGTCAAGAAACATGAAGAATTGGCACTGTGCCATATGCCACCTTTGTAGGGGACAGAATAACTACTCAACAATTGAAAATATATATATTTTTAGTCTTATGAATGGACTGGGATTGATTGGTAATGAAGTAAGGAGAGGTTAAGGGGCTCTTTGCATTTCGTATTGTTTCTTTTTTATTTATATAGTATTAATATGATTATATTGATAGTCAACTCTTGTTTCAAAGCAAAATGGAGAATTTGGGACGCTTGCAATTATGTGATGAAACAAACAACAACACCAGGGGGCGCAGTGGAGCCATTGCTTTTTACACCAGCATAAGCACTGATTTTCTTTCTTTTTTTTTAAATTTTTTTTATTTTTATTTATTCATTTTTTTAGAGAGAGGAGACACACAGAGAGAAAGAGACAAAGAGAAGAAAGAGATAGAAAGAACAGAGGGAGGAGCAGGAAGCATCAACTCCTATATGTGCCTTGACCAGGCAAGCCTGGGGTTTCGAACCAGTGACCTCAGTGATCCAGGTCGACACTTTTATCCACTGCGCCACCACAGGTCAGGCCTGATTTTCTAAAAGATTGCACTAAAAAAGCAGTGAGTGGTAGGAGCGAAGAAAAACCAAAGGAAAGAAATTCTCCATAAGAATACAGTCTAGTCTGACCAGGCAGTGGCGCAGTGGATAGAGCGTCGGACTGGGATGCGGAAGGACCCAGGTTCGAGACCCTGAGGTCACCAGCTTGAGTGCGTGCTCATCTGGCTTAAGCAAAAAGCTCACCAACTTGAACCCAAGGTCGCTGGCTCGAGCAAGGGGTTACTTGGTCTGCTGAAGGCCCGCGGTCAAGGCACATATGAGAAAGCAATCAATGAACAACTAAGGTGTCACAATGAAAAACTGATGATTGATGCTTCTCATCTCTCTCCGTTCTTGTCTGTCTATCCCTCTCTTTGACTCTCTCTCTCTCTCTGTCCTTGTAAAAAAAAAAAAAAAGAATACAGTCTGAAGAGAGACTAGTTTTTCCTAAAATTAAGGTCATGCTACTGAAGACTATATGGCCAGTTATCATTCGGGTGGCCTGAATACCTTTCACTTCATAGTTCACAGGTCCATGTATAGAGTCTAAATTACATTATTTATTTTTGCTAAAGCCCTTAAAATCTATTTTAGGTCATTTTGAAATTAATAATAATAGATGGGTTTATTTTAAAAACAACATATTGAGTAATTCAGGGAACATCTATTGATTGAGTACTCTATTTTGATCAGACACTGTCTGTGTTAGGTGAAAACATGAAATAATAAATGATGTTATTGGGTTTAATAACACCATTTCATAATCTGTCACTGCTGGGCTACAAAAAAATTGAATGACCTTTCCAAATTAAGTGTCTCTACAATTGTCAGTATTTGTTTCGTTGGATATATTGTTTCCTATTCCTACATAGGCCTAATAGATTATATGAGTTCTTATATTTTGGTATTATATCTGCATTTCTAATTGAAGGAAATTTTATGGTCTTTCACTTTTTATACCAAAGCCCAAGTACAAATATGTTTAGCAGTTTATTGGTATGAAATTTTCAAGTCAGGTAAACTTGATTAATTTTATTTAATAAATGAAGCAGGAAGAGTAAAACGCTGTTAAGGTACTAACCAAATGCTTCCTAAAAAGTAAATGATGCACTTCAACTGTCTTCGACTCTCAGAACCCCATGGAAGCACAAAAACTCAAAGTGGTTTGTACATGGTGACAGTCCTCATAGTGGGTTTTTCCTTGGCGGCACCAAGGACATTTTACCTACCATAGTGGTGGCGTAGTGTTAGCAAAGGGGAAAAGAAATGAAAGAATATCCTAAAGAAGCCATCCTCAGCAGGAGCTAATATTTTCAAGTATGAAAAGTTAAGCTGGAAATTTCCCCATCTTCCAAGACCAGAGGGGAGCTGGGTCGGCTCCTAGCTCCGACCTCCACAGGGCCTCACATGTGATCTTAACTTCTCCAAATCAGTTTCTTCATTCCTAAAATGAGGACAGTGATCTGCCCTACCCCAGAGGTAAGAGTAGATTAAAAGGTGCGATTATCCAGGTAAGCGAGTTGTAAGGCAGAAGGGTATTTTTCTTCCTTCTCATTGTTATTGTTCCCTGACTCATTTCCTGTTGTGCTCCTGAAGGTGAGTGGCCACTGTAGAAGTCTCACTGGGACATTCCAGGGAAGTTGGCACTGGCTCCGTTGCTGTCGGTGCTGCTGGGTAACTTTGCCCATGTCGGGTGTGGAAGGACAGACATGGCTCAGACAGATGCCAGGCTCTGGGCACGATCAGTCGCTTGGGGTCACTTCTTCTCTCCCCCTCATTGGTCCTGCCAGTTCTAGAGCCGAGTTACCTCTGATCATTCGTACCAGCACGGGAAGAGACAGGTTACGTGGGTGTGTCGGCCTCTGTGCGCTGCCTCCTTCAGCCCCTCACGCTCCAGCTCCACCCAGAGTTGTGCGCGTTGCCTTGAATCCGGGCAGACGAGAGACACGAGACGAAGGAGTCTGTGGGCGGTGCGTGGAGGCTCCGACAACTGCCCGTTTCATCCAGACCGACCGGCTCTGCTGTGCTGCGTCCTTCCCACGGATGGGCTCTGAAGAAGCTTTTTAACTCTGACGTGTGTCTGTTAATCGTAGTAATTTTTGTTTTCCTTGGGAGTGAACAAAGCGGTACATAGCACGTGCTCTCTCACCAACCTCACAGCCTTTGCTCCCTGATCACAACAATAGATTGGGGCTGATCTCCCATTCTCAAGTGATGGGTGACGGGAGGAGAGACAGCCATTAGCAGGGTGCCCTTGTTGACCTCCAGCTAAATTATTGCTCCTTTCCCCTCCGGCCTTTCGTTCAATATAAGAGGAGGAGAGTAGCTCTCCATTAAAGAAAAAAAAAAAAAGGAAAAGGAAAAAAATCCAGGTGCGTGGCCAGAACTGTCTAGCAAAGAGATCTAATTGATGGTGACAACAGCATTCTTGCTCTGACAGCTGTTTTGGCTGTTCTACCCCTTTGTGTCAGCAAATAGGAAAATAACTTATGAGAGCTATTCATACCAGAGATATAGTCAATACATATTTGTTGGGCTATACTTATTGATTGTGACTTGAAAAAAATTGTGTGTTTTTTTTATATTAAAGGCAAAGGTGCAGTCTAATTAGCTTTGGCAGTAACTTGGTCAGCAACTTTCAAATACATATTTTTTTTATTCTTGCCATGTCAGAGATGTCCTATCCAAAGAAAAGATAGGACTCAGAAATACTGAAAGCTCAATTCAATGTCATCCCAAATAAATATCTCTCAGGCTGTGCAAATGAGGACCAGTAAGTACAGTTTGAAACTTGGATAAAAGTACATTACTTTCCAACAATTGGTATTAAAAATAAAGCTACTGACAACTAGAGCCATTTGGAGAGATTGGATGTTCTCTTGTTATAACTTTTGGAGTGTTTTATGTCACTTGGGGAAACCTTAGAGGTGTTTTTCAGCTGTGCTGGGTAAGATGAATTTCTCCTAACAGTCTATCTCACCGTTATTGCAGACGAGTTCGGCATGAGTAGTCAAGGAGGTGCTATACTGCAGGTGGCACTCAGTGCTAATGGGTGCTGGGGAGGCTTACGTTAACATAAAATCAGTTAGGTAAGGGTGTGAGACTGGCCACAACTAATTTCAAGTGCCTAAGTAAAGACAAAAAACAGAAGCATAAACAATGGCGGTCTCTGGTTAGTTCAAAGGAATCAAGTTGAAAATTATTTTTTGACAAGTTCTGTTCATTGCAATGTGGAAAATCTCCATACAGTTAAGTTCTTGATGTCTGAATGGTAATAGATCATGATGCTCCCTGCATGGGATGCTCACCCCTGTGAACTTTCTAAATTTACTGTTGAAATCAAGCTCTAGATAAAAAAGCAGGTCAATATTATATAAGTTTTTATTAATGCACCATGCAAATTGGAATATCTTTTGTTTTTATGCATTAGATACTCCATATAAATTAACATGTATATATAGTTTATATATACTCAAGTTATGAAACAGAATCATTAAAAAGAAACCAATAAACCCATTACTCATCTGAAGAAATGAAACATGCCAGTGATGTGGAGGTTGTTGGAAGGTTCCTTCCCAGGTCTTGTATTTCCTCTCTAGCTAATTGCTGTCCTGATATTCTTGGTTTGTTGTTGTCATTTAAAAGTCTATCCACTTTGTCGTTTATTCTATCATTTGCTTTATGGTTTTCCACATATGCATTCCTAAACAATATCTTGTTTGGATTTGTACTTTATAAAGCATGTCATGCAATATATATTCTTTTGTTATTTTTTAATTTAGTTGTTACTTTTATCCAAGCTATACAAACACATAAAAAGGTAAATAATACCATAATTCGTGATTATTCTTTTAAAAAATCAGTTTCCTCTTCAGATTTCCTTCTTCTTAGAGGTAATTGCTTTCAACGTTATAAATGGATTTTTAAAATATTTACCTTTCTATTTTAAACTAAGATGGTTATCTTGTTACTAATTTTTCAGTTTTATAAAATGCCTATTTTCTTCCCACTTTGGCATGTGAAAAGTTGCCCTTTTTATATACACTCTTCCCACATACATACTCCCTGCCTCCTCAGCCTCCCAGTAGACTCATATTTGGTTAATTAGTCAGAGTTTATGTAATTATGACTGTGTGAGCACTCTTCATGGTCAAGCCATGTGATACACCAGGATTACTTTTAATGTTCTGCACAATGTTGAGTTTCACTGGAATTATTTATTAACTTATTTTTTATTCATTTAGTTTTTTATGTGCTCATCATGAATTCAGCTCCCAAACTTCTCCCAGTGGTATCAGTCTCCTTTCAAAACGTCCAAGTACATTAAATAGTCTATTAATTTCACCTTTTTAAAGGAATTCTCTGACCTGTTCCAATCTGGATGGTCAGTAGCTGCCATTAGGGTCTTCATTCTAGGAACTGTCATTCTGGGGACTGTCCTCCTAGGTACTGTCATCCTAGCAACTCCCTGCTTCTCTCTTGCAGTGGATCTCGTGTTCCTGAGTCCCAGTCTTCCTTTCTCTTGGCTTACACCCTAGTTTTGGTGGAGCACATGTTCCAGTAGCTTTGAAAGAAAGGATGCATAGGTGGTAATTTTTTGGTATATGAATGTCTAACAGTGTCTTTATTGACTGGTTATAGATTCTAGTTTGGAAATCATCTTCCTTTGGAATTTTGAAAGCATCACTTCTGCTCTTGCTGTTGAAAAGTCCAAAGCCTTTCTGTGTCTTGATTCTGTGTATGAAAGCTGTGTTTTTCTCCTTACAAGACAGTAAGACCTTCCATTGTTGTACATGGTCTGAAATTTCATGACAATGTGTCAGTGTCGTTTTAAGATATAGGCTGTTTTCATCCATTCTGCTGGGTACTCAAAGAGTCTTTATATCATGTTGTTCAGCTCTGAAGAATTTTTCTTCACCTATCTCATTAATAGTTTTCTTCTGTCCAATTTCTCTGGTATCTTTTTATGGAAGATTATTACTCAGATAATGGATCTTTTAGTCTAATCATTTTTTCCTTCCCTATTTTCCATCTTTGTATCATCTTTGCTTTGGGAAATTTGTTCAGCTTTATTTCCTTATCTATCCCTTGATTAAGTTTTCCATTTCTGCCATTAAGCTGTTTCTTTTCCCATGAGCTCCTTCTGTCATAGAATATTTTCATAGCATCCTGTTCTTATTTAATAGATGCAGTTCTTTGCCTACCTGAGGGTTTCAAAGTTTTCTTTTCCTGACATATTCTCTGAGTTCTCAAAGTTTATTCACTCTCCTTTTTGCTACATTGACCTTTGTCTTTCACATTTAATGCTTTGCTCAAAGCCTGGATATCCTCTTAGCCTGTTCATGTTTGAAAGTAGTGCGCTAAAATAGCAGATTGGAATCCTAGTGAGGGTATTCAAAAATATCTTTCCCAAGTTCGTGGTTTGTCTTTGCCCTTTTCTTCTGCTGTCATTTCACAAGCAGATTTTCTTCAGCTTAACATAGCATATTTCATTTTTTTCTTTAGTTTTATTGTTTATTTCTTTTTAAAATATTTATTTATTGATTTTAGCAAGAGAGGAAGAGAAAGAGAGAGAGAGACAGGAACATCAATCTGTTCCTGTTTGTGCCCTGACCAGGGATTGAACCAACAACCTCTGCATTTCAGGACAATGCTCTAACCTACTGAGCTATCCAGCCACGACTGTTTTGTATTTCTTAATAAATCACTCTTAATATTGAGGTCATAAAGATATTTTTCTACATTTTCTTTTAAAAGTCTCATACTAATACTTGTGCTTTTCACATTTAAATCTTCAATTATTATGGAATTACCTGCTGTATATGGTGAGAGATGGGTATCCAATGTCATTTTCCCCAGTGGATCACCATTGCTCCAGCACCGTTTATTGAAAAGTCCACTCTTTCCTCACTGATAACCATGGCAGAAATGTCATAACTCAAGCTTGTAGTTGTGTCTGTTTCTGGGCTCACTCTTCTATTCCCTTTTTCTAATTGTCAATATCTTTGTCAATGCTACAGAGTTTTATGTAAGACTTGATAGGACAGGTTCCCTGCCCTATTTCTTATCTAGAATAGCAATCTCGGGGGGGGGATAAAAAACAGCTCCTAATGTGAAAGAAATGGTAGGTTTGACTTTATTTATTCATTCATCAAAAATGTATCAAGTAACTACCAGGGTTTAGACAAGCTCTAGGAACTGAAAAATCTGTCCCCTAAATGAATGCATAGCCAGGGGTGGAAGAGGAGACTGATCAAGAATTGCACTTCAATTCTGTTATGAGCAAGAATAAAAGATGCCTAAGAAGCTGTGTGCACAGAGAGGAAGGAAACTAAGAATGTCTTGACAGTTCTGACCAATAAATGATAGAATCAACTCGGTCAGGAAAGATGAATTGGCATTCTAGAGGAGAGCGAGGGAATGGAATTAGAGGCAGAGCAAACTCCATGGAGGTAGGAAAGTGCACAATCTGTTTCATAATAAAGGTCAAGCGAAGGAGATCAGGTTAGAAAGGTTATGGCCAGATGGGGAAAGACATTGTCTGCCCAGCTGAGTTATTTGAACTTGACCCTGTAGGCAGAGGTAGACTCAGAGGATTTGAAGTAGGAAGATAATATTACTTTAAGCATTTTTCACTTGTCAGCATAAAAACCAGAGCTCAGTAGGGGGCAGGGAGGGCCAGATCCTGTTGCCTTGTCCACAGGTGAGATGCTCAGTTCTCAACTCAGGCAGGAGTATAGGGAATGGAGGGAAAGTAACAGCAGATCAGGAAGAGAAAGAATGGAACATGGTGACAGCCAGTGTCAGAAATGAGGGGAAGAGTGGAGTAAGTGACAGCAAAGTTTCTAGCTTGGTAAACTAATTGCATGGGGACACTACTCACTGACCTTTGGAAACAAGTTGCTATGCTGGAGGACTATGACAAGGTGTCTGGCAGAAGAGAGGGACAATCCGTGACTTTAAATGTGATCACATCAAGTCTAAGGGCCCCCAGGAGACCTGGGGGGAGAGATAGGGAAGCTGTTGGAAGTACAGGTTTAGGGCTTAAGAGTTATCTTCCACCATCCAAATGCTGAACACATGCAGTGTTCTCTCTCTCTCTCTCTCTCTCTCTCTCTTTCTCTGTTTTGTTAGGTCATTCTAAATAACCTGGACCCTGAAATATACCACATTCTTTTTCCACATCCCGCAGCTGTTAAAGACAGATTTTCCAAACAAATATTCTCAGGATTTGGGGGTATCTATTTTCTGCGCATTTTCAGTCTTCAGACATAGATAGGACAATACCTGACTCAGCTTTTCATGGGAGAGCTAGCTCAAGTGGCTCTCCAGAGACTTAATAATATTTCCTGATGGGGACTTTCAATTCCTCAACCCTCACAAAGTCTCTGCCTCAGTGACAGAAAAGGAGGCATCGTTAAAAGTGCACCTTACCCCCTAAGTCCTCTGACTGTCCTGCCAGCCTTTTTAGAGTAGTACTTCTGGGGGCCCAGAATTGATCATGGGGAGAATGATATTGCAGTGAGAAAGAGCCCTTGGGGTTCAGGAAGTCAAAGGGGTTTGTTTATTTAAGTCCTAGGCTATTAATAAAGGTATCTGTTTTATCTTGTGATTAAACGTGTGACGATTAGGTTTCCAGAGTAATAATAGAGGTTGATTTCTAACTACTTATAAAACAGTTAAATACATACTGTTTCCTCTATAAAATATCTAGGATAATTCTCTAATGATTTCATCATGGTGTATTAAAATTTACTATTGCACTGACATCCTATAGGAATTAATGAAACAGTTATTGCCCTTGCCTTAGAGACAAACTACAGATATAACATGGGAATATCACCCCCACCACCACCACCACCAACTCCAGTCTTAAAGCTTATCAGTGCTCAGCGCGGATAAAGCAGGCTTCAAGCCGGAACACGTGAAGTTGTTACTACAAGTTCAGGTCGATCTTATGGCAGAACCTGAGGGCATGTCTGTTGCCTTCAGAAGCAGGAACTTCAGAGTACCCCATGCTGTTTGGCATGAAAAACCCATCAGCTAAGCATTAGAAAGCCCCTTCCTATTCCATCATTTACCCTGGAATATGTTGGTTCAAATGGGATCTGACTTACATTGCCAAAAGAGCTGAAACCAGAAAGTGCGAAGATGTACTTCTTGTGAATGTGAGAAGCACTTGACTGGGAGCAGTAGGCGATCACAGCAGATTTAGTGCTCAGTGCTCCTGCGGCAGGCTCTCACTCTCGGAGTGCACTCCTGCCTTGCATTACAGGTTAAATCAGTGCTTCTCAAAATGTGCGCCCTAGAAGATTTCCAGGTGCGCCCTATGGTATTCCAGAGAAATATGTGCCTGTTGGGGACCAAAAAACCAACAGGGTTTTTGGAGTTTAGATTTTTGGGGGACAGAGGTGTGGGGAATTGGCTGTAAGCTGACAGTCTGCCCAACCCCCCAACTCACTTGCCTGATTAGGTTGCAAAAGGAAGGCTATTAAGCTGTGGTGCTGGATTGTTTACACTACCCCCCATGTTCCCCGGAAAGACTGGAGGCAACTTTCTTCTATCCTTTGTTTGGTGTAAAGTTAAGATGATATGTATGGTGGGGATATTGGATTGATAATTAAATGTAAGGAATTGTCTCTTGAAGCCTTTTAGATATCTATAAAAGAAGAATATGTGGCAATATCTAAAAAAGCTTTGAACAGTTTACTACAATTATCAACATCCTATTTATGTGAATTAGGATGTTCTACCCTCAACACAATTAAGAGTAAAAAGAGAGGAATTCTTCAATGTATTGATGAGGAAATGAGAATTTGCCTTTCAAATATGTGCCCAAACATTGAAGAAATTATTAGGACACATCAGGCTTATGTTTCTCATAAACACAAGAATGAAAAAACTTAACACATTTGTGCCGGGACCTGCCAAATTTACTAAATCTTACTAAGAATGTATCTATATATATAAAAAGATAACTTTTTGTCGTTTTTATTTTTTAACCTCTCTTTTTTACAAATTCTAAAAAGCATAACTCAAAAAATGTAACATAAAAATGTTTTTTAATGTCAGATTAAATTTAACTTTGTCGTATTTATTTTGTTTAATTACCATAAAAGCATGCTTGGACTTTATATTTTTTTCTTTAATATTTGACTTAATTATTATAACATATTTCTCAGAAATTTGTATATAGTGCACCTACAATTATTTGTTGGATTTTAAATGTGCCTTGACTTTAAAAGTTTGAGAACCACTGGAAATGTGTACACGGTACTTCAACCCATCCTGGACTGTGCGCTCCAGCATGACAGAGCTCCCGACCCTGGGTCCGCGCATGCTCCGCCCATCCCTCCGCACAAGAGGATCTCCGGCTGGGGTGGAGCCTCCCACACAGGGTCTCACTGCTCTCCCAATAGCCTGGTAGGGGTTGAAATGTGTTTCCCCAAAATGCATGTTAAAGGCCTAGCCCCCCAGTACCTTGGAATCTGACCTTGTTTGGAAATAGGGTTGTGGCAGATGTAATTAGTTAAGTTAGGATGAAGTCATACTGGGGGAGAGGGATGGGTCCCTGATCCAGTATGATTGGTGTCCTTACTAAAAGGAGGTCTGGGCACACAGGCAGGGAGAACGCCATGTGAACACGAAAGCATAGATCACAGTGGCGCAAGCCAAGAGTGCCCCGGTTGCCAGCAAACCTCCGGAAGTGAGGAGGCAGCCCTGCGACAAAGCCTCTCCTGCAGCCCTCTCAAGAGCTAACCCTGCTGACCTCGCTCTCAGACTTCTAGCCTCTGGGACTGCGAAACAATACATGTTTGTTATTTAAGCCCTCCAGTTTGTGGTCCTCTGTGGTAGCAACCCTAGGAAATGAATACATGGCCTGTGACCTGAAAAAGAAGTTGGAGGCTGACAAGGTTATTATTATTATCAGTTCATAAGAGCAGAAATGACAGCTTTCTAACAGAGCAAAATTAATCACTTTTAGATTATTCACTTTATAGCCTTCTGGTTCTTAAACTTATAATTGCCATACGTGGGAATAGAAAGTGGAGGAGGGAAGAAGGTCTGATGGGTCTGTATTCTTAAATGAGTGATGTGTATTATGCTGATGGATGGTTGATGGATATATTTGAGGGAATGAAGCCCTTCTGCAGTAAACTAGGCTCTGAGCTATCCATAATCTAAACATGTTGGCACCAAGAGCCCAATACACGAAGCATCTGCTTTGACATTAAACTGACGCACGTGTTAAAAAAGATACTAAAGGCAAATGTGCACAAATAACCATAGCTCAGCTTTCTAATAGCACAGAGGAGGCACATGAACTTGCATGCTTTGCTCCTGCATAACTATGATCAGAATGGAATGTAAAATATGAATAATACTGGGAGGTGGAATAGATAATGAGATACTCTATTCTGGAGGCTCAGGGGAAGGGATTGAAAAAACACAAGTTTTGAAGTCAGATACAGCTGGATTCTATTCCCTGTTCTACTACCTCCTAGCTACACAATCTTGGGCAAATCATTCAACCGTCTTAGACTCAGTTTCATTATCTGGATGGGGAAAATAGTACGTCCCCCAGAGACTGGCCTGAGAATCAAGTGAGATTCTAGTACAGCGACCAGCAAATTGCCTGGTAACATGCTCAATAATGATATTCAGTAAGTAGAAACTACAAATTTTATATTTCTCCTGGTTATTTTTAGATGTCACAGTTCTTCAGTCAGACGCAAATCATTTGGGCAATTCTAGACCCAGAGATCCATTTATTGGAGTCTAAATTGTAATGACCCTGGCCTGGGAGAATCAGTGAAGTTGCTACTAACCTCTCTCTGTTTCCTTCCTTTCTTCTGTTCTTAACCAGAGAGTGCCCTTGGGTTGTGAACCGAAGCCCTTGAGCATGCTGGCCCAGCAAGGAGCCCTCACTAAAGGGAACCCAGGTGAATCCTCAGTCAGACACACTTCCCGTTCTAAATGACAGATTAAACACACAATAGACTCTGTGTTAAAGGAAAGGTGATTAGGAACTGCTCTAACTTGCTAGAATCCAGGTCGTGCATTTACACCTGTAGTCGCCCCTGTATGTGGTCTCTGAAGGAGGTGAACCGTGAAGAACGAACCATGACGGAGGGAAAAGACTGTCTGGAGCAGAACCTGTTTCCTGATCATCTCCAGGGCACTCGAGCAGCCTTGTTCTGCAGAAGACATCATCATGCACCATTTAGATTTCCAGTCAGCAGGCTGGAAATTACGCCACATAGTCTGGGGTTTACAATAATGATTTTGTTGAGAAGGACCCAGCTAATCAATTCCTCTGATGTCAGGGCATCACCCACCGAAAGGATGTTGCAAGAAGCTTCAGTTACAAGTGTCCTCTTGCCATCACAAAGCTTGTTTTTTTCGTCCCCTCGGTATTTGAACTCTCTTCGGTTCAGCATTGCCATGTGTTTCCCTGTAAAGAGGCTAATATTTTCTGATTTGAATTTAGTTGAATTAATCCAGGTAATACTTGCCTGCTCCCTTCTGCTGACCTTCTGTACCTGCACAATCCCCATTGTAATTGACCATTAATCAGTCTTGAGCTTGCCAATAGGAAAACTCACCCACGGGGCTATGAACTCGATGGGATTAGGACAAATTAGCCCGGTGACGTGCAGTGACAACCTCGGGTTGTGTGACAAGCCCGGAATGCACAATGTGGAGGATGGAAAAACACCCTTTACCGGCAGGTCTACAGCCAAGCGGTTGGTGTGAAGTGTCCCTTTATCTTAAATGCAGACACAGTGAAATCTGAGCCGCTTCTTAAACGAACGGATAAAACACAATTTGGAAAGCTTTTATATGGAGTGATCCAAAACTAAGAAACTTAGGCAATGTAAGAGCCAAATGGGACCATCGGCATCTCTAATCTAAGTCCCTCATTTTATTGATAAATAAACTGAAATCCACATTGGGAAAGTTACCATGTATAAAGTCACACAGGCTAAAGCCCAAGTCTTCTGCTTCCTAACTTAAGAAATCGGTCCAGGTTATCAGTGTAGGAAAGAGACCATTGGAAGGAAAATGTATCTAGTGCTCCCTTGCACATAAATTACCCCTTTACTCGTCCGGTGGTATGGACTTAATGGAGCAGGTCAGGGCTCTGCCTTAGTCTCTCTCATCCTTCCTCTGGAACGGGGTACTTGCTCAGTACTGAAGAGCTTTGAGGTTCTTTCCTTCCCTAATCAGGGGCTTCAGGCTTTGTGCTTTGGCTGGAATGTGAGATGACAGTCATCCACCACACCTAGAACACCATGAAGGGAGACATTATAGTAGACTCCTCAAAAACTGACGGGCTGTTGTTTCTCTCCTTTAAGAATGAGTGTTGTCCTGGCCGGTTGGCTCAGTGGTAGAGCGTTGGCCTGGCGTGCAGAAGTCCCGGGTTCGATTCCCGGCCAGGGCACACAGGAGAAGCGCCCATTTGCTTCTCCACCCCTCCCCCCTCTCCTTCCTCTCTGTCTCTCTCTTCCCCTCCCGCAGCCGAGGCTCCATTGGAGCAAAGATGGCCCGGGTGCTGGGGATGGCTCCTTGGCCTCTGCCCCAGGCGCTAGAGTGGCTCTGGTCGCAACAGAGCGATGCCCCGGAGGGGCAGAGCATCGCCCCCTGGTGGGCAGAGCGTCGCCCCCTGGTGGGTGCGCCGGGTGGATCCTGGTTGGGCGCATGCGGGAGTCTGTCTGACTGTCAGACCCGTTTCCAGCTTCAGAAAAATACAAAAAAAAAAAAAAAGAATGAGTGTTAATTCGATTGAAACGGGGAAGGAGAGTGGAGATGCAAATAACAGTAATTTGAGTGAGACAAAGGAAGTGTTCTGCTGATAAACTGTCCTATGGGTGCCATAACAGAGTGCCACGGGCTGGGAGGCTTAAACAACAGGCACTTATTTCTCACAGTTCTAGAGGCTGACGGTCTGAGAAGCGTGGTTAGGTTCTGAGGGAGGGTCCTCCTCCTGGTTCACAGATGTGCTGTCTTGTGTCTCCCTGTGGTGGAGAAGAAAGTCATCTCTCTCCTGTCTCTTCTTATAAGGACACAGATCCCATACAGAGATGCCATCCCTAAAGACCTCATCTAAACCTAATCACCTCCCAAAGTCCATCCTATTGGGGGCTAGGATTTCAACATATGAATTGGGGGAGGGGGGCCCATACATGTATCCATAATAGCAAGTTACGGGCAACACTCTGAAACTGGCCCTGGAGACCTTCAGGAAGAGTTTATTGCTAGGACTTACTTACTTGTGTGGGTGATGGAAGTAGAGTTCTACCTGGACCTGGACATGAAACCCTTAAGTTCCTGCCAGAATTGATATTAAATTTCTTCATGTTAAAGAGGAAGAGTGTTGAGGAGCAGTGGCCTTTTGAGGCCATAGCCGCTATGGAGGGAGTTATGAGGTCAGGGCATTGGGGCTAGCGAACAACATTGCCAACCCTGTCTCTCCCTGACTTTCTTCTTCATCTGGAATTGCCAATTTTAGATTTCTCAGAGTGGGATAAAAAATTCTTAAATATATTGACTTGAAGCACAAAATAATAATAGCATGCAATTATATTTAATATACAAATAATAACAATAAATGCATGACCCCTCTGTCCTGTGTATCTCTAAAGCATTCAATCAGTAGCCCTGCTACTGGACCTCTGCTCATTTCATTCTGTGATGCAGAATCATTTATTTATGTGCCTGTCTCCTAGGAGACAGGAAAGCCTTTGAGGGTAGAAATGATATGATAATAGTTCATGGATCATAACCCTTACTTATTACAACCTGCCGATCTTTGTGTGATTTCACTTCTGTTAAAAAAGCAATTCAATTCTACTATTTTTAGGGTTTGAATGAAACTTTAAAATCTACTCTTGTACCTTTCAATTTTTAATATTTCTTGGAATGCAATCCTGCCGTATAACGCTGCCCAAAATCTCAAGGACTATTTTTGCAGGTGGGTTTGTGACATCGACTACTAAAGATGGGCTTTCTTGTGGCTACTTCACTCGTTCATGCCAGGAGTCTCCTGATGGGGGAGGAACGAAGAGTCCACCTCTATGTCTACACCAGGTCTGCATCTTGGAGAGCCAACCTCCTACCTACCGCGGAGGCCACATCTCAGCATGCAAACTACTCCAGCTAGAAGCTTGCTTGGCACAGGCCTGCTTGCAGCTGGCTCTTCTATGCATTGGCCCTATATTTATGCGGGTCTAAGAGTGAGCATCTTCCTTCACATTATGCATCCTAGACAGGAACCTGCTTTGCCTCACTTTGGTCACAACCCTGACTGGTTTTAACTCCCATTAATGTTGAACCTTCTGTCTTCACCTGGTGCCGCCTCTCAGAGTCATTACAACGTCTAGGGTAGTGGTTCTGCAGTGTGGTCCCAGACCAGGAGCCGCAGCACTACCTAGGAAATTTGTTAGAAATGCAGTCGGGGGGGGGGGGGGGGGGGGGTCATCTCAGACCTGCTGAATCAGCAGCTCTGGGGTAGAGACCAGCCATGTGTGTTCCCCTCCCAGTGATCCAGATGCAAGTTTAAGTTTGAGAACTACAGGTCGGGAGATGGGGGAGGTGGGTTTTGGGTTTTTTTTAAACACTTCACCTAGTTTTCTGAGTATGACTCTCAAGCCGCTTTCTCCCACCCTGTCAATTATTCTACCAAATGTAACCTGCAAAGGACTGATAACCCTTCCCCACCTGCAGGCCTGGCTCAGGCTTCTGCAATATGGTAACCCCATCACCAGCATAAAAGCCCCAATCTCCCAACCTTTCTGGGAGGGGGGATTGGATATATAAAGAACGATGAGAAAAAAGTGAAGAAATTTAGCCTAAAGAAGAAGGAGATTAAGGATGGACATGATACATGCCTTCAGAAACTGAAGGACCAGGTTGTAGAAGACTTAAAATTATCCTTTATTTACAGGTTAGAAGCAGGACCAATAAATAGAAGTTACAGGGACCCATATTTGTGCCAAATGATAAAGAGGATTATCTTGATTATCATGTGGTTATACACAGAATGGGCGGCCCTTAGGGTCCACGGGTTCCTCATCACTGCTCATGCTAAGGCAGAGACCATAGGACTCTTGTCAAGGGTATGATAGGACAACTTCATGATTTAGGCAAGAGTGGCCTTAGATCACCTTAAGATTTCTTCTGACATCCTGTAATCTTAGTGCTTTGCTGGTAATAGATACCAACACACATAGGAAGGAGGGAAAGGAGGAACGAGGGAAGAAGGAACAGTGGGGGAGAAAGTCCCCAGATTTTTGATATTATGAGTATTATATTTGGTTTTCACTTGTATTGACTATGTAGCATCAAGTTCACCTTCTTGCGATGTTTGGTGGGTATGGTGTTGCTTTGTGGTTAATATGGATCTGTGCACACATGGAAACTAAGATCGGGAGAAACAAAAGGGTGGCAAATTGATCTGTACATGTGCAGACGTGCCTCCAGCACCAAGCACTGGTGAAGTAGGCGACGGGGGGCAGGAAAGAGGTCAGACAAGGGTTCAGCACTGCGACGCTCAGGCTGCTGTGGGGCATGGCCCGGTAGACAGATCCCAGAAAAGGGAGGCCCCAAGTGGTTGAGAACTCAGGGGAGGGCTGGGGTCACAGAGGTGCCATGGTCATTCCCAAGGCACAAAATTAAATTAATTCACTCAACTAAATTCCCAATTCCTCTCACGCTGTAGAGAACACTGCTTCTAACCACTAAATTAATGTTTAAAAGAAAATGTAGATTTAAAATAGATAAAGTTGTACAGCACTTTTTTACTGTTTATATAGTAGCAGCCTTTACTATATAGTACAGGTAAAACCTTTTCATCATTAGCGAATTGAACAAATTAACCGCTGGTCTCCAAAAGCTGTCATTTGTCTTTAAGTTGCTGCCTCAATCCCTGATGTTTGGGCCACTCCAGACTCCCAGAAAAAAAGCATTTTAGGTTTTCAGAAAAAGTTTTGAAACCAAATACAGATTTGCATGCAGTTCCAAACACAAACATGTAAGTTAGAATGGCAGAGTGTAGTCGTAATTGTTTGGTAAAATCTACTCAGTTAGGGATCTTCGAGTTTCCTTTATGAGAGAGCACAAATTCCTGTCCTAAAATACATGTGTACATTTCATTATATAGCAAATGCCTGTTCGAGCAGAAAGGTCGAGAAAGTAATAAGCTGATGAGTTGAACATTCTGAAAGATAATTTACGACGTTCAGCACACTACATGAAAATGCCCGTGTCACAGTCAGCGCACAGGCCTGAGTGGCAGGCCGACCGTGATCCCTGGCGGTTTGGAAGCACCGCCCGGTCCTTCGCTCCGCCCACTCCGCCTCTCTGGCATCACTTGCCGTTGTCCAGCGTTGTGGTCCAGAGATTAGCCTGAAACTTTCTGACCTCACTCACCCTGTGACTGCCTGCAATTTGTGCTTTTTGAACCAGTCTCTGGTAACTATTTGTTGACTTCACATTTGTCCTTTAGGCACAAAATTCAAGTTAGAATGGGGTGAGAGAGAGAACACCTCAGCCTGGGTTGCCCCTGCTGTTGTGATAACATCGGGCTGGGTTGCCCCTGCTGTTGTGATAACATCGGGCTGAGGACTGAGGACGGGACCTTCCGTGATGGCTCGGCCTGTACTTTCCTGTGTTTGCTGGTCACCCTGTGAGCAGCCACGGGTGGTTTGGGCCTCATGCCGCACCCAAAGCCAGCAGCAGCTTTGAGCCTGCCTGGAGCCTATCGCACGAGCCTGTGGCAACCACTTCGTGTAAGAAAAACCAAATATTTTGCTTCCATTCCAACATTACATTTAAAAGTCTTCTTCCAGCCCTGGCCGGTTGGCTCAGCGGTAGAGCGTCGGCCTGGCGTGCGGGGGACCCGGGTTCGATTCCCGGCCAGGGCACATAGGAGAAGCGCCCATTTGCTTCTCCATCCCCCACCCCCTCCTTCCTCTCTGTCTCTCTCTTCCCCTCCCGCAGCTGAGGCTCCATTGGAGCAAAGATGGCCCGGGCGCTGGGGATGGCTCCTTGGCCTCTGCCCCAGGCGCTAGAGTGGCTCTGGTCCCGGCAGAGCGACGCCCTGGAGGGGCAGAGCATCGCCCCCTGGTGGGCAGAGCGTCGCCTCCTGGTGGGCGCGCCGGGTGGATCCCGGTCGGGCACATGCGGGAGTCTGTCTGACTGTCTCTCCCCGTTTCTAGGTTCAGAAAAATACAAAAAAAAAAAAATTAAAAGTCTTCTTCCTTCTCTGACCATGGTATATGTGCTGAACTCTATTTATTAAGAGGAACTCTATGTATTAAGAGGGCATGACTATCCGGGATAGTCATTCTGCTCTCTGTTCAGATACCTTATCCAGATACTGCGATTAATTTAAACAACCCTCTTGTCCGCCTACAAATATCGCCAGTGTACCAGTATGTCCAAAGCTGAAAATATATTCTTCAAAGGTCGTGTTGCCCTTCTCTAGTCTCACCCCCATTGCCTTTCTAGGCAGTGCTCTCCTCCCTCCGTCAGCCCTCCTTGCTGCCAGCATCCCACCCCGCCCCTCCGTTCACTCTCAGAGACCCGGCACTGCTCTGCCGGCCTCCCTAATCTCTCTGACATGCAGTCTCCTGGCTCTACACCTTCGCCATTGTCCTCAACCAGGCCTGTTGTTTGGGGAGCTGCAAAGCACCACCTGACCTGACTTTTTGGTTTTTTAGTGGGAAAATATTGTTTTCTCTTGTTTTTTGTTTTTGTTTTTGTTTTTGTTTTATGACAGAGACAGATACAGAGAGAGGGACAGACAGACAGAAAGGGAGAGAGATGAGAAGCATCAATTCTTTGTTGCGGCTCCTTAGTTGTTCATTGATTGCTTTCTCATGTGGGCCTTGATGGGGGGGGGGGGGGGCTACAGCAGACCGAGTGACCCCTTGCTCGAGCCAGAGACCTTGGGCTCAAGCTGGTGAGCCTTGCTCAACCCAGATGAGCCCGCACTCAAACTGATGACCTCGGGGTCTCGAACCTGGGTCCTCCGCATCCCAGTCCGAAGCTCTATACACTGAGCCAGGCTTAGGGGGAAAATATTGATAGTCCTGGCTTGAGGCAACAGCTTGGCGATCACTATAGCACCGTTTTCGCGCAGAACTCCGCACTGTACGCAGTATCCTTCCGTCCTGTGAGGAGTCAGGCTGCTTCTCAGCTCCAAAACCTCCGGTGGCCTCCACTGCCTCCCAAATAAGATCCAAACCTTTCAACCTTGCAATCAGCAGTCAGGCTGACTTTCTCCCCAATCCTACCTTTTATATCCACTTCGCCACCAAGTAAACCGACCTGTGCGTCCCCAGGCACTCGTCAGCGCCGCGGGCCTGCTGCCACTCCCGTACCAGTCTGTGTGCAGTCTGCGGGCTGGATCCCACTCGTTCTCCTGGGCGAACAGCGAATGCTCCACTTTCAAAAAGCCTTCCCTGTTTTCTCCCAGTTGGAAGTCATCCCTCCTCCACTGGAGGAGCGCAGTTGTTCATCCACAAGTCTTTGCTGTCGCCCATTACTTTGCATAATAACCATTGCGGGAACACATGTTGATACTCATGAGGAGCAGACCCTAGGTTGCTTCTATAACCCTCGCACGCGGCCTTCACTCACCTAGGAGCCAGAAATAAACCAATGCGTCCGTCTATTTTCAATTATTAGCCAGGATCCTTAGAATGCTATAATTACCCCAAGCCCAATGTTAATTTTCTATTCATCTTTTTTGCTATATGTATTGTAGTTGAGGTGGAGACCAGTTATATCATTTTGGTTATGATCCACAGCTTAATGGTTATGATAAATAATGTAACTTGTCACCCACTGGAAAGCATTTTAAATTAATTATATACTACTGGGTTTATTTGACACAAAAATATAAAACATGAAACAAAATTTTTCTTCTAGACCAAATCTCACTCCCCCCCCCCCCCTCTTCCCCATTCACACACAAAGGACTCAGATTGTCATTGAAACTCATTAAACATTTACTGCCATCTTGTGGACAGAAAGATATTAACCCAGCACCTTACTGGAGTAAAGAGACTGCTTTTCTAAGCAGCCTCCGCTTAACTGCTACATGATTAAACCGCAGGAAACAGCCTCTTCGTTAATTAAACCATTTGCCCAGAAAGTGGTTAGTCAAAGCCAGAGAAGCCTTTGTTAATTGTTCTTTATCATTACATAACCCTAAAATAATTGTCAGAAATGTGAATACAAATTATCTTAATCTTCCCATTTCTGATATCTAGAAAGGTGTGGGGTGGGGGCAGGGAGATGTCAGGAAGAGCTGATTTTTATAGGCTTTGCTTCTTAAAGCAAAAAAGCCTGAGTTGTTTTAATTAATACATTAGCGACTAGTAGTTTGCAAAGTTCACAATTTACTGTTGATTCAACACTCTCGTTGACGAATTGCTCCCAAACAACTTGAACCGGTATTTTACAGAAGGGACAACCAGAAACCCATGTTATGGCCACTCACATATTGAAATGTAAATTAATTCGTAAGAAATGGGCATGAAACAGGGAGAATGAAATAAAACATTAAACAAGAGTCATTTTAGTTTCCATGGGAACAGGTGACCCCATCCCTACATACCTTTCATTCCTTTGATTTTTACGGGTAAATCAATGATCTATTTCAAATGGAATAGGTGCTCAGAATATGTTCCTTCTGTTTAAATATAGCCCTTATTCAACTACTGAGCTGGACCATCTCTACAAATGTGTTCATGCTATTAGTATGTCTCCAGGGTGCTTTATTGCCTTCCATTTGCCCTGTAATGAACCTCCCATGTGGCACTGAACTTGTCTTAAAGAAATGATTTCTTATATACATAAAATCAGACCCGAAGAGAAGCAGGACACGTCACGCCCAGCTCCTTCATGTGGAAGTGCTTTCCCCAAAGTGTGCTGCATCTCTCTCTTCACTTTCCTGCTCCGATTTTCCGGGGGGTCAGGCCCGCCTGTGTTTACATTTCTTTGTTTCATCCTTGCCTGCCTTTGTTAATCACTCTAGAAAAGTTGTTCGGAAATTAGCTGTCAGATCAGGCCATGCTCAGCAGACAGAAGATAATTGCATATTAATTTCTTTATTCACCAAACCAAAATGTATTGACTACTTACTACGTACCAGACTCTATGGTAAGCACAGGGATAGAGAGGTGCAAAATCGCCGCCTTCCATCCGCTCAGGAGTAAAATAGTCAGTGGCTTCAGAACCAACCTCAGTGCTAGAGGTGTGTGTGGGGTCACAAGGAGCTTGCAGCTGCTAGATGGAAGGTGGGTTGGGAGGGGGGAAGAGGTGATGGTCATGGAAACAGAGGGAAACCATATGGTAGACGAACTTGTTTTCACATTAGGGAGCAACTATGGAATCTAAATGTGAGAGGTCAAGATTGGAACCTGACTAATTATGAAAGCCTTCCACTAATCTCGGCAACGGTGATCAAGCACTGAGTGAAGCAGTGGAAACGGGCAAGAAGGGGACAGATGCTCAGCTCCAAAATAGGGAGAAATAGCAAGAGATGGTGACAGGTGGGAAATGGAATCTGAAGGCGCAATGTTGACAGTGATGGCCTGGTTTCCCGCTTGGGTGACTATGGGATGCGTGGTGCCATTCTCGTGAGTGAGGAAATAGAACTTTTGAGAAGTAGGTGTGAACTTTATTGTGGTGGGACTCACATTTCCAGAGGCCAGTGGTAAGAAAGTTTCAAGAAGGAAACAGAGGTCACCACAAATAAATCCAAAAACTTGTTCATGGAATTTTGTCATTAGACGGTGGGTTAAATTTAGCAAGAGACAGCTTAGAGAAGTGAGGTGATCAGAAATGGGAAGTGAAAGGGTTTGAGGACTTAACAGAAACAAGGATCAACCAGGAATTCTCTCCTGTGGTTCCATATTAGAATCAGCTGGAATCCCTACACGCTACAAATGGTCAGGCTCATCCCAGACCAACTGCAGCTCACTGGGTTATTCCACCATGCAGCTGAAGTGAGACCACTGGTCTAAACTCTTCTTCTGGAAGCTCTACTGCAGGGGTCCCCAAACTACGGCCCGCGGGCCACATGTGGCCCCCTGAGTCCATTTATCCGGCCCCCGCAAGCACTTCCGGAAGGGGCACCTCTTTCATTGGTGGTCAGTGACAGGAGCATAGTTGCCATTGAAATACTGGTCAGTTTGTTGATTTAAATTTACTTGTTTTTTATTTTAAATATTGTATTTGCTCCCATTTTGTTTTTTTTACTTTAAAATAAGATATGTGCAGTGTGCATAGGAATTTGTTCATAGTTTTTTTTATAGTCCGGCCCTCCAATGGTCTGAGGGACAGTGAACTGGCCCCCTGTGTAAAAAGTTTGGGGACCCCTGCTCTACTGGAAAAGAAGTGAGGCAGGTTAAAGAGTACCATAGGAGGGAGGTTATTTCAAAGATGAGGATTACTTGAAAATAAACTAAGGGCAAATACTATATAGTTGAGAGAGAAAGAAAGAAACAGGAAAGGAAATAAGGGTGATGAAAACTCTTACAGGAAGTGAGAAGAACGAGAGGGCATTTCAGATTACCTCTGACTGGAAGGAGAGAGAACTGGCAGTGAGCTTAGTAAGAAAAGGTGGGTGTACATACAATTAAGTGTGTAGGTGGAAGGGTGACAAGACTCCTCAGTAGCAAGATGGCAGTGATTAAATGCAGCCTCCGATAAGATTGAAATGGCTTCTGCTGTGAATAAACAAACTTGTTAAGAAAACATTTCAGAAGACAACTGCAGGGAGGTTCAGCGGCTAGACAGATGAACAGATTCCTTCCGGTTTTTGCTTTGTCCGTATTCTCGAATTCTCACCCTACCCCCAGTGTTAACCTGTTCTCAACTCAGAATAAATCTTGCAAAGGTAGGTAGTGTTCTCTTTCTATACCCATCACCATTTTGTCTTCTTCATCACCTTCATCAGTACGCATTTCCGTGAGGATGCAACTACGTATATTCAGTTTCAGGGGAAACCAGTAGACGCTATCCTGCGCTCTGTACATTTGTGATCTCCAATAACAGGAATATAGATCAGGGGTCCCCAAACTACGGCCCGCGGGCCGCATGCGGCCCCCTGAGGCCATTTATCCGGCCCCCGCCACACCTCCGGAGGGGGCACCTCTTTCATTGGTGGTCAGTGAGAGGAGCACATTGACCATCTCATTAGCCAAAAGCAGGCCCATAGTTTCCATTGAAATACTGGTCAGTTTGTTGATGTAAATTTACTTGTTCTTTATTTTTAAATATTGTATTTGTTCCTGTTTTGTTTTTTTACTTTAGGATATGTGCAGTGTGCATAGGGATTTGTTCATAGTTTTTTTTTTATAGTCCGGCCCTCCAGCAGTCTGAGGGACAGTGAACTGGCCCCCTGAGTAAAAAGTTTGGGGACCCCGATATAGATGGAGGAGCTAACCATCAGACATGTGACAATGCTGATAAGATGATAAGCTCGATCAGCTTACTCCCTGTGTGTGTGTGTGTGTGTGTGTGTGTGTGTGTGTGTGTGTGTGTGTTTGGTATGTTTGAAGAGCTCAGCACCGTGTTTGTCTCTGTCTTCTGTCCCATAACAGCTTTGCCAAACAGAGCAGTGTGGAGCCTTTTCAATTCCGATGTGCTGGCTGCTGATATGGCTGAGGAATCGGTGGCTCAGCGGCCTGTCTTCAGGCTGCCTCCCCTGTTCTTGAAGCGCCCTCTGTCAGGAAATTCCCTCGGCCTCGCTCTGCCACAAGGGCAGTGGGTCGGAGAGGATGCTGTCTATGCAAAAGTCTATCCGGAAAGTCACTCTCACTGTGCTGATCAGTACAGCTGTGCAGCACACGCAATGTTAGTGCAATAAGCAGGTCTGGGCTAGGACCTTTGGACAAATGGCCAGCCCAATGCCCCCATGAACTGTCGTACTGGCTGGACTTCCATAGTCGGAACCATTTCCTGACCTGATGGTTTCAGTTCTGTTGAACCTGAACTGGAGATGTTCTGATACAAGCAAGGGAGAGCCTTTTGCACTAACCCATTGGCCGTGTCACTCCTGCCCCACGCCTGTCTTCAGCTGCAAACAGGCAGTGATCTATATCTACCACCCCAGCTCAAGCGTGTTGTCGTGACGCGCTGAAATACTGCGAGTGGGCGATTAATGCGGTGCCTCCCTCACGGTCAGGGCTTCGTAAACACAAACAGTTACTGCTTTTGTTGCTATTTGGAAGAGGGTTTTAGTGAGGAGAGGCAAAGAGGGAAGTGGTGTAGTGCAGTGGTCCCCAACCTTTTTTGGGCCACGAACCGGTTTAATGTCAGAAAATATTTTCACGGACCGGCCTTTAGGGTGGGATGGCTAAATGTATCACGGGACTGAGACACACGTCAAGAGTGAGTCTTAGATGGATGTAACAGAGGAAATCTGATCATTTTTTAAAAATAAAACATCGTTCAGACTTAAATATAAATAAAACGGAAATAATGTAGGTTATTTATTCTTTCTCTGCGGACCGGTACCAAATGGCCCACGGACCAGTACCGGTCCACGGCCCAGGGGTTGGGGACCACTGGAGTAGTGGTCCTGCAACAGGGAGGAGCCAAGGCTTTTTGTCTTACAATATCCCTGAAGTGCCACCATACGGAGGGGACATCCCTCTGTCACCTCCACATCAAGCAGAGTTCTCCCTCCCTGCCAAATGGGTTTTGTTTGTTTCTCTCTTTGTTTGTGTTTACTCTGTAAAGCCTGACTCTGGTAAGTGGTCATGTTTTCCTCTTCGTGTTTTATGCTAGAAAGCCAACCATGAGCAAATACAGGGCATGATTTTTACGAGCGATCTCACACGTGGCCCCATCTGATTGGCATGTGCTTTATTTCCTCTGGCCTTATTTTTGTTTTTATTTTAAATCTGTATTAGCTTTATTGTTATTTGCAACTATGGAAGCTGCTTTAAATCATTTGTTTGCAAAAAGGGTATCCTTGATCAAACATAAATAATGGATATATTTTTTTTTTTTCACCTTTGGATTCTGGTTGTGAATAATCTGTTATTCATCTCAGAACTCAGCAAGGCAGAGCCGGATCACCCAGGAGGGTGCCCCAGAATGACTGCAGAGGTCACCTTTAGGCGTGAATGGACCATGCATTCAAAATGGCCCATTCATTCTGCCTTGGCACAGATGCTGCAGTGGGTAATTATTTTGATGCTAATATCTGTGTATATCTTTTTTAATGTGGATACCAGACTGAAAATTTGGATCGAAATCAAGAATCAACAGATGGCAATCACTTGGGGTCATGGCTTGTCCAGGGCCAGGCTGCCACCAGTGGCTGTTAATATAACCGCCCCTCTGGCCTAGCTGCCACTCCCCGACTGTCTGTGTACAGACCCAGTCCACTGGGCAAGTTCAAGTCCGTGGCTATTCTCCTGAGAGGAGAAAACAAAATCCTGTGTCCACCTGAAGAAAGGTCTCAATGTGAAGATTCACAGAACTATTTTTACCATCAGTGAACTTGAAATGTCCCATATTTTTAATTTCTTAGTGTTAAGTGATGTTTCTGAAACTATCCTTTCTTTTTGTGTGTGTGACAGAGACAGAGAAAGAGACAGAGAGAGGGACAGACAGGGAAAGACAGGAAAGGAGAGAGATAAGAAGCATCAATTCTTCACTGTGGCTCCTTAGTTGTTCATTGATTGCTTTCTTGTATGTGCCTTGACCAGGGGGCTCCAGCAGAGCAAGTGACCCCTTGTGCTCAAGCCAGAGCACCTTGGGCTTTACGCCAGTGACCATGGAGTCATGTCTATGATCCCACACTCAAGCCCGTGACCTTGGGGTTTCGAACCTGGGTCTTCAGCATCTCAGTCAGACACTCTATCCACTGTACCACCACCTGGTCAGGCTGAAACTGTCCTTTCTTAAAAGTGTCCCTCTCATGAAGAATCAGTTGGGAATAGCATAAAGAAAAACTCATAGATAACTGCAAAAACAGATTTGGCCTGTGTCAGTAATATTGGAATGGTTCGATTTACTGTCATATTTCTTTCATGAACACGTGTTCTTTTTAAGCCACAGCACATGCTAGAGCAGGACAACTCTGTAAGGGCAACCCAGCCCTGTGTGTCCAACCCCACGCCATTGTGATAGGTAATAGTGTAGAACATAATGATGAGGATTTTCCCATGCTCCCTTTGACTGCTTGGAGCCACAGTCATGCAAAAACAGGTGTCAGTGGACGGCAGCTCTCACCTCAAAAGTAGCACAATCATGCACAAGATCCCAGGTGCTAAGTATCTTAGACCAGACCTTTTAAGTGAAAGTGATAGAATATCCAACTCAACCTGGATTAAATAAAAAAAAGGGGAGTTTACTGGCCACTGCCACTGAAAACTCCAGGCCTCGAAGCCACTCTGGATGTAATCCTGTGGTTCAGACAATGCCCTCAGGATGACCTTGCTCCCCCGGATGTCTAGCTCTGGCCACAGGCGCTGGCTTCCACCCCAGACAGGTTCCCTTCGCCTGGCGGCCCAGAAGCTCCAGCCATACTACCTTACAACTGGGAAAGGAAAGAGGTCTTCGCTGCCCCAGCGGCTTCCGTCAAAAGCCTGAGGCTCACTCTGATTCACTAGGCTTGAGTCACATGACCATCCAGACTGGGTCTGCCAGACGGGGGTGGGGCTTAAAGAACAGGCATTTCCTCTCACACTTCTGGAGGCCAGATGTCCAAAATCAAGGTGTCGGCAGGGTTGGCTCCCTCTGAGGACTCAGAAGTAAAATCTATTCCGTGCCCCTCTCCCAGCTCCCCATGACCTCGGCTCCTGGATCGCATTCTCCCTATGTCTTCTCGTCATCTTCCCTTTATTCATGTCTCAGTGTCCACATTCCCACTTCTTAGGGAGAGAAACACACACAGTTGTATTGGATTAGGGCCCACCCTAATGACCGTATACTACCTTCATAACCTCTGAGAACAACCTACCTCCGAATAAGATCACATTCTGCAGTAATGAGGGTTAGGATTTTAACCCATCTTTTTTTTTTTTTTTTTGGTGGGGTGGGGCTATGGGGGAGTACTTCAACTCATAGCAATCCCTAAATCAAAGACAATGTTGGTGGGGAAGAAAAAAAAATGGGTTGGCTAGTTCTGGGTCACTTGAGCACACCAGAGCTGGGAACAGCATCCCCGCCACACACTAAAGTGATAAGAGTGAGAACAGCTGGTTCTCTGGGGCAGAATCAGACTACATGAGCAATAAAAGGGAGAATGGATAGTGGGCAAGCAAAACAGTCTTAGTCATCATTACACTAAGAATGGTTAAATCAAACTAAAGGCCAATATCTTATGCCCATGCCCACATATGACCTACATATGGACTATATATGAATAGCCAAATAAATCACAAAAGTGCATACACTGTGTTAATATGCAAGTGGAATCATAGCATCCAAATTTCGCTCCAGCATCCCATATGTTAAGAAAAATCTTGCATTTTAGCATCATTCTGATCAGGTGAAATTGCATTTGGCTGTTTAGACGCCAACACAGGAGAGAGTACATCTAGCATCCAGAAGACGATATTGATATCCCATTGCCGTCAGTTTTTAAAGAACAAAGATTCTACAGTTGTGGACCCAGGGAAGGACGTGGTACCGCTCCTGGCTGATGTCTGGTCATGGATGAAGGCAGGGATGGTGGAGACCTAGCAGGCTTCTTCCCGTTCCCCTTCATGTCACAGTAAACATGAATCAGTTAAGGCATTTGTTCCCACTGAGCCTTGTCAGGGCTCAGAATCGAGGTTGTGCAGGGTGTGTGCATGTGCATGTGTCTATGTGAGTGACACACCCAGGAGTTACGTAGCACACCTCTTCACACCCACACCTGGCAGCCCTATGCAAACCTCCTCAGATCAGGCTCCAGGCAGCCTTTGCCCTGATCAGAACTGGCTCAGAAAATTCAAGCTGCTTGCTCTCCTGGCCATAAAGCCTCCACTGAGCTTCTGAGATACCTGCCCCGAGACAGCGGCTGACCTGGTCTATCCTATGCCCGTTTTCTTCCCGGGCACTTACTTGCGCAAATGTGCGCAAGCCACATAGTCACGTGACCATTATATAATACTACTTTAATATTATATAATAAATTCCTTGGCTGGGTGCACCGTCTGTGTTAGAAGCAGTCTTCTTCATGTCATGAAACGCTGTGGCATACTTCTAGTTTCTAGAGGCTCAAGGATGCATTTTTCTGACAACAGCTCAGGATACCAGCTGGTCTTTTGCCAGCTTTCTCGCTGTTTGTTCATTTCTTTAATGGCCTTGTGGTGAGTCTTTTCAGAACCCAAGAACTCCAGCCTCAACCCTTTCTATTAACTAAAAAACCCTGAATAACGCTCCATATGGTGCTGCCATGGCATTTGATAAAAACCTTGCTGATTATTTATACAACTTGACGCTTATTTTGACAGGTTGATCACACTAGTCTGTATCACAACCAAACTTTTGTTGTCGACGCCTCCGCGCCGCTCTCGATCGCGGGGTGGTCTACACAATTTCTGCCACAGCAAACTTGGGGAGATGAGAAAACGGAACGTGCACTCTAAAACAAAGGCAATTCTGAAAAGCAAGAAAAGGGACAGAACTCAATTAGAGGTCCTGGTGAATGTGTGTGCCTTCTGTCAGCAGGGCTCCAGGCTGTAAACTGCTTCGACGACGGGATCAATAAAGGGTAAGGCCTGGAGATAGTAATTATGCTAATTGGTAGTGACGAGAAAAGAGACAGGCCGCGGGATAAGCAGACAGCGTCTCGGGAGAAACAGACACATTTGTTAAGAAGGGTGGGATGCAGTACCCACAGTGGGGTTTTTCCTAGAATCGGTTTTCTAAGAAATGCCAACTGCAACGGTCGGCATCACTTGAGCTCTTCCCTCAGCAGAAGGTCCTGCCAGGCACTTCTGCACAATATCGGAGAAATGACAACATCAGCGCCTGCCTTCAGGAAGCGGACCGCTGAGCTCAGACTGTGGCCTTGCACAAGCCCATGCGTGTGGGCACACACACATACTGACGGTTATGTTCCCAGGAAAAAAATACCAGGAACTGAGAACATAAATAGCAGAGTGCTATCAAGAGGAGAAGGGACCAAGGTCAGATGGAATGAGTGACAGAAGGCCTCTTGTAAGGACCACATTTGGGGTGGGTCTTTGACCGGAGAGATCACGAAGCCATCTCAAGGGAAGAGACTGCTGTTGGTTGAGAAGTTAAGAATTTGTCATTATGTTATGTTTGTGAAAAACACCCTACTAGATGTGGATGTGTAAAAGAAGCTCTCAAGTAACATCTCCATGAATGTAGTGGATGCTGGCTTAAAACTAATAACTAGGCCTGACCTGTGGTGGCGCAGTGGATAAAGCATCGACCTGGAAATGCTGAGGTCGCCAGTTCGAAACCCTGGGCTTGCCTGGTCAAGGCACATGTGGGAGTTGATGCATCCAGCTTCTCCCCCCCTTCTCTCTCTCTCTCTTTCTCTCTCTGTCTCTCCCTCTCCTGTCTAAAATGAATAAATAAAAAATAAAAAATAAATTAAAAAAAAAAAACTAGTAACTAAATCAGTTAACTAAAGTGTGTGGATAGCCACCAAGAAAGTAGACAAGTGAATGGAAAATTTAGATTAATTAATACATTACCATGCTGCTGTGAGATTCTGAACTTTTAATAAACCCTGACCAGTAAAATTGTACACACAGGTTTCTTAAATCATCTGAATTATATTTAAAGCTCAAGTATACATAAAGTCTAAATAAAACAGCCAAATACATGAATATTTAGTAAAACCATGAGAATCTCTTGTAACTGTAAATAATGATTTTACTTCTCTTAATTCCATTCTCATATCACCAGCTTTAGTTATGAAAGAATTCTTTCCCCAGAAACTAGACTACAGACTAGTTAAGTAAATTTTTCCAATTCTTTTTATTCCATGAGAGATATGTAGGGAATCATAAATACCACACACATCCCATGAATTATGTTTCAAGATTTAAGGGAAGTTATGGAAGATAAAAAGGGTCAGATAACGAAGGATAAGATTAACCATAGCGCACTGCACTCCTATCCATATCTTTTGAAAACAACATACAAATATCACAGTAATGTTCAACACTGTTTATGTTGGAGCTGTGAATTCTGTGAGTTGAGAGTTCCAGAAAGTTGGATGCTGTAGCAAGAGACCTGAACTGAAAGCTGTGATGATAAACTAGTCATCTCCCCTCCAAGGGCTGACTACAGCTTCCACTCTGCAGAAGGGCTGCGGGTGCAACAGGGTAGTGTGACCTGGATCATCTCGGAGAGCCTTCTAGTTCTGTTTGCAGGGTTGTGTAACTGCTACCAGCAGGGGGCAGCACTGCTTAGATAATCACGATATTTTTGCCCTTCCTCTTTTAAGAAAACCTATGAAACAAAGGAATTTCTCTCTTCAGCCCTTAGCAGCTCAGAAACATATCAGTGGGCCAAAGCCCAGAGTGTCCTTACCCCAAAGGATTTGCATTTCCAAGGCTCCAATACCTACCCAACAGGTGTGTTATCAACTCACATTTCCCAAAGACACTCTCACTGATGACCTACTTAGAGCTGATTTCCTTCTTATCTTTGTCTTCTCTTTATTTCCTACACGTTTCTTGGGGGAGAGTATAATTTTATATGAACATTTAAAATTTAGGAAACATAGGACATCTTTTACCAATCTTTCCCCCCCCCACCACCAAAATAAAGTTTTCTTATTTGAAGTTTGAGATAGAGACTTGAGAGACAACTCCTAAAGAAGATGACACATTATGCAATGAAGAGCAGAGATGAAAACATTTCAGGGAAGAAAACGACTCTTCTCTTTGTTAGAAAATGACCAAAAATAAATAAATAAATCGATTGATCAGTGCTGCCCCCTGCAGGTAAAAGGAAATGAGGCGGAAAGAATTGACTACCTTGTTCTCTGAAACCTGTTTTATTTTAATGATGTAAATGTTTATTTAGAAATTTAGTTTGCTTATAGAATAATGCTAAATCCCATCTTGTAATTAATTTCTAAAGCTCAAATTTGTTATTAGGATTAAGTTCAGCCTCATTTTCAAGATAATTTAAAAATTACTAGAAAATATATGTTCCATTTAATAAGAATTGTATTACTCTACAATAAATATTAATTCATATTATGCATTGGGATTTCATTTTGCTGAAACATGTACTTTTGCAATGCTTTATCTACCACTGGAGACTGTTTTCCATAAAACCCGACTGTGGGAGGGGCTTGAACATCAGAAGATGTTATCTAAAGAGCAACAGAGGCCTTGAGCCTGCTGTCACAGAGAACTACGGTCACTAACATGAAAGCCCCTCTCTCCACTGCCTTCTGGCTCTTTGTCTTTCCTTTTCCTGGGCATCACCCATGTACTGTGATCATCTCAGAGAGGTTTCTGTAATGCAAGAAAACCTGTGCATTGAGCTAGACACACCCGGAGTTTAAGCCCAACTCTGCCACTTACAATTTGTTGGACCTTGAATAAGGCATCTGTTAGCCAAGTTTTATCATCTCTAATATAGCAAAAATAATCATATCTATCTTGTTGGTATTTGTGAAAATTCATGGAGAAAACACGAGAAGCTCTAAGGAGCATGCAGAGGCCATGCGGTAATGGTAGTGGGGGACTTTCCTCAGGGGAACCTGGGATCGAGCATCTTCAAGACGTCTGCCATCAAGTCCTTCCCTCCTTGGAGGCACATGCTGCTCCTCATATCAAAAGGTAAGGTCCAGTCCACCTCCCACCTCCTCTGAATTTGGCCTGGCCTTAGTGACTAGTTTGATGGACAGAAGACAGTAGCAGTGACACTCTGGGGCTCCCATGGCCAGGCCATAAGAAGCTTTGCAGCCTCCAAGACTCCAGTCTCTTGTATGCTTGACCTTACGATGTTCTCTCAGAACCCAACCACCAAGCTGTGAGAAGCCCAGACAACATGGACAGGCCACCGGTAGACATGGGCCCGCATGACAAGCCCACTGAGCTCACAGTCAACAGCCAGCATCGGCTGCAGGCCACACGAGTGAGCCACCTTGGATGTCTAGCCCATGTGGGCCTTTAGACCCCACCAGTTCCAGTCCCTATCTGACTGTAGCACATGATAGACCCTGGGCAAGCACTACTCAGCTGAGCCCAGCAATTCCACTAGATGATGAAGGATAATAATAAATTGTTGCTTTAAGCAACTAAATTTGAGGTGGTTTGTTATGCATGCAATGATAGGTAACAGGAACAAAACTACAGCGAAACTTTCCATATTACAGAGCCACCAGTCAAAGCCCAGAGAAAGAGCCAAGAGGGAGAAGATTTTACTATAAACATTTATCTGTAGTTCACAACTCTGTGCCTCACATCACTGTTTCAACACTTACAGAAAAATTTAATTAGATTTTGAAGAGATACATGGGGTTCGGTAAATGTTGGTTGGATGCATAAAGAAATGAGTGAATAAAGATATGTTTCCTATTCTACAAGTCTCCGAGCAGAAAGCATCTAATAACCGGGAATCAATCAAGTTAAGAATCTATTATTTCTAAGCCATTTGGGGATATTAGCCCTATTCCAAGCAAGTTCAAGTCTTACATACAGCAAAACAAAAGAACACATAAATAACGAGGGTGTGCAGACTCATTCTGTGGCAATGACGGACAGAATGTGGATGGAGATGAGGAAATGCCCTTGGGTTGGCAGGTCTAGGAAAAGTTTTTTTTCAGCTGGGGGACCCACACAGCACATGGAAGATAGGGCGAGTGACAGAAAGGGCATTCTGAATGGGAAGGTGTTTGGGAACAGGAGCGGAGAACAAGAAGCACAGTGTATAAGAAATGAAGGCTTTGTGGCAGGGATTAACAGCTTGAATGTGAGTGGGTGCCCAATATATAGAATAAGCGCAGGTCAGTGAGATGTGAAAAGCTCAACATGATCAGAGTGCCATCAGCACCACAAGAGACCACGAGCTCCTTTGTTGGGAACTCCGTGTGGACCGGAAGAGGAAGAAGGGCAGGAAGTGAGCCGGATGTGGGCTGAGGAGCCTCAGGCCCTTGGTCTAGAAACTGTGAGAGCTGGAATGGAGGGCTGTTCATTCATGCTAAGGGCGATTCTCATAGGATGGTGATAGAGCACCATGGTATGTCTGCAGAACCATGAGCATGTTTTATTTCCACTGTTATCTCATTAAACCCCCTGAAGCAGGTGGAAGACTGCAGGAGGGTGTGGCCTGCCCAAGGTCACCTGACTAATCCATGGGCCATCCAGACTCAGCTCTCGCCGACCAGGCAGGCTCACACCCAACCACTCTGCCCTCTCCAGATTTTGTTTTTGCCAAGGCCCACCAATGTCTCCAGATGACCTTGTTTACAGCACAACATACTGCTAGAAGACTGCTCTTTGAAGCCGTTTTGAGGAATGGCATATTACTCTTTGTTAGAAATAATGATACTGATTACTAGACCAAAATAGAGTGCGTCTATCGCTGAAATAATTCAAAAAGCTATTTTTGTGGGTCACATTCTGTGTGATAAAAACTGTCATTTTAGTTGACTTTAAAGGACACATCCCTCTGTAAATCCATACAGCGTGCTGTATTCTCTGCTGAAAGTGGCATCTTCCACAAAGAGTATATAAATGACTCTGATTCCGAATGGAGGTAGAACAGATAAATAAAGTTGACAGTTCACAGAAGAGGTCTTCATTACTAAATTATTTGAGGAGCTTCGGTAAGTCGGGAAAATTAATCTGCAGCTAATGCCCCTTCAGTGCCCCTTATCTGGTATCTATCTCTTCACACTGAGTTTGAAAGAACAAGAAGGCAGAGTTTCCCCTTCCCATCATCAATTACAAATAGGTCTTTTTCTCTCTCTCTCTCTCTCCTTGTGAAATTGCATTTCTTATAAATTGCCCTGTACTGTGGCCTCGGGAACTGAACATCCCAATTCCTGAGGCACCTGTCTGCCTTAGACAATGAGGGACACCCCGCCCCAGGGGCGTGGTCGGGCTGGGCTGGCCCATGTGTGGTCCAGCAGGAGTAGGAGGGCAAGGAGGCTGGGAAGCCTTGTGCCTGGTCACAAAGCTGTTTGTCCACATTCCACATTATTGATCTGTAAAGGCTGCTTGGCTTGCAAGAAGCAGATGGCCAGAACACAAATTAAACCCTTCTGCCCAACCTAGAAAAACATCCTCTGAGACCACACGGTGGTAAGGATCAGGGGCCTGGAGCAGCCCAGATGTCAGGAGAGCTGGCGTGCGCACCAAGAGAAGGCAGGGGCCATCCGGGCTCATCCAGGGGAACCAGTCCCCTGCTAGAGGACCTTCAAGCTTGGGCCTCTCAGCAAAAAAACAACTCGTAACACACAAATGAGAAATTAGAAAGGATTATCTATGTATTTCACTGTCACTCATTTGCTATAAGACACAAAGAGTTGATATTTGATAGAGAAATCTGTATTTTGAAATCTGAAAGGACCATCTGGGAATGTCCAGTGATGCTTACTTTAAACTGGATAAAAAGATAATAGTGTAACGTAATTTAAAAAATGTATAACTGCATAGTTGGATGATGTCTAAGGAAAATGCTGCCATGAAGAACATTGATATTTTCTCTCTTTATCCTCATGCATGACTCCACAGATGCCCTCCTGTAAGGAAAACCTATTCAGTTTGCTTCCCTTCATGAATATCACATGCATAGTAGAAATAGCTTGATGCACTTTACATCGGCTTGTTTCTGTCCTGCATAACTAACTCAGTTTGCTTTCATTGTGTGTCAATAACTCCAGAAAGGGCACAACCAACACTTGACTTAGAACAGTTTAATGTAAAACTTGTCCTCCCTCAACCAAAATGAGCCCTTGGAAATTACTAAGAACTAAAAACATTATCAGTCGTTTGATCAGGTTCTGAAAAAACATGAATGCATCAACACTCAGTTTACCCAAAGCCCTGGTTTTCTGGGAGCGCAATGTAAAGGTATTTTAGGTACATAGAAATGGCTTACCTTTACACTTTACCACAATTGATGTAATTGAACTTCCTGGCATTCTCTATATTTGGGTGGCACTATTAAGGATACGGAGGATGAGCTTTGGCAGGTGTTGGTTACTGAGTTTGAAAGATGATGGTGGTGTCTTTTTAGATTATGAGCCAGACCTGGTGGTATTCTGTTATTGGCGCGTAGGCTGAGGAATGCCTGTCGCCTCCCTTGTCAGCTGGCTACAGGTGCTGCTGTGACATTTCCAAATCAACCCCTTGCCTTACACTCAAGGCAGAGGGAACAACTGAATACAGCCCTAACTCCGTAATCACAGAGCATCAACCTGATCTTCGATGTTCTTATGTTACTGGCTCTGTGTCAGTAAGCCACTCCCTTCCTCTTCTTGCCCCCAAATAGAATTGGACTTAGCACCTTAGAAGGGAAGGAGATCTGGGTTTCTTTTTAAGATAGTTCAGTATTTTTAATTTTTTTTTCAACTATAGTTTACATTCCATATGATTTTTATTAGTTTTGTATATACAGCATAGTAGTTAGATAATCATATGTCTTACAAAGTGGTCCCCCTGGTATTTCTAGTACCCACCTGGCACCATACATAGTTATTACAGTATTATTGACTATAGTCCGTGTTGTATACTTTACATTCCTGTGACTGTTTTGTAACCACCAATCTGAACTTGCCAATCCCTTCACCTTTCTCACCTGGTCCCCTGAGCCCTCTCCCCACTGGCAACCATCAGTCTTCTGTTTTCTGTATCTATGAGTCTTTCTGTTTTGTTTCTTCATTTATATTGTTCTTTAAATTCCACATATAAGTGAAATCATATGCCATTAGTCTTTCTCTGTCTGACTTATTTCACTTAGCGTAATACTCTCTATGCCCATCCCTGCTGAAGATAGCTCAGTTTTAATACCCACAAACTATGCTTCTATGGACAATGGCTGAATTTATTTACTGGCCTTAACAGACTTGGAGATGGTGACTCCTATAGTTAACTTGCGTGACTTTTATTTTAACTACCAAAAAATAAAAAATAGTTTCTCTTAAATATTACCAGGTGTTGGTTTTGAATGAATGTACTCAGGAAATGTATACTAATTAGAACTTTCCAACAATAAACACTAATATATGACAAAAGCAATGTATTCTCGCTAGAGAATGACCTTTGGTGGTACAAGATGACCAATTTAAGGAGTTGTATTTTTTATGGTTTAAATCCCCCCCCCCACTCCATCTTAATTGCCTCTCAATAAGTATATATGGTACTTATTCAACACAAACTGAATAGTAGGAGGAAAAACAGGAATCAGAGTGGATCTCAGAGGAAAGGAAGCATATGTCAGAAGGCTGAAGCTAGATTTTAGTGTAGACTTGGCCAGAGGAGTAAATGATGTCTTTGCAGCTCAAATATATTAAAACATTAAATAACAGCCAAAGAAGCTACACTAGACGTTGGGAGAAAGCCAATGAACCATCCTTTTGCCTTAAAGGTTCTAGGAGAAAGTTCCATAAAAGAGGGGATATCGCCTGACCTGTGGTGGCGCAGTGGATAAAGCGTTGACCTGGAAATGCTGAGGTTGCCGGTTCGAAACCCTGGGCTTGCCTGGTCAAGGCACATATGGGAGTTGATGCTTCCAGCTCCTCCCCCCTTCTCTCTCTCTGTCTTTCCTCTCTCTCTCCTCTCTAAAATGAATAAATAAAATAAAATAAAAATTGAGAAAAAAAAAGAGGGGATATCTACATGCAAAGGAGGGAGAGAATTAGAGGTTCCATGTCCCGAGCACCCCATCTGTGTCCATTAGAACCAGGGTTAGCATGTAATGCGAACGCAGGAAGACTGGATCAATACAACATGGGACCAAACTGTACAGCTTAGAATTTTAGATAATTGCTAAGAGTGAGTTACAAATTTGGTATTCATCTATTTAGTAACTATTGTCAAAAAAATTTAGACACTGTCATGATAGCACATTTTATTCTGCATTTTGCTTGACTTTTTATTTGGGTAGATCTGATTTCAGGGGGAAAAATATTTTGAGATCATCTGAAACAAAAAAAGCTTTCTATACAAGAGGTGATTTATTTTAATAAGTAAGCTTTTCCCCTCCCCCCCCCCAAAAAAAGGAGATGAGGAGAGAGAGCAAGATAGTAGAGACATATTACCAAAAGGACTATAGACCAGGGACAAGTCGTGGCACATCCATACCTGGCAGAAATAGCTCAGGAGGCTGGCTCAAGGCTGCTGTGTCTGTCAGAGAGCATCACCCACATATAGATCTAGGCTGTGAAGTTCTGGAGACTTATTCTACAGTTGACACTCTGTCTGTAGTTTTAGATAAGCTGCCATAGACAGGCCATGGTACCCAGTACCCCATGTCCTGATGTTATGAGTCTTGAGGCATCAACAACTGAAAGAGATTTTCTTCTCATTTATCCTTTTCCAATTTTTTAAAATTAATTTTCACTAATTGTTCTATATTTTAAAATGTGAGATATAATTCAGAGCAAAATATAAAGAAATATGAATTAATAAGTAAAGAAATAGCCAGATAATGTTGGATATCTATTCTCATCTGACTTTCCACTGTTGTTAAAGTCTTTATTTTACCTTAGTACAGTTTCTGTGTTTATAGAAAATAACTCTCTGGGACTTTCTAACCTAGGAGTCGGCCTTTCCTATACCTTCTCAGTAGCTCTAGCACCCAGCAACAATTTTTTAAATTTTTTTATCCAAGGCCCTCTTTAAGTGTTGTCTCTTTCGACTGTTTACCTTCTCTATAAGAAACCAATGTGGTTATTTAACAGTTAGAGAGAAGAGCGTTGAGATAGAACGGAAGGGCCATGGACTTGTAAGCAGTTCAGCCTGGATCTGAATCCTGGTTTAAAATCTAAATGTTTCATGTTCCTGAAACATTCTGAAATTCTTAATTTTTAAAACTGGAGCTAAACCTTGCTTGTGTTTGGACAATTAAATAAGTGTGTAAAACTCCGAACACACAGAGAGGTTGTGTTTTTCTACTCCCCCTTCTCCCACATCCTCCACATTCACCATTATGGGCACTGCCGACTGAGCGATCATGAGAAATCCAGGTGACTCTCTGAGCTCTAGTTTCACCTTCTGCAAAACAAACAGTACTTACCTCACAGGGTTACAAAGCTAATGAAATGCTAGCATTTATAAAGGGCTAGATGTGTAGCATGTGTTCAAAAGTTTAGTTCAAAATCTTTCCCTCTTTCCTCTTCTTCTTAGCAATAGCAAAGGCTCCTATGCACTTACCATTATTCCCGGGCTAGTAGTTCATTCCGACCTTGAGATTAGATTAGAGCCTGCAGGGTCACCTTGAGTGCACTCTAAATTGGACCTGTCTGGATTTGTGTCCAGAAGAGATTCATGCTCTACCACCCGGCTTGCTAGGTCTGAATCAATCTTGAGATTGTGGAGGAAGCAAGAAACGTGTGCGGCGCATGCGTATTCCCCGAGCTGGTCTTTTTCCTTTTCCCTCGGAGACTGCCATGGCAAAGCCCAACACAGGGTGCTCAGGCAGGCGGCGTCCCTGGATACCTCCCGCTTCCCTTCAGGCCTCTGCAGGCACTTTTCTTCCTTTCTCCGGGTGGGGCGGAGAGAGGCTCTTCCTCCTCCTGCTAGTGTTTCCTGGCCTTGCTTGCCATCCGCTATTGACAGAGACAAGAGCACAGACCACCCTTCCCTGCAGACTGAGACCCTGCAGTGTCCCCCAAGGGCAGCCCAATACAGGACGTTGTCATGCAGCTGACCACAGCACCTTGACCGTCGGCTCACACTGCTTGAGGAAAGAGCAGTTTAAAACGGAGACACAGCCTGAACAGGCGGTGGCGCAGTGGATAGAGCGTCGGACTGGGATGCGGAAGACCCAAGTTCGAGACCCCGAGGTTGCCAGCTTGAGTGTGGGCTCATCTGGTTTGAGCAAAGCTCACCAGCTTGGACCCAAGGTTGCTGGCTCAAGTAAGGGGTTACTCGGTCTGCTGTAGCCCCACGGTCAAGGCACATATGAGAAAGCAATCAATGAACAACTAAGGTGTCACAACGAAAAACTGATGATTGATGCTTCTCATCTCTCTCTGTTCCTGTCTGTCTGTCCCTGTCTATCCCTCTCTCTGACTCTCTCTCTCTCTGTCTCTCTGTAAAAAAACAAAGAATGCTCCTGTCTCTCTCCTGCTCTCTCCCTTTCTCTCTAAAATAAACAAAAATTTAAAACGGAGACACAGCCTCAGCGCACAGTTTACCGCCTGCCTCTCATCCACCCTCCCTTGTTCCTGTGTTTGGTGCACCTCCCTTCTGAAGAGCACAGGAGGCTCTCTGGTCTGTGCCTGTGTGGTCCTCCCGTGAGGAGGGAATGCTTGCCACCAGCTCTTGGCATCTACTTAAGATTCAGTATGTTGACTCTAGCCACACTTCTGTGTATTGTTTAGGAAGACTGAGGAATATCTTCCGTAGTCAGATGGGCTCTGATACACGTGGCAGGGCTCTTTTTATTTTTATTTTTTAGTTGTGTGTGTCAATGGCCCCAGAACCTGTTTGGTACTGGACACAGGCAGTATGTATGATGGATTCCAGGAGCTGCTACACTTCACGTTGGAAGAGAAAGGCCAGATTGGCTTTTGGGCTGAACGAGCCATGCTCATTGTCCTACAGCCCCTTTGATCCCATTGATCCTGAATGGACCTTTTTCTCTGCCATAGAATTTTATTTGGTCAGGATGTGCTCTGTATCTTTTATGGTCCAAAAGCTAAAATGGCAATGAACACGATAACCCCTTCTGAATCGAAAAGCTCACCATCTGTTGTTTCAAGTGGTGCCACTGAGCTCTGCAGAGTAAAAAACAACAGCAGTAAACTGCCCACCCTGGAGCCTAGGGTGTGGGCCAAGGCGATCTACCCAAGGAGCAGAGGCTTATGGGTGACCTTGAGCCCAGGGCTAGAGTCACACACAGCACTATCTAGTTCTCCGGTTGGAACACCAGGGATGTGACTCCACCTGCTTACACAGAAAAGAACTGGCAGTCTTCCCAAGTCCTCGCCCCGGTGCCTGGCATCAGAATGAGAAGCCGGTGTGAATCCTTGTCCTCAAACTCAGGTGAGGACTAAATGTGACTTGATTTATATTTCCTTTAAAGCGACTTTGAGCCCCTGGTGCATTTCAGTTTTGCCATTGTGAGGCTCTCCTCTCCTTCCCAGGGTTGCACCAGATTGGGAAAGGGTTCCATGGCGGCCAGAATGGTGAGGGGCTTTGTGGGTCTGTCTTGGCCCCGTCAGCGTCCCACCGTCCAAGCCCCCAGGAGTCCTTTGACCTCTAGCAATCTGCTCTCCCAGGTCCTCTGCAGGCATGGGGGTCTCTGTGGAGTCTGCAAACCCGGTCCTATAGCCTTCCCTCCCTAGACACACAACGTTCCCTCCCAGGGTCCCCTGCCTTCCCAGGGCAGTGCCAGGAAGCCACTCTTCTCTGGGACCTTGGGACCTGTTCCTGCCCCCAGACCAGGGGAAGCTCTTTGTCACATGAATGTCCACCACACCTCACCACAACCTGTTTCTCAAAGATGTTGCTCTCTTTTTTTCAAATTCTATCTTCCCTTTAGGAATCAGGTTTCTAGAAACAAAAGCCAAGAAATGGTGCAGGTAGGTCTGATTCCCGTCCTGCTAAGGCAATGAGGCACAGAGGCATGGAAAAGAGAGGACAGATCAGAAAGAAAGAGGGGAAAACAAACCTCAGTTAAAACCTCCAGCCTGACCAGGTGGTAGAGCATCAACCTGGCTTGTAGAGGACCCAGTTTGAAACCCCAGGGCCGCCAGCTTGAATGCGGGGTCACCAGCTTGAGCACGAGGTCGCCAGTTTGAGCATGGGATCATAAGCATGACCCATGGTCACGGGCTTGAGCCCAAAGGTCACTGGCTTGAGCCCAAGGCTGCTGGCTTGAGCAAGGGGTCACTGGCTTGGCTGGAGCCATCTGATCAAGGCACATACGAGAAATCAATCAATGAATAACTAAGCTACCACAACTATGAGTTGATGCTTCTAATCTCTCTCTTCCTGTTTGTCTGACCCTGTCTGTCCTCCCCCCATCTTAATAAAAAACAAAACAAAAAGAAATTTAAAAAAAACAAACCTCCAAACGTTGTTATGAGTGTGGTAGCACTAAACACAGCACTACATTCCATGTGAGGGTCTAACATTTCCTTCCAGAAATGGAATGAACATTTTAGAAAGAGAGGGTAACTTTAGATCCTCAACTCTCTGTGTTTGTGCAAGGGAGTGGGGCAGGGGGTGTTCTAAAGGTTTATTTTCAAGGCACCCCTGGTGCCTCCTGTACAGATCACCCATAATATCATTTCATCTTTGGGGAAGCATACACCAGTTTTGCTTCCTCTTTTTCTTGTGTATTGTTTGCAAAAGAGTAAAAGTCACTAAGCCTCAAGAAGGCTCTCTTAACTGCTCCCTGTGAAAAAGATGACTAAAACTTTAGCTGTGGAGTCAGTTTTGTGTTCCAGTCGTGTTAGTTGAGTCGGTCACAGGCCAAACTGGCCGAACTTGTGTCTCCCGATGAAAGAAAGCACAGTCTACAACTCTCACCCGTGTAAAATGTTAACGTGGCAGATGGTGTCAAAGCAAAAGTTGTTTCCCCCTTGCAAGTGCCCGAGGCTTCCTTTAAGCATTAAGATGTTCTTGAATTTAAATATATATATAACTTAATTTAGAACCGTGGGTTTATGTGTAGTTTTTCAAAAGCCTATCTGTTTTGTACCAGTACGGGTACCCTGCTCAGTGAAATGAACAGGAGGCTGGAAGAACATTAGATTTCACCAGCGGGAGAGAAGGTGACTCCGTGCCAGACCTAAATGGTTGTTTCTCATGTTTGGAAGAATTGCACAGCACTCCGGTGACTCACCCAGGCCACGAACACCAGAGTTAGAGGTGGGCTGGGCTATGAGGCAGGACCCGAAGAACAGGTTCTGAGGGCCCAGTGGTTCGGGCAGTAGTTACACTAAGTACAGCCCTCCTCCAGGTCCCAGGAAAGAAAAGCAAGCCAGTACTTTTAGATAGCCCCTCCCCGCCAACAAAATCATCTCTCTGCCTCCAAAAAGTTGCTATTCTTTGACCATTGTCCCAGGTCTCCTGGTTTGTACATATTTGGTTTTGTGTGTTTAAGAAGTTCATCTGACAAGGTTGGTACTAATTTAGGGCACTGAGGAAATGGAGAGAATGTGCCAGACATAAATAACTGCTTTCCTGGGTAAAACTATATAAAACTAAACATTTTTGAAAGCCTTACCCGTATGAAAATAAGGGGGAGGAGGATCTCCCTGCAAGAGAAGAACTGTGAACGTGGCACATTTCTCATTGGAACGATGGCATGTTGGCTTCTGGTTTCGCACACTGTGCTTTGGAGGTAACATTCAGCTGTTGACCACACTTATGCTTTACTGTCAGGGGCCACTCCTCAGTAGGTCCTCTGTAATGAGAAACTAGTGAAGGAAAGAAAGGTTGTTAGAACACTCTGGGGAAGGTTTATTAAAGGATATGCAGTTTGTGCGTTTGAGTTTTGCTTTCCATCATAAGCTTGGAAAATTTCACTGGATCTAAATATCCAAGAAATGTTTATTGAACAAGAGCAGGTCATAAGACTACAGAAACCAATGACCACCATTGTTCTGGGTCTCTCCCATCAGAATTGATCCATCTGGACTCTCCTCTTCCTTTTATCTTAGTCTGCAGGAATGGTGGGTTGGGGGTGTTAGCCTTCTGTATTTGTACATATGTTTCTTTTGAGTGACCGTTAGAGTGACCAGTACTAATAAAGACAAGCATGTGGTATAACTATAAATCTCATTCTCTAGGATATTTGGAGAAAGTTATTTCTTCTTCTGTCTCCTATAAGAAAAAAGTGAAGCCCTTGCCAGTTGGTTCAGTGGTAGAGCATCGGCCCAATGTGTGGAATCTCAGGTTCGATTCCCAGTTAGGGCACACAGGGGAAGTGACCAACTGCTTCTCCACCCCACCTTCTCTCCCACCCACCCCCTTCTGCAGCCATGGCTCAAATGATTCAAGTAAATTGACCCCAGATGCTGAGGATTGCTCCATGGCCTCACTGCAGGTGCTAAAATAGCTCGGTTGTCGAGCAACAGAGCAACGACCCCAGACGGGCAGAGCATCACCCGAAGAGAACTTTCCAGGTGGATCCCAGTTGGAGCGCATGCAGGACCTGTCTCTCTGCCTGGCTGCCTCTCACTTAATAATAATAATAATAATAATAATAATAATAATTTTTAAAAACTTTAAGAAAAAAAGTAAGACTATTCTTAGCACAGATATCTTTATGTAGCTGTTTAAAATCACATTTTACCTGTTCTAACAGAGCATACAGAGGGTGAATCATTTATGAGCCAACTTTGGTTAATTTCCCCCACAAGAATGCCAAAAGTTGTCTCCTTGAGCTTGCAACATTATACTTGCATTTCAGATTCCTTTCCTGTGTTCCTGTGCACACCTTAAAGTGAGCTGAGAGATTTATAATTACCAGAGTCTGCCATGGAAAAAAAAAATGCCAGAAGGAACCTACACCACCCACTGTAGAACTGTTCTTGGCATGGTGACGGAGGCGTGGCGCATCTGTGCGTGGCAATAGAAATTGTCAGGTCTTAAGTGGCAGTAATGCTAGGGGATACTTTTCTCCTTTGAGTTATATTATTATCTCTTTGAATGAGACATATCTTGGTTTTGAATCATAACTATAAAAAATGCCCACACCCATCTCACCCCAACGTATGTAAATTCTATTTCTCCCAAGTCTCCCAGCGATGAGAAAAGGCCACCGTCAATATTTTGAAAGTGGCTCGGCAGAAATGTTTGTTGAGTGCTGTGTTCAGTCATCAGGGCAGTCCAAGTGACACATTTTACAAGGCAGAACAAGAAATTTACCTCTTCAATATGGAGCATTTTGCAAGGGAGGCCGAGTTCTGGGGCAGACTAATGGTAAGTCGAATGAACTGTTTAAATATCAAGGGCATCATGCTGGGCATTTTCCTTGTGGCTTTTCATAAAATTAAGATGAAAGGGGAATTTATAATCAAAGGACTGTAGTCTCGCTCATTATTTTAAAGTGAAACGTGTCCTCTACATATCAAATGACATTAGCGATAAATGACTTTGAATGAATTGTTTGGGCAAAAGTTTTTCTAGTGCTTTTGATGAACCATACTGAACAGCTATGGGCACACAAAACGTGACCTTATGGAAGCAAAAAAAAAAACTAACTCCCTGACACACAGGGATTGTGAAGTCGAGCCAGGTTTTTAATGCAAATGAAACGCTTCTTAGAACTCTGTGTTGGATTGTTACTTTTGATCTCTTTGAAATATACTACTGTTAAGATTTTATAAATACATGTGTGTGCACGTGCACGTATCAGAAGTGCACAATAAAGGGGCACTGTAATTCTAATGCCTGTCTGAAACCAACGTTTACAGTTTTTAAACTAGACATGTTCTGAACTGCTGCCACCCTTTATGTCATTGGGAGCTGCTGAGTTTGCTTTAGAAGAATCGGTCAAGTTCCGGAAAGCCCCAGAGAGTGGCAGGTTCCCAGCCCTTGGGGATCCGGGCTGTCATCTCACTTTATATTCGAATACACTGGGGTTCCCTGCATGACCAACCCAGAGCGGGGCTGCAGGATCACGGCCCCAACCCCCTGCCCGGGGCTTTTTCAGGTGGGATAGCTCACTGTCCCAGAGCATATATTTTCATGTTGTTCTCTCCTTTCTAATGTGAACTGAAACTTCATTGGAAATAGAAGATCCCATCACAAACATAGGTAACTTTCAGATTGGGTGGTATAACAAATTCTCTTCCGGTGGCAGTAATGTGACCCGTCGGTCTGTTCTTTAGCAGTTTGACCTGTATTACCTGCTTTTATGATATGAAGCTGACTCCTAGAGCAAATTAAAACATTGGTTTCTAGAGTAATCCCTTCAGTTCATTAAAGAATGTTCACTATCTCTGATACTTTATGTTATAATGCTATATCTAACCGGCAAGCCATGTTGTATACTTTTGGAGAAGGGAGGGTAAAAAACAATGTGTTGTTCCCAAATGTAACTAAAAAGGTACAATTTTCAGGTCAATAGTCAAGCTTTTGGTACATCTACTTTTATTTATCCGAGTCATTCACTCATTTACTGTATTTCCCCGTGTATAAGATTCACCCTTTTTCGAAAAATTTGGGGTCTAAAGACTGGGTGTGTCTTATACAGTGGTTGTAGACTTTTTTACTTGCATTTCCCACTTTTTACCACAGATGACGAGTTGTGTGGATCTTATGATGAATAAAACTTGAGTCCAATAACTTTACATAATACTTTTTTTTTCAAATTTTGCCCCAAAATTAAGGTGCAACTTATACATGGGAGCATCTTATACATGGAGGAAATACGGTACTTAGCAAACAAAACCAATGATTGTATTCTGGAAACAATCATTTCTACGCGATATTTAGATTTTTTATTTTTATTATTTTTATTAGAAGCTGATTTTCTCAAGTTATAAAAAAAAATGAAAAGAGTATTTCCTGTATGCCCTCTGGGCAGGAAGAAATGTCTGTGCTCCAAGGGGCTGGGAGCTGATGTAGCATCAGGATCTGATTGGCTCAGGGGTCCTAAGATAGCCCATGGGACCAAGGTCAAAGCTGGAGCTCAGCAAATACACAAAGGGATAAGGTGTAAGCATCAATGCTCTTCTCCACTTAGACACCCCAGCCCCCGCCCAAGGAGGTTCCAGATAAGATACCTCAGTCACATGAGAGAATGTAGAAACGTAAGGTAAACCTATCATACACATTCAAGCTCACCTGTTGATCTGTTAAACTCTGATTATTCAAACTGCTATTTGGAAAATTCTCTCCTCTTTTGGAAGCTCTCAAGCCCCTGGCTCCGTCTCTGCCCTGACATGTTGTTACCACTTCCCTTGGCAAACAAGTCTCTCCTTAGCTCCTTCCAGGCTGTGCAATAGGTCGACTGGCAGCCAGCTCTGACACCTAGGGACAAGCATGGCCCTGAGCAGAAGAGACTGAAATTCATTCTGACCCAATGGCTGCGCAGGAACCTGTGTGAATCAACAGAAATGGAGTTTGGAGAACCTGGTATATTTGCCCAGCGTCTTTCTATCATAATTAACATACCCAAACTCTCTTGTGGTCAGCAAGTTGTTATCTTAAGTGCACAGCTGGTGAGACATAGAGATTTAATGATGGGCTTGGCACTGTCTGGTTCATGAGCAAGGTGGAAGTGAGAAATAGAAGCCTCTGCCCTCAGTGGCTGGCAACTTCATACAGAACGCTGGACATGTTCTCACTGCCTTCTCTGCCTGGAGGACCCAAGCCGCTTCTCCATGGACAGCTGCCTGCTTGCTCTCTGTTTTCAGGGCACTAGACTTCTTGTATGTCTGCACTCTTGCAGACGGCCTGTGTTGCTTAGAAATTCACGTCAGGCTGGATAATGCTTCTCTCAAAGAGGATGATCGTGGCCCCTGCAAGTTCAAATTTAGAAGCTGGCTTTCAAGTGCAGCTTCATATCCCCAAGGCTGTGTGATGTTCAAGGACGGCTGAGAGACCAGATCCCCGCCCTGCGTACAACCTTACCCAGTGGTTATCTGGGCCAGCTTCCACCAGGGTAAACAAATACGAGGGTGCATTCATAATTGGATGATGTGCAGTAGGCAGCTGTCAGCAGTGGGTGTGATTTGAGGGAAGTAGACATAGTAACCGGTTATGTAGTTCTATGTGGTCACCACCACCCAGAGATGCAAGCCAACTTTCTTTTTTCAAGCCTAACACCTCGTTTGTCCCCATCCCTTTTCTCCAAATGAGCTCATTTGAACAATGCATTTGGGTGTTTACCGAGCCCAGCCTCTGCATTATTCTACCGTTTCTGCAGAGAACACAGAGGAAAAAGGCATGCCCTTGACTCACAAAGGTCAAAATATAATTGAGAGACAAGATATACATACATGGAGTAATAAGAGAACAAAATAATATATACCATATCTTTCGCTCCATAAGACGCACTTTTTTTTCCCCAAAAGTGGAGGGGAAAATGACCGTGCGTCTTATGGAGCGAATGTTCATTTTTTTTTTTTTTTTTTTTTTTTTTTTTTTTTTTTTAGCTGCTGTGGGTTCCCAAACAACTAGAGTATTTGAACATTAAAGTCTCTTCTTACTTGTTAATAACTGTGCTAATGGTTGTTAATACTGCTGTTGAGTTTACATTGTTGAAATATTATTGTGGTATATTTTATTAAATATTTTAACACACCATTTGGTTCAGAATATTTTTTTCTTGTTTTCCTCCTTAAAAGTGTCTTATGGTCAGGTGCGTCATATGGAGCAAAAAAAATATGGTAATTAAGCAGCAGACCATTAAATGGAATGTGATTCTGAAGTCAGGAAAGTCAATAGGCTTCCTGAAGGAAATGGGACAAGAAGGGTGGACAGGATTTGAAGGAGAGTGGTGGGCATCCAGATGGAAGGGACAGCGTTGAGTGGATGCTGGCAGGCAGGGACACCCCTGCTCGTGGGACGGGACTGAGTGGTCGAACAGGAAATGCGTGAGAGGGACTCGGGAGAGTTCAAGTTGAGTGCGTCCTGGAGGCCCTTGGAGGCCATGCAGAGGCGGTTAGACGTGGTAGGCAATGGGAGCCATGGAAGGTGGTGACACGGTAGGCTGGCATGATAAAAGCAGTGTTTATAGGAAATCAGTCTAACCAGATAGGTTGGATTCTGAAGAATCTGGAGGCCTTTTAGAAAGCTATTGTTATCAGGTCTTAACATGAGAGGACAGTGGTCCCAGGCGAGAATGGGACAAATTGAATGGGTAGAAAGATGCGTATTTCTAAGGAAAAATATGGAATACTAGTTGATGAATCAGAACCTGAAGGGTGCAAACTACATGAAGTTAGCAAATTATGGCTACCTCGTCGAGGCGACAGTCAGCCCTTGCTCAGGCTAAGAGAGATGTCTAACTGTTCTCCTTAGATTGACTCCTAGGGCCAGCAAACCGTTCTCATACTTCTCTCTCTGTTTTGCAGTTATCCAAACCCTTTCCAGAAAATACTTTTGACATCAATGCCCATCCTGAGAGTTCAGGCCAAGGTTGCTCTTCTAGGCGACACTCTTGCTTCCTGGACCATTTTATACCCTAAGAGCCCCTCCTCTGTCACAGCGGGGTTCATGATATTGTGAGCAGATTCCCCAAGTTCTTCTTAGCAACTGTGTGCTGAACTTGAAACGTTTCTCTCCTCACTTCTTAGTTTTATTTCTGGTTAGTTTGCTCCCCTGATATCTAGTTCCTTGGCAGTGTGCTGCAAACTTCGGCGGACCACCTTTGCCATGCGCAGACGTGGCTGGACTGGTTCTAACAGCTCTGCTGGGAAATGAGGCACGCAGTTCACTTGAGAGTTTGAAAGGGAAACAATTTATTACCAGGATGCAGATCAAGGAATTGCATGTTCAGAGTGACAAGTCCTCACTGGTTTCAAGACAAATTTTGAATCCTAGAAGGAGAGAACTTTAAAAGACCATTGATGTGTTCTGTTTGACCTGAGGATTGTTTTTCAACAGTTATTTCCTTTCATCTTTGTGCCAGTGTTTAAAATTCAGGTTTTGACAGAGCCATCCAGAAACACGTTTCCTTGGGAAACAAAATCAAAAACTGTGACTGTGCTGGGTGGAGCTGAGCATTGTCCCCTGCAGATGGGGACACATTCTCCCCTCTATCATACAGTGCTTTTCAGGACCTGTACAGTTTTGAATTTATCATCTCAATCAACCAATTTCTCATTTTGCAGAGAGAGAAACTGAGGAACAGAGCGGTTAAATTCGTTTTCAAATATTACTCAAGAGGTTAGTAGCAGTACAGAGATTAGAACTGAGCTTTGCCGTGACACTTTGACCCTGTTTTCCTCCCTTTTGACCTGTAATTGTTTCCAAACACAAGACCAGAGAGGCTGTCCTGGCAGGATAGCCCAGTTGGTTAGAGCATCGTCACAGAGCACAGAGGATGCTGGTTCGATCCCTGGACAGGGTATATACAGGAACAGATTGATGTTCCTCCCTCTCTCTGCCTTCCTCTTTCACTAAAATCAATAGATAAAAAAATAAAATAAAAAGACTAGAAAGGTTGTCAGCCTGGAGGAAGGGGAGGTCGGCATGTGGGAATGTGCTCTCCTTTCTAAACGGATATTGACCAGGTGTTCTCGCCAGAGGAATCTGGGGAAATTCAGAATTACTCAGTTGTGACCCTTGGTGTAATTCTCTTTTATCTTATTGTACTTGCTACTTATAATTCCAACAAGAAACATACTGATAAAAAATAGGTATGTATGTGTTTTCTTGTCTGCTTTCCTCTCCTAAGCTCACTTGATTTCCATAGAGCTGTGGCCTGCTCTGTTAGTTCAGTCAGTCTCTCTCTTGAATATGTTAGAATGACATTGGGACTTGGCTAGAGCTCTTGTAAACGCTGCCTCCCGTGTAGCCAGCCATGCTGTGAAACCCACCAGCTTGCAGGGCTGGTGGGAGGGGGCCGCAATCAACCTGCTTACCGTTATTGATGTGGCTTCGGTGACCTCTGCCGCGTTTCTGTCCAGCGCGAGTCTGGAGGTGATTCAGAAAACACCTGCTGAAATCCTTGCAAGAAACGCACGTGCGTGCCAAGGCCAGGTGATTGGTGTCGCTCTTGAATAATGTGAAGGTCAACCTCTTGGGCTCTCCTTTAGTAGTTATTTTAATGAAAGTTGGAATTCTCTGTTGAGGGAATTATAATACTGACCGAGTGCAGCCTGGCATTTCTGATTTTTGCAGAATAATATTCAAAATACCCCTTTCACTAAAATAAAAGATGATTGGAGATTTTGCAGGGCATTTAGAATTGGAGGATGAAGAGAAAAAGAAAAAAGAGATTCTCTTTGAAATCCAGGAAAACTTAAATTTGTGTTTGATTTCTCCCTTTGCGACTTCCCCCTCATCCTCCTTAAAGTAACTCTATCTCTAGGGGCCTTTCTCTCTCCTCCCCAAACTCTTGGAGTTGTGGCTCCGGGAACAAGATCCGTTCCTTACATGGGGGAGGATGTTCCAGCCCCACCTTGTACGCTCCTGTCTTCAGTGCAGGTTCTCCCTCCCGTCTGCTATGGGAACACACGCCTTGGAAATGAGAGGCGCACACTCTGCAGAGGCCTTGGACAGGAAGAGTCCAGAGTAGAAAGTGAACCTCCATGAAAAGTTCAGTTGATCTAAGACTGCATTGATAAAATGCTATAGAATTGATACGGTATAATGAATGGATTAATGATGACTCAGTGATAATGACTAACATGTATGACAGATTTGGTAAGTGCTAGGAACTGTGCTAAGTAAGGCATTATCTAATTTAATCTTCATAACGTCCCTCTATCCCTCTAAAATGAATGAGATGATAGTCTAGCGCAGTGGTCCCCAACCCCCAGGCAACGGACCGGTACCGGTCCACGGGCCATTTGGTACCAGTCCGCAGAGAAAGAATAAATAACTTACATTATTTCTGTTTTACTTATATTTAAGTCTGAACGATGTTTTATTTTTTTAAAATGACCAGATTCCCTCTGTTACATCCATCTAAGACTCACTCTTGACGCTTGTCTCGGTCACGTAATACATTTATCCGTCCCACCCTAAAAGCCGGTCCGTGAAAATATTTTCTGACATTAAACCGGTCCATGGCCCAAAAAAGGTTGGGGACCACTGGTCCAGTGGGTTAAGATTTAGTTGTAGGCATGCAGTTTAAAAGGGATGCAGGCAAAACGAAGGGCATTGCAACGTGGGGGTGAGCCTATCTGGATAGAGCAGTGCTTCTCAGATTTGAGCCTGCCACAGAGCATCCTGGAAGGCGGGTGAAAGCACAGACGGTGGGCCCGTCACCGGATGGAGGCTCTGATGTGGTGATCCAGGGCGGGATCTAAAACTCTGCATCAGTCATGAGCTACCAGGGGATACCCGTGCTGCCGGGCCAGAGAGCGCACTACCAGGACTGCTGGCTCAGAGCTCACATCTATAGCACATGCGGGTGACACGACCTGGAATGCTCACCCTTAAGGAGAGACTGCTCTGGCCCTGCCCAGATAGCTCAGCTGGTTAGAGCATCATCTGGAAGTGCAGAGGTTGCTGGTTCAATCCCTAGACAGGGCACATACAGGACAGAGGGATGTTCCTGTCATATGCTCTCGCTCTCTGTCTCTCTCTTACCCTTCCCCTCTCTCTAAAATCAATACATAAAAAATAAAAAAAGAAAAAGAATTAGAGGCTGCACTGGGCACACAAAAGCCTCCTGCAGCCTAAAGAGCTGGAGCGTGGAGGGGATACCGAAGGTTTGAACAGGGACGAGGGGTGTGGATGGAGACAAGCGTAGGCTGAGAGTAAGGGGCGACGGATGAAGCGGACTGCCTTGGAAGCAGCAGACCAAGGAACCGGGAGGGGCTGCAGCAGCGGAGCGTGCAGGGCTGCCGGGATCACAGAGCGGTGGCCCTGAGGCTGAGTGCGGCTGTGGACAGGTCTCTGGGAGTGCGCAAGGAGTCAGGTGCTTTATTTTCAGTGCTGCCGGAAGCACCTATCCTCCAGCCCCCCCCCCCCCCGCCCCCACTGGCTCAGTTCTGCTGAGTCATCCGTTTATACTCACCAGCCTCGCCACTGATGGCCTTGGAGACGAAGGGCCCTGATGTGTAGGGTGACTAAGTAGCAGGTGAATACTGAATTAGATGGGTTTTTTTTTAATAATCTGTCATCCAAACTCTAAGGAATGTGAGAAGGGTCACTAGGTAAATTGATCCCAGTTTCTTCGCTTGTAGAAATTGTATACTTGGAGAGAGGAACCACTAAAAACTACCACGGGAGGGAATGCTCACATTGCGGGTCAGTGCGGCATTTCCTGGTGTGGCTGAGTCGGGCGTGCTTTTGGTCACCTCATCTTCCCTCTAGGTTTTGTCCAGCCAGTGGCTTCCCCTGGTTCCGTGAAATGGGTCACAGTGGCCACGGGACCAAAATGGCAAAGACACACAAAAACTGGGGCTGAACTCACTCTTTCTATCCCTTCCTGCAAATCTCACCCACGTGTGTCCTCTCTGAGTCCAAGGGGCTGTTGCTCCTGCCGGGTGATGGGTGAGCCTTTCGTGATCCTGAAAAGCCAAACAAGGAAGTGTTTTGGAAGGCGATGACCAAGCCCTGGCAGGAAGAGAGATAGAGGGAGGAGTTCGCAGATTATAAAGCAACCGGCACCCAGAGGTGCAGACTCCCAGGAGGAAGCACTTAATATGAAGTGCTAGAGAGAGGAAGAATAAAGCAAAATGGAAAGGACAGAGAGAAGTAGCATGTCTAAATTAAGAAGATCTAAATAAATTGGAGAACTATATTGTCAGGGACTGTCCCTGAGACAGTTAAAATAAAATCAGAGAGAGTTAGAAGCATGCTTCAGAAGAACCTTCACTGACAGGTTTAAATGGCCTGATTAGTAGATGATGTGATACTGTGTATGTAGAAACCTAAAGATTACACACACACACACACACACACACACAAAAGCTACTAGAATTAGTAAGTGAATTCAGTAAAATAGCAAGATATAAAATAAATATCCAGAGGTCAATTGCATTTTTATACACTAATAATGAACTATCAGAAAGGGAAACTAAGAAAGCAATCCAGTTTACAATTGCCTCAAAAATGAATAAATAGCCCTGGCCGGTTGGCTCAGTGGTAGAGCGTCGGCCTGGCGTGCAAGGGGTCCCGGGTTCGATTCCCAGCCAGGGCACACAGTAGAAGCACCCATCTGCTTCTCCACCCCTCCCCCTCTCCTTCCTCTCTGTCTCTCTCTTCCCCTCCCGCAGCGAGGCTCCATTGGAGCAAAGATGGCCCGGGCGCTGGGGATGGCTCCTTGGCCTCTGCCCCAGGCACTAGAATGGCTCTGGTCGCGGAAGAGCGACCCCCCGGAGGGGCAGAGCATCACCCCCCTGGTAGGCAGAGCGTCGCCCCCTGGTGGGCGTGCCGGGTGGATCCCGGTCGGGCGCAGGCGGGAGTCTGTCTGACTGTCTCTCTGTCTCTCCCCGTTTCCAGCTTCGGAAAAATACAAAAAAAAAAAAGAATAAATAAATAATTGAAATAGCTGGAATAAACTTCACCAAGGATGTAAAAGACCTGTACTCAGAAAATTATAAGACACTGAAAAAAGAAATTGAAGAGCATACAAATGAGAAGCATATACCACATTCATAGATAGGAAGAATTAACATTATTAATGTCCATACTGGCCCTGGCTGGTTGGCTCAGCGGTAGAGCGTCGGCCTAGCGTGTGGAAGTCCCTGGTTCGGTTCCCGGCCAGGGCACACAGGAGAAGCGCCCATCTGCTTCTCAACCCTTACCCCTCTCCTTCCTCTCTATCTCTCTCTTCCCCTCCTGCAACCAAGACTCCATTGAAGCAAAGTTGGCCTGGGTGATGAGGACAGCTCCATGGCCTCTGCCTCAGGTGCTAGAATGGCTCTGGCGGTAAGGGAACAATGCCCCAGATGGGCAGAGCATCGCCCCCTGGTGGGCATACCGGGTGGATCCCGGTCATGTGCAGGCAGAAGTCTGTCTGACTGCCTCCCTGCTTCTAATTTTGGAAAAATACCAAAAAAAAAAAATGTCCATACCACCTAAAGCAATTTATAGATTCAATGTGATTCTATCAAGATACCAATGGCATATTTCACAGAGCTAGAAAAAATATTCCAGAAATCTATATGGAACCAAAAAGACCCCAAATACCCACAGCAATCTTGAGAAAGAACAATGTTGGATGAATCATGCTACCTGATATCAAAGTAAACTACAAGACCATAGTAAACAAAACAGCACGGTACAGGCAGAAAAACAAACATATTGATTAATGGGACAAAATAACCCAGAACTAAACCCACACCTTTTTGGTCAATTAATATTTGATAAAGGAGACAAGAACATACAAAGGTAAAAAGAGAGTCTATTCAATAAATGATGTAGGGAAAACTGGACATATACTTGCAAAAAAATTGAAACTAGACAACCTTCTTACACCATACACAAGAATAAACTCAAAATGGATTAACAATTTAAATGTTAGACTTAAAACCATAAAAACCCTAGAAGAAAACATAGGCAGTAAAATCTCAGACATTTCTCATTACAGTATTTTCTCTGCTATATCAGCTTGGGCAAAGGAAACAAAAGATAAAATAAACAAATGGGACTAGATAAAACTAAAAAGATTTTGCACAGCAAAGGAAACCATCATCCAAATGAAAAGTCAACCCAGTGATGGGAGAGCCTATTCACCAATGATACATCTGATAAGGGTTTAATATCCAAACTTTATAAGGAACTTATAAAACTCAACACCAAAAAAAACAAACACAATTGAAAAATGGGCAAAGGACCTGAATAGACATTTCTCCAAACAGGACATACACAGATGGCCAATAGACATATGAAAACATGCTCAATGTTACTAATCATAGGAGAAATTCAAATTAAAACCACAATGAGATGTCACCTCACACGTATCAGAATGGCTATCATCAATAAATCAACACACAAGTGTTGGCAAGGAAGTGGAGAAAAGGGAACCCTTGCACTGTTGATGGTTGTGCAGGTTGATGCAGGCACTATGAACAGTTTGTAGGTTCCTCAAAAAATTTAAACTATAACTACCCTAAGACCCAATGATTCCTCTTCTAGGAATTTACCCAAAGAAACCCCAAACACTGAATTGTAAGAATATGTGCACCCCTATGTTCAGTGCAGTGTTATTTACAATAGCCAAGATTTAGAAGCTGACCATGTGTTCATCTGTGGGTGAGTGGATAAAAACGCGGTGGTACATTTACACAATGGAATACTATTCAGCTGTAAAAAAAAAAAAAAGAAGAAGAAAATCTTACCTTTTGTGACAGCATGATGGACCTGGAGACTATTATGCTAAGTGAAATAAGCCAGTCAGAGACAGACAAGTACCATATGATTTCACTTTTATATGGAATCTAATGAACAAAATAAACTAACAAACAAAATAGAAACAGACTCATTGATACAGAGAACAGACTGAAAGATTGAGGGATGGGTGAAAAAGGTAAAAGGATTAAGATAAAAAAAAGAGCCCCTCATAGATACAGACAACAGAACGGTGATTACCAGAGGGAAAAGGGGGTGCATGGAGATAGGAGAGGGTAAAGGGGGGCAAATCACGATGGGAGGAGACTTTACTTGGGGAGGTGAACACACAATACAATATTCAGATGATGTGTTATAGAATTATACACCTGAAACCTGTATAATTTTATTAACCAATGACACCCCAATAAGTTCACTTTAAGAAAGAAGAAATAAAAGGCCTGATTGAGTCTTTTCTGCCATCGCCTTCTGGATTTGCTTGCTAGCTATTTGGCATTGAAATCCCCAGGCAAGTGCCCTGCTTCCCAGGTAGAGAGCTCTGGGTTGGGGCTGCCATCCAGATGGCAGTGCCCCGAACGTCGTATCCCTGCTCCTGAAGTCATCTTCCCTTTCTCGTTTCTTTCTCTTTTTTTTCTCCCTCTTCCTTCCTCTTTTCCTTTCCCCTCCCTTTCTTCCTCTCTCCCTTCCTTCCTCCCTCCCTCCCTTCTTTCCTCTCTTTCTTTTTTTATTCCTACAGATAAGGAAAAGAAAAACTTAGGAAGCCCTCTGGCTCAGATTCCAATAAAAATCATAGCAGGTAATTTTTGCACACACACAGCAAGTTATTGTCTTATTACTGAGCTCAGGGGCTGTATTGCTCCCGGGAGAAAAAACACTTATATTGACGTGTTTATGTTTTGGAATAATAATATTTGTCCATGTGAAAATATGTGTGATTCCTTTCTGCCACACCATATGGTTTATTCCTTTTCATAATCCAAACAGTAGCAGCTGCTGCAGGATGCGAGAATGAGTGTTCTGGAAGTAAAAATGGGCTAGCTATTGGACACCACAAGTAGCTCCCACAGTGTCACGAGTTATTCACCAGAAACCTACATATGGTTCCTCCCGTTAATCCATTCCATTCTTGATTAGTATCTCACCAGTTCATTTTTCTATCCATCTCATTTAGCCCTACCCCCTCGCAACCTGTGCCCCCCGGGGGCCTTTCTACCATGGGAACATGGACATGCATTTTCCAAAGCTGTTGGCCACTGAAGGTCTCAGTTCAGATTTTGTTGACTGATGACAGCTGCTCGAAAAAAAAAAAAACCCAAAACTGCAGTGCTTTTTTGCCACGGTTGTCCACGTGACTGCCTCCTCGCTGAACCGCATGATGAATTTGTGGTTAATCCGCCACATGCAGGCACTGAAGCAGCTGATGATTCCCCCTCGGGCCCACTTGGCCCGACTCCGGAAGAATGGGAAATGTAGGGGAGCGCTTTCACAGGCCATTTGAATGTGGTTTGCAGAAACCCCTGAGGTTGAAGAAGGAAGTGATTTGCAGAATAGGTGCTGGATGCCACTGTAGAAACCACCACAGCCAACACTACTGAGTAGCCCAACTTCACAGGGACGTCTCTGTAAGACTGACTTATATCGTTGCTCAGTCATTCTGGGTCCCCCTCAGAGGTTTTCTGCTGATTCCACATATCACAATGGTAAGTTTCCAGACTAGTTAGAAAAAAATATCTGACCAAATATCCCCAAACTTGATCCTAAAATCAAAGTATATAGATAATTGTTCCAATTTTCCACTTCAGTTGGTTTAGTCATGATAATACCTTGATTTGCATGATACATCCTAGATTTCAGAGTGTTTTCATATATAAATACATTATTAGTAATTGAGACTTTTTTCCAAGAAGACTTAGGTGACCGGAATTGATGGACATTCACGCGATGAGGGTATTATCTCTATCCTGTAAGCTTTGTCCTGTTCTCGCAATGGGTATCGCTAATTTCCAGCTTGTATCAGCCCATCTTCCCGCAGCCATTTGTCTCTTTCAGGTGTCTATTGGTCAGTTCTCTAAGTACCTGCTGCTTTTATCACAAGTTATAATAGGGTGATTCGTCAATGTCATGCTCCTTGCTCGGCAACAAGAGAGCAGCTACAAGATACAGAATCAGGTGGCATGCCCGGCCTTTAACCACAGTCCTCTGCCTTGAAGTGGCATCTGTACCCCTGTCATCCCAGAGCTTATCAAGAGGTCTTGGAGTCAGCCTTAACTTTGCCAGCCTTTGCCTTCAGGGTGCATTGGGTAATTGTTTCATAAACCTTTTCTTTTCGAAAGGAATATCTGGCAGCTTCCCCAAGTCACCTTTTGTATTAGGGCCTGCGTGTGTGTGTGTGTGTGTGTGTGTGTGTGTGTGTGAGTGAGTGTGTGTGTGTGTGTGTGTGTGTGTGTGTGTCTGCTTCTCATTTCTGTGTTTCTTATCATCACAATCAACCTGACTCAAGCCAAGTAGGAGATTGTTCCTATATCCTTATAATGTGATTTCAGGGCTAAAAAGTCCTGGTAGGCCTTCCTAATAGATGATCTCTGAAATCCCATCCTGGTCTTTCCCTAGAAAAACTTCACCTGGAAGGTCCAGCCCTGCCCCACTGCCGGAACCTATGCGGACCTGCAGGTAGTGATCATGTGCACCGGGGTCAGTCCTGCTGTCCTATCCTGCTGTCTGGTGCGCCCTGGGCACCCTGCCTGCAGACACGCGCCTTAGCTCACGCCATGCTCAGATAGCGGGCATGCATGCTGCCATTTATTTCTAATTTACACTTGTGCCCTCCGCTGAAATACAGCTACCCCCACCCACCCACTGTGCTGCTGAGAAACTCCGACCCTCTGTGCCCATTGCCTTGAGTGCCTTCCAAGTATACAGAGAAACAGGGTCGGGTCATGATTTTCCTGGGCCCTGGGCACTTTCGCCTTTGTAGGCCACTTCCTCCATTAAAATAGTATCAAAAGTTATATTTTATGACTGTGTTGGTATACTATATTAATATAATAAATTATATATTAAAACATGTTTAAAAATTGACTTAACTTGAAAGTGTACTTTTTCTTCTGACCTTAATTTCTTTAAAAGAAATTAATCCATTTATGTGAACCCCCGGAAGTCCTGAGGGCCCAGCGCCCCTGACGGGTCTGGCAGCCCCGCCTCGGATGCCTGCACGGCCGGTCCGCTTGCCCCAGATCCTCATTTCTGGGTTCGCGCCTGTGCAAACCACAGGCAGAAATGCTGGTTTTCACCTAACATTTTTTTTAATTGATCCCCTTTGAAATTTTAATAACTATATTTTTAAAATAAAATTTGTGTCACTAACACAAAGCCAGTGTCACTTGCTCTTACAGACTACATGTTTGTGTCCCCCCAAAATTCATGTGTTGAAACCCTAATCTTCAATGTGACGGCATTTGCAGGTGAGTTCTTTTAGAGGTAGTTAGGTCATGAGGGTAAATCCCTCAATATGGGATTAGGGCCCTGTCAGAAAGACAGAGAGCTCGCTTCTCACTCCGCTGTTGATCATGTAAGGACATGATGAAAAGATGGTCATCCTCAAACCAGGCAGTGGGCCCTAACCAAGAACTGAACCTGTCAGCACCTTGACCTTGGACTTCCCAGGCTCGAGAACCATGAAAAATAAGTGTTTGTTGTTTAAAGCTACTTTGTCATGACAATTTGGTATAGCAACCCAAGCAGACTAAAAACACTTGCTGGGGGAATAAAAAGTACACATTAATACAATGAAATACTACAAGGCCATAAAAATGAAGGAAAATCTTACATTTTGTTACAGTGTGGGTGGACTTGGAGGGCTAAGTGAAATAAACCAGTCAGAGAAAGACAAGTACCGTATGGTTTCACTCATATGTGCAATCTAATGAGCAAAATGAGCTAAGAAGCAGAGCAGAGACGGACTCATAGAGAGAGCGCAGGCTGACAGCTGTCAGGGTGGGCTGGGCGAGGGGGGTGCAGGGATTGAGCAAAAAAAAAAGGACAAAAAAAAAGAAAAACTCATGGACACGGACAACAGTGTGATAATTGTGGGAGGGGGTATATATAATTTAAGCTTTGACAGCTCATCCCCCCCCCCCCATCAGACTGGATTTTCCTGGGAAACATCATTGGCTGTCATGATCCTGACTTTCCTCTAGAACTACACCGTCCCATAGAGCTTTCTGGGATGGTGGACATGTCCTGGGTCTTCTCTTACCAATACAGTGCCCACTAGACAGATGTAACTACAGAGCATTTGAAACGTGGCTAGTGTGACTAAGGAACAAAATTGTTACTTATGTTTAATTTTAATTAATTTAAATGTACTCTCTTTAGCTACTAATGGCTAGTGGCTGCCATATGGCGCGTGGCAGCATTAGGGGGTATGGTTTTGACTATGGCCATTCTTCTTGGAGTCTAGAGCTCGGTCCCACAACTGAGTGGTTCTAAAATTCTTTCCTTTTCCATGAGGCCTATCACTACATGGTCACATTTATTAGTGACATGGAGGATACTTAAGCTGCTATTAGATATTTGTGCCTTAGTGTGAAAGAAGGCTCTGGAAGGAGGTGTGACAGAAGGAAGCAGGAATAGAATTTGAGAACCCTGTGTGCTGCAGGGAGTCTTAAGGGGGTAGGGAGAGGAGAAGGAACAGAACAGAGACATCAAGGTATGAAAGATGAATTTCCCTCTGCTTCTCAGTTATGCAAAGCTGACAATACCCAAAATCTAAACTGTATTAATATCACTTCATTTCCTAAACATTTTCCTCTTTGTCCTTTTTGAAACAGTTGTCAGGTTCAAAGGTTCAGGTTCAGAATAAGCAGTCCATCATTAACCAAGAACTGAACCTGTTAGCACCTTGACCTTGGACTTCCCAGGCTCGAGAACTGTGAAAATTTGTAGAAACTGCAGTATGAGCTGGCTTTAAAGCCCAGGCTTTCGTGTTCAGATCCTCAGACCAATTGTGTTGAGTCAGAGTCGAGACAAAACCTGGCACTCCCTCCTACATTCCTGAGGCCCTGGGTACCCATGACTGCATTTAAGTGGACCTTTGAGGGCCCCAGTAACGACACTTGCTTGTGTAGCACACCCCACGGCCATAGATCCATTCCCACCCCACCTCCCCCGCTTCCTCACTCTCCGAGCCCTCCATTCTGCATGGTGTACAGCCTCTTCTGGGAGACCTCGAGCTCTGCGCTGGTCACTGTTTCCGGAACTCCTGGAATGGGATGGTCAACCTGATTATCAAAACCAACCATAGACGTCACTTCTCTCGGCCACCGAAGGACTTTTGGAAAAACTTTCCTGGCAACAAAAAGAGGTGTGCAGATAATCTTTCTTCCTCCACTGACATCGTTGGGTCTGCAACCGAGGCCAGAAACTATGGCAGCCATTTTTGGCCGTGAAATAGGACAATGACCTGCTGGCTCGTGGAGAGGAAGGCGGACGGGGTCCTTGATAGCACAGTGGGACAGGCAAATTGACTAACCCTGAAACAGTCTGGGCTTCCTCTGTGCGAAACAGTAAACCTCCTAGCCTGTTAAGCATTTTGAATTGGATCTTCTATTATTAGCAGCTGAAATCATCATTACTGGTTTCATGACAGTATATTGGAAGTTTTTACGGCCTCTAATGTTACTTAAAACTTTTTCCCACCAGAAAATGAGCATTTTCCTGCTGTGTGGATTGGAAACATTGTCTTTTCTGGCAATTGATTATCTTCCTTCTGGGATGCTTCTCTGTGTAAGTCACTACCATGCTTTGCCAAGTTCTTCATCTTCGACATGGAAATAGAGGGCGGAACAACTGCTCTTTTTCACAGTGACAGAACACCGCTGAGAATAAAAATAAATCCTAACTAGCAAATAATAAATAATGGTAATAAGATGTAGCCATTTGCTAAAAGGTTTTTAATTACACATATAAAATATAGGATTGTTAGTATCCTTAAGCATGATCCCCTTTTTCAGTTGAGCATGGAATATTGGACCTATTTAATGAGCACAGTTCTATTTCTGTTGTGAAGAAAGTGCAAATAATAGCATTTTGGGCCCCAAAGCAGAAACCCTTTAGGGAGCCTGTCTCCACTAATGTGTGCATTGCTATACATACACATTTCCCATTAATACTAATAGAAACTAATGCGCCTGTGTGGGCCACCTGAATTTTGATGCAGTGTGAATCTGGTATTAGATGGTTCGAGATGAACTCACAAAGTACATTTGTCTGGGAGGTATTTCTTAATATGCCTGCATCCCGTCGCCGATTCCTCTCCTGACTGAAATATTAATCAAAGGCTGTGTCTGCCTGCTCCCTCTTCCACCCCTGCCTCTTATCCTCGGAAAAGAAATAGACTCATCCGTGTCACCATGTACCTCTGCCCAGATGTAATTTAAGGTTCTGTTGAAAGACCTAAACAGAGAATGGACAGAAAGAGAAATGAAGAAAAAGTCTCCGTTTGGTGGGGAGCAGTGAGCGGCCCGGGCTGAATTCAGTGGACCTGTGTTCTGGAATCCCAGAAAGTGTGGCAGATCACACAGACCACGTGTGAGGAATTGATACATCTTCATTCCCTGCTATGCGCCCCCCACCCCCAGCCCGTTGTCAGCTATAGAGAGCATCTCCAGAGCAGCATGTGTCCCACTCGGGCAGCGCGCTGACTCCCTGGGAGGGACGTGTGATATCACCTCTCCGAGAGGGGGAGGTGCTCTCCAACCAGGATGGCTCGCCCCTTCAAAACAGGCTCTGCGACCTAGGTACCAGTCACAGTGATCGCTCAGGGAAACTGCTTCTTATTTTACTCAATTACGGGCAAAAAAAAATTTTTTTAAGTGTACTCTTAATAAAAAAAAAAGTACACACACACACACACACACATACATTTGTGCATACACACATATGTTTGTGCGTGCACACATACACTTGTGCCGACACACATGCCAATTCCCCTCACCCAGAGTCTCTTTCCAACATAAAAATAAGAATCAGACGGAAAGGAAAATGCAGTTTGTAAGCAAAAACCTAGAGAGTCTTCGTTTAACGCTGGACCGCATAGCCTTGGAGTTGTGGAAAATTAGCACCGAGAAGGACCGTCAGCGGTGCAGTGAAGTCTCGCGACATCCAGTGGCCGCAGCTTTTCACGGGTAGCAGAGCCCTGGATGTGTCCATGTGTGTTTTCCACGGGCTTGGCAAACACTGTCCCAGCCCCTTTTACAGAAAAAGGAACTGGGGCTAATTGAAAAGGCTGCAGGAACAGTAGCATTGATTTCTCCAGCCGTCAGCCCGGAGTTATTCTGTCTTCTCCGTTCCAGGGGAAACTTGGTTCCATCCCTATTCCATTTGGTTTCTTTTCTAGTCCAAGTAGAAGAATTAAATTCAGAGATGCTTAAATGGGCTTTGAAGTCCAAAATGTCTTCATTCCCAAAACCTATGTAAAGCCCTCAATGAATCTTGAGCAAAACATTTCAGAATTAGTTTGGTCGTTATAATCTTCTTAAACCCAAGAGAATGCTAGGATTAAATTAAGCTTGAATTAATAATAGCTAAGGATTAGTGAAAAAGCTATTGAGTTGCAGTAGATCTTCAAATCTTACTCTAAATTGAGATGCCCTTTTTAAAATGCAACACTTTTTAATACTAGTAACATGTATTGCTCTGTCTATACAATGAAGAGTTTTATTTTTAAAAAGAAAACATTACTGTTGAGTGAAAGAGCTTGTTCAGTCTAACTCTGACATTCACATCAGAGGGAAATACGGTGATCTGGTTCAGGCATTTTCACCCTAGTGGCCTCTTATCAAATTTCAAGTCACAGATTTAAGAGGAACTAAAGGTGAGCTACCAACTGCAAAATCAATTGCATTCATTCAGTCATTCAGTCATTCATCCATTCAATAGTTTGTTACATGCCTGCGATGGGCCACATCCTGTGCTAAGAATAAGTACAAAGGAAAGACCTGTTCCTGCCCTTCAGGGCTCTCTCGGACCAGGAAGGGAAAGCCGATGGAAGGGCACTGAAGGAAGAGACTGGATACTTACTAGAGCATTAATAGTCTCCTAATAAAAGCCCTAATCAAGTAGGTCATTTATGCCCATTTTATAGACAAGGCCCAGAGAATTTAAAGCAACCCACCTAAAGCTGTACGGCATGTGGAAGCCTTAGAAATCCAACCACCACGGGTCTAACTGAGCTCCCTGCACTCCGCTAATATTAAGCTGTGTGACCCCATGCCTACACGTTATCAGACGATGACCTTCATCCAGCAGGTGCCACCTGCTAGTGGCTCCCAATGTGCTCCTGGAAGTTTGGCTGATACTGGAGCCCTCGTTCCTTCTCTCAGGACATTCTGGAATGGGGAAGAGAGACCGGGAGAGCTGTTCCGCTCCCAGCCCCAGCCCCCCCACCCCCTCCGGAGGATCTGCTGCGTCATTCATTCTCAAGCAGTGTGGAAGCAGCTCTCGGGCAAACCTGAATGCCACTGAGGAATGTCCGCTCTCGTCTCTGGAGGAGGAGTGTTCTTCTGACCAGTGGACCGACCGGCGTCACTGACACTAATTTTGATAGCTCCTCAAGGGTATATTAAGCGGCCAGAAGGCAGCCCTTGGAAGAGTGCAGCAGTGGCAAGGGAGATTGCCCAGGGACCTGGGGAAGTTTGAGCCAAAGCCAAGAGAAGAGAGGCGTCTTCACTGAGCACGTTAGCCGCAGAGGGGAGCCTCCGAGTTTAGCAGGACACGGTTCAAATGAGCGCGAAGGTAAGAGAAATACACCGGGTAGCAGGTCCTGCATGGTGCTGGCACTGATGCTGTTCGTGTAAATAATAGGGATGAGCCAAGTTTGGTGACTTAACAATGGCATAAGAATTGGGACCTTGGCAAGTGGAGATAGTAGGAGTCAACCGATGGCTGTTGAGGGAAGTCAGGTCTACAATCGATCGCTAATTGTCAGTGCTCAAATCCAAGATGCTCTGAAAACGGAAAATTTTGAGTGGCAAAACCTGTGTAAAATTGGTACCAGACGATCTGTCATCTTGATTCAAGCTTCTTAATGTGAATATTTTTAGTTGTGCTATAAAAATAGCCGTATATTTGATTATGGGTGATGCTGGTGGTGTTGAGTAATTTAGAGCATGGGAATAGCCTACATTTCTAAGAAAAACAAGGCTGAATTCCAAAACACATCTGTTGCCAAGGGTTTCAGGTGGGTGACTCCATGTCATGCACTTACTTCTATATTATGTCATTTAAAAGTCTTAAGAGGAAATTATTATTTTCCTTGTTTTATATATTTAAAGATTGGATTGGGAAGCACTGATTTGACCAAGGTCACTCCCCACACATCTAAACCCAGACCCTGTGCTTGTGTCTGTGCCACGCGTTGTGCTGATGGAGACTGTGGCGTAGCCAGCGGTGGAGCCAGAGAGGGGACTCAGGGACACTGCCAGCTTCTCCTGGTACTGCCTGTGACCCTGAAACCCCCCACAGTTGTTTTAGTGTATACAGAAAAAGAAGTAACTGCTGGGGTAGAACCTCCTGTCAGCATAAAGTGCTAGAAAGCTTTGAGCTAAAAGTGAAATAGCATCTCTTTTAAACTCTGTCCTTCGGCTGCGCCAAGGACCTCCAGGACAGCTGGGAACCTTCAAGGGATCTCCGGGTCCTTGGAGAATCTGATGAAAGCTATGAACCCTCTCCAAAGGATGCTGCACACACAACTTCACAGAGTAAATCTTTCATCCTATTTCGGGGTGGAGGGAGCCTATCCCAGATTTCGAATCTCCGTTCTCAACTTTTAGGTAATCAGTACATTTTTTATGACACAATGAATAGCACAGTTCAATTTTAAAGAGTGAAGATAATTTCAATTAATATAAGTCAATGATTAAGTCAAGTTGTAATTTTTTTAGTAGAAGCCTAGAATTCTTTGGCTGTGTGCATGTGTGCACGTGTGCATTTGTGTGCATGTGTGTGCATGTGTGTGCGTGTGTGCACTTGTGCATTTGTGTGCATGTGTGTGCATGTGTGTGCGTGTGTGCACCAGAGTGTTGGGGTGTTGGGAGGAAACACTATGTAAGGGAAAATTACCCATACAGGTGTTATTAAAACCTTACATTTCTCTTGAATTCTCTGTTCTTATAAACAAACAAATGTTCAGTCCTGAAAACAGGGATTTCATTAGAGGTCCCGTTCAGTTCCAGGATATTATGATTATCCCTGTCTGCACATGCGTGGGGCCTGGTTCTCCTGGGCGGTTTTCTTTCCATCCTCGGCAATCATAAAACTCGCAAACCACTCTCAAGGCCCAACAGAAAGGATCTCCAGTTGGCATCGTCACTATAATCTTCCCCCTTGCTCTTTCGATTTACTAGGATTCTAAACCATCGTGTTCCGAAACTAAATGCTTCCCGGTCTTTTGCGTCTCTGGTTTGATAGTCATGATATCCTACTCCCAAGAGTATACAACTGGAAATGATGAATAGAAGAAGCATGTTCATCATTAGCCAGTGCAGAAAACAGCTCCTTCTCGGAAATTCAGAGGGTGAGGGTGGCAGATTTTGTTTTTTACATGATTACCTTTATGACAATGTTGTCACTCCACACCAAGGACATATATTCCAGCTGGTTTTCCTCTGACAAGAGTATCCGTGCCTCATGACTCTGGGATGAGCTGCATATCTGATCTGTACATGCGGTCATGGAGAGAAACTGATGGTGGCATGCATTCTGATGGGAAGTTTAAAAATAGGCATGTTCACATGGCTAGCATACTTGTAAGACCCTCATTTCCCAAGTGTTAATAAGTAAGATTAAATGACAAATGTGGTTTAGCAACATTGGTTAAGTTCCCAGATTCTGGAGTTACTCCAACCCTGAGTTTGGATCTTGAATTCATTTATTATCAGCTAAATGACTGTCTACGATTTATTTCATCTCTCTATGCCTCACTGTCTGTAAAACAGGACTAAAAATAGTATTTACCCCACAGAGTTGTTCTAAGGATTAATTGAGATAGTGCATGCAGAGCACTTAGCACGGTGTCTAGTCTAATACGTGTCAGCTATCTGTCATTAATATTATCTCTCAGGATAATAATGATTTTCCAGCTCCGTTCTCCCACAAGATCCCTCTTCAGCATTATTTGGGCTTAAATGAAACTGAGTTCCCAGATGTGCCAAGATATATATTTGGTATTTCTCCCCGCTCGGAGACATCAGAAAATGATACATGACTGAGCCAGGGGAGGCGAATCTCCGATTACCATAGTGCTTCACTCGAGAGGGAGATTGCCAGCCTCCGTGACAAATGGCTTTTTTGCAGACTGTATGGCAGCCTGATAGGAACTCCATGTGTTTCTACTGAACGAAGCTGAACGGGTGAGATAAAGAGAATAATGACTTGTTCCGCCTGCTTGACCCCGGTGCCTTGTCCATCTCTGGCCTGGCCCTGTGGTCACAGTGGAGAATGGACTCAGATCTGTTCCAGACCAGAACGTGGTAGGGAGTCAGGTGGGCCTGCCCCAGTCACCCCTGGTCCCCAGGAGCCTGGAGATGCCAGGCTCCTCTGAGAGCAGCGTAGGGATCACCTGGCTCTGCAGAGTTGGACAGAAGCCCCCGAGGGGTCCTGCCAGCCCTGGGACAGGCTCTTCGTGGACAGGCTGCAGGCCTTGCTTTAGTTTTCCATCTGCCTTGAAGAGCTTAGAGCCGGAAACCACCTGTCTTATTCCAACTGGAATCCAATAAATGTCTGGAAATAAAAACAGCCCCATTTGGAAATCGGTAAGAAACTCAGTCGACAGGTTTCCTGGTTCTGCCACAATGTGCAGACTTCAGATTCTTGGGAAATTAATAAAATTTCAAAATGTGTGTCAAACTGAGGCAGAGGTTCTAAAAGAGGAAAAGCTTATAACACTTACTAGGTTTAAATAATGGTAAATAGGTCCACTGTAACTTGTCTTGGCAAAAACTAATGTTGTACATTTTTCATAATCTGGATGTGTGTTCTGGAAAGGAGAGAGACTGTTTTTCCTTGTGGCTGCCAGTGAGGAAACTTGCAATAAATTAAAACATTTAAAAATAAGAAACTAGCCCTGGCCAGGTAGCTCACTTGGTTAGAGCATCAGCCTGATATGCCAAGGTTACAGGTTCAATCCCCGGTCAGGGCACATACAGCAATCAATTAATGAATGCATGAATAAGTAGAACAACAAATCAGTGTGTGTGTGTGTGTGTGTGTGTGTGTGTGTGTGAGTTCCTCTCTCTCTCAAGTCAACAAATTAATAACTGATTAAAATGAAGAAACTGCCCTGAATGAGGTAGCATAGAAAGCAACATTTTAATGACTGTGATTACTGATGATAAATACTGGTATAGCTTCGTTGTATCCCCCAGCGGTAAGGTTCAAAGGTGAAACCAGCGGGAATCAACGTGCGGGTCATGCTTGGACTTTTCCACAACCCTAAAATTTTGTTATGGTGTATGGTGGGCAGAGCTGGCAGAAAATATCTAATTCAAAACAAAACAAACATTTTTCCTGGCAGAACTCTCACCAGCAATGCCTTTTCCTATGTAACTGTGGACGGTAATTTTCCAGGATCCAGATAATATGCAGGAATTCTGCAGGATTACCTTCCACATCTACTTTCACCACTTTTTAGCTTGTTTCCCGCCCCCCTCCCCACTAATTTTATATTCCGAAGAAAGGTGCCCAGATTGCTTGTTTACTTGGCCTTCTGGACTCCCTCGTGCTTGTGCAAATTAGGTTTTTAATATTTATTCATTTTTGAAACTTTTTATTATCTTAAGACTTGCGGCCGAAGGAAAAGAAAACATGAAGTGTATTGAATTACTTACAGTGGCAATTGATATTGTTAGTATAATAGCATGAACGAAAACATACACAGTGGGCTGAAGTCAAGACACGCGGGCTCCAACTCATGGACTGCCCGGAAACCCGGTGGCATCCTGGGGACAACAATGGGAGCTGACTGCTCAGGTCGCTCCGGCTTTGAAGGGTCTGTTGGCAGCCATGACCAGCAGTGTGCAGGGACAGAAGTTGGGGTGCCCGCCTGGAAGCCAGCCTCTCTCAATAGCATATGCCCTCCCTGACCCCTTTTGACCTCTCCGATCTCCTTCATGTCTGACATGAAGATAGTCATAGCATCTCCCAGGTTAAGGGGGAAAATGACATCCTGCGCCGTAGCGTGGTGACCCTGTGCCTGAAACAGAGTCTGTACCGCCTCTGTCTTGCCCAGTCCCGCTGAGCACCAAACCGCACACAGAAGACTCAGAAGCCAGACTGCTCTGACACTTATTGGCTGTGCCATCTTGGGCAAGTTACTTAACCTCTCTGTGCCTCAGCTTTCCTGTCTATAACACAGTGATAACAATAGTAATAGTAACCTACTCCTTAGGCCTGTTGTAATGATTTTAAATATCTAGTTCGGAATAATCTCACAATTTAACATGTGCTAAGTGTTTACTATGTGTCAGTCATTGAACCAACATGCTTAACTCACCTTATCATTTTGGATCACCACAGTGGCCTAGGAGGTGCTATTCCATCTTATCCCCATTTTACAGGCTAGAGAACTGAGTGCATTGTCTCAGGTCACACAGCCAGCATGCAGTGGAGCAAGGCTGCGAACGCAGGTCACCCTAAATCAGAGTGTGTGCCCCCCAGCCCTTCAGCCTATGCTGGGCCCAGGAAACAGTGACAGGTCCAGGTACTAGCCCTCCTCCCCAGGAAATTCTGCAAGGATACGGAGCAGACGGGTCCCAGGCCCACTCACGCACCAGCGGCCTCATTTGCAAACCAGATCCCAGGCTGAGTGCAGCAGCACCTTCGAGAGGGCTCGGCACACTCTGCTGAAAAGTCAAGCACTTTTGAAAACATCTGCTTAAGATTGTGTGCCACTGATTGAAATGAAAAACAAACTCAGCTGCCAAGCAACAGTGGAAAGAGGACAGGAGAAAAATGTAGTGACAAACAACAAGTTAGCACGTTGCCCGCCACAGATGGTCACAATAAGAGCCCGCACGAAAAGTAACCTGACAGGGAAAATTACTGAGGTCTTTGCCAAAAGTTAGTTTATGTTCCCATATGTAAAATATAAAACTGTTATTTTTCTATCAAATGACACCAATCTGTACGCCTTGGGGGGTTTTTTTTTGGGGGGGGGGCATTCCTTATTTGTTGGTTCTATCACACTGCAGCCCAGTGCATCTGACTTTTGCAGCAAAAAAGCTCCCTGTCCTTTGTCCTCCCCTCTTTTTTTTTTTTAATTCTTTTTTTTTTTTTTTTTTTTGGTATTTTTCTGAAGTTGGAAACAGGGAGGCAGTCAGACAGACTCCCGCATGTGCCCAACCGGGATCCACCCAGCATGCCCACCATCGGCTCTGCCCATCTGGGGTGTTGCTCTGTTGCAACCAGAGCCATTCTAGCACCTGAGGCAGAGGCCATAGAGCCATCCTCAGCACCCGGGCCAACTTTGCTCCAATATGCCTTGGCTGCGGGAGGGGAAGAGAGAGACAGAGAGGAAGGAGAGGGGGAGGGGTGGAGAAGCAGATGGGCGCTTCTCCTGTGTTCCCTGGCCGGGAATCGAACCCCGGGACTCCTGCACGCCAGGCCGACGCTCTACCACTGAGCCAACCGGCCAGGGCCTGTCCTCCCCTCTTTTGTGTGGCAGGAGGGACAGCTTCCTCCCCCCTCCAAGCACCCATGTAAAGACAGGAAAGGCTCATGCTAGCAGTATTTTGGAAGAAGTTCCGGTCCGGACTATCTGGGTCATGCAGCTGGTAAGAGGCAGAGTTGGGATTCAAACTGGCACTGTGGAGTTCACATCACCCTGACACCTCTTCTGAGTCTCTGTGATAAATGTTTAACCTTATCTGACCAATGACCTGGGGGCCAGCCTCAAGACAGACTTGTTTATCCTTTCCTGAAAAAAATCCTACAATTTTATCATCTCTAAAACATCCGCCTCCCAACTCAAACAAACATAACTTAGAACTCACAGCGAAGATTGCTTGCTGTGCTCAACCTGACAGGGGGTAGGGTGCTGGAGTAGGGCGGGGCTTCCTCGAAAGACCTTGAGGGGAGACCCAGGTTCTTACAGTCAGGAGAGCTCTAGTTCATGTGTATCAGTCCGCTCTGGCTATTAGAACAAAAATGCCACAGACCAGGCAGCTTAAACAATAAAAATTTATTTCTCACAATTCTGGAGACTGAAAAGTCCAGGATTAAGGAGCTGGCAGATGCTGGCTTATAAACAGCTGAATTTCCTTTGTATCCAGAGACACAGACCATTGTATCCTCACATGACAGAGAGACAGAGAGAGAGAGAGAGGGGGAGAGAGAGAGAGAGAGAGAGAGAGAGAGCTCTTCCTGTTCTTATAAGGACACTAAGCCCATCATGGGGCTCCAACCTCAGGACTTAATCACCTCCCAAAGGGCCCATCTCTAAATACCATCACATTAGGGTTTCACATTTATGCCCTTTTGGAAGAGACACAAACATTCAGTCCGTGGCAGTAGGAATCAAACAGCCAACCACACTTTATCATGCAAACCATCTTTGGTCCAATTTCTCTATCTCCCTCCCCGCTCTCCCCTCCCCACATCTAATGGGTTGTCTCTTCTTAGAAACTACACAAACCTTTCTCTCTGCTTTCAGTTCTTGGTGCTTCATACCACAAACTTCACAGGAAGGTAACTCTGCTGGTCCCTTTTCTCGCACATGTCTGATCATTTCTCCTCTACTTAAAGAATTCAGAACTTCCCATTGGCCGTATGACCAAAGTTCTTTACCCGCACATTCTTGCCCCTCTGGGATTTGATCCCTTCTCAGCTGCATGAATTATCTGCTCCAAACAAACTAGTCTTTCCTTGGTCCCTAGTAAGCTACCCAGTTCCCACCTGTTACCTGGTCCACCAGTACAACCTCAGGTCCAGGTGAGAAGCGCCTTTGTACCACCTCCATCCATCAGGGGACTTTACTCTGGCCTCACTCCTCCTTCTGGGGGGAAACATTGGCAGAGCCAAGGGGATGTGCCCACGCTGAGCCCAGGTCCTGCCAATTAGCCCATGCTCTGGATACCAGGGACCCAGACTTTCCTGCTCTGATGACACAATGGCAGCTGTATGCCCTGGGGGCGGGAGGTAAGTGACCTGAGCTCAGGCTTTCAGGCCGGGGTGCTTATCCATGAGCCTATGAGGAACCAACCTGGCATGGGAGGGGACAGGGCATGCCTCATGCCAGGAGCCCGGGGCTGGCTCTCCAATACACTGCCAAGTTCCAGAACCAAGTGATTACACAATATACTTGTCAAGGTTAAAGGACAGAGCATATTTTATTTAACAGTTTGTTCGCTTGATTTATAACTTTAAAATAGATCGAAGACATTTTACTTAATGGTCTTCTTAGTTTGACTTATGACTTTAAAATATTAAGACATGAGGTGTGTGGGTTCCACCTGTGTTCCTACCCCGAGATACAAAGATGTTAGAGGCTCGTCTTTGCTCCACTTTTGTTTCTACCAGTTCAAATTATATCCATCTTTTAAGTGACAGGTCAGTTCTTTACCATCAGGCCTGCTCTGGTGATCCACCTGCAATGTGATTTTCCCTTTGCTTCCTGAATTTACAAGCAGGCTTAGTGACTGATTAGGCGCCAGGCTCTATTCTGGGAACTAGAAGTGTAGATATGAAGAAACAGTCTCTTCCCCCAAAGAGCTTACATGGTAGAAGAAGAGTCACAGAGGTAAACACCAATCACATGCAATCCATCAGCACCTTCTGTTGGCATTGCATCCAAATTACATCCCAAATATGACATCCTGTGATAGCTCTCCCCTGCTGAAACCAGTTCAAGGCACCATGATTTTTTTTTTTTTTTTTTTTGTATTTTTCTGAAGCTGGAAACGGGGAGAGACAGTCAGACAGACTCCCGCATGCGCCCGACCGGGATCCACCTGGCACGCCCACCAGGGGCGACGCTCTGTCCACCAGGGGGCGATGCTCTGCCCCTCCAGGGCATCGCTCTGTCGCGACCAGAGCCACTCTAGCGCCTGGGGCAGAGGCCAAGGAGCCATCCCCAGCGCCCGGGCCATCTTTGCTCCAATGGAGCCTTGGCTGTGGGAGGGGAAGAGAGAGACAGAGAGGAAAGGGGGGGGGGGGTGGAGAAGCAAATGGGTGCTTCTCCTATGTGCCCTGGCCGGGAATTGAACCCGAAGGCACCATGATTTTGAATCTACTCAATGCCTCTGCTCTTGGCCTACTTATGCTGTGTTGTCCACCAGCTGCCCTAAGAGCCTTCTTCTCTGAATAAACATCCCCACCCACCCACCAGTGGCTACCCACTGCAATTAACATAAAACCCAAACCCCAACCCTGCTCCCCATTGGCCTCTCCAGCCCAAAGGCTGGCTCTCTTTCTCTCATCTTCTACTTCAGTGACTTCTCAAACCTGCCCGGGCTTCTTTCCATCTCTCAAACATCTTGTTCCCATCTCAGGGCCTTTGAAGCTGCTGTTCCCTCTACCAGAAACCTGCTTCCCCTAGATCTTTATGTGGCCTCTTTTGCTCACTGCTTATTGTTCGATTGGCTTTTCCAGAGAGATCTATCCCAACTTCCCTCCCAAAAGCATCTCCAAGTCCCTTACTATCCCATTAGTCTATTTTATTTTCTTAATTTGTTTACATGTTTACTGCCTGTTTCTCCATCAAGAATTGAATTGCATGAGAACAAAGACTTTGTTTTGCTCATGACTGTCTCTGGAATTGTCTGGCATAGAGCTGGTACTCTGTCCATTTCTGTTGAATGAATGAATGCAGTAAATAGGCTGTGGTATGGCAGTAAAAGCTATAAAAGATACCTGATTTTACCTGGGAGAAGAGCTGGTACTCTGTCCATTTCTGTTGAATGAATGACTGCAGTAAATAGGCTGTGCTATGGCAGTAGAAGCTATAAAAGATACCTGATTTTACCTGGGAGAAGAGCTGGTACTCTGTCCATTTCTGTTGAATGAATGACTGCAGTAAATAGGCTGTGCTATGGCAGTAGAAGCTATAAAAGATACCTGATTTTACCTGGGAGAAGAGCTGGTACTCTGTCCATTTCTGTTGAATGAATGACTGCAGTAAATAGGCTGTGGTATGGCAATAGAAGCTATAAAAGATACCTGATTTTACATGGGAGAAGGGGTGGTTTTGACTACAGTTTGGGCTTAGGGAGGTGGAGATGGTGTGAAATATCGGGACAAAGGTAGGGGTGACAATAATCTGGTCATGGTAAAGAGTTTAAACTTTAATCAGAAGCCAGGAGAAGCTATTAAAGAGTTGAGCAAAAGTGTATGATCAGATCTGAGTCTTAGAAATGACTTGGAGCAGGAAGAAGGAAAGAGATTCCTATCAGGAAATTAAGAAGTAAACAGAACTTTAGTCAGCAAATCTGCACCTGAGACTTCCCAAATGTGTAGTCAGGGTGAAATATAAGGGTGAGGACAACCACGCAGAGGAATGAAGGAGATGGAGCTGTCTCTGGTGGCTGCTGGGTTTCAGATTAGATGCGACCTTTCTCAACCCAGATTCCTGAAGAGACTCAAGCTCCCATTTCCAAAGGTATCACCGTGTATAGTGAATTAACTTCCCTCCTAGGCACCTGTAATGTACCATATGGGCAGATGAATAGAGGAAAACAGTCACTCAGATCATTTCCTGGGTCGTGTAGGTCTGAAGAGGGCTCCCATTGAAAGTTGGGTAGATCATGGGATCACCGGACATACAGTGGTAGAAGTATATTTGAGAGAAAGATAACCAGTTGTTTTAATCACACAGAGTTGGTGGTGAGGAGTGAGGAGTGAACTATGAAAGACAAAGAGAAAGAAATCAACATACAGAAGTTGCTTGACACCAAGCGTATAAAAGAACTTTCCCAGGAAAAGGTTAAGCAAAGGGAAGACCTGGGGCAGAGCCCTAGGAAGCTCTAGCATCTAAGGCTTAAACTTTAAAGCTTCAGGCTGAAGAGTTGGCTGGGTAAAGGGATCCCAGAAGAAAGACTTCGAAGGAAAAGACAGAAGTTTGCAAAGAAATAGTACAAGATAGTGACTGGTATTGGGGAAGACAGAGGACTTTCAAGAAGAAAGGGGTGGTCAGTAGTGGCTCCACCCCGTCCAGTGGTGACCCAATGTATAGGGCATCAACCTGGAACACTGAGGTGGCTGGAGCACAGGCTCGCCAGCTTGAGCCCAAGGTCATTGGCTTGAACGTGGGGTCATCACCATGATCCCAAGGTTGCCAGCTTGAGCCAGAGGTTACTAGCTTGAAGCCCAAAGGTCGCTGGCTTGAGCCCAATGTTGCTCACTTGAGCAAGGGGTCACTGGCTCATCTTGAGCCTCCTCCATACCACTCCCCACCCAGGCACATAGAAGAAGCATTCACTACACAACTAAAGTGAAGCAACTACAAATTGCTGCTTCTTACTTTCTCTCCTCTCCACCCCTACCCCTTTCCCTTCCTCTCTCTAAAATCAATAATAATAATAACATAAAAGATACCGGCATCCATAACAAATATGTGGGTTTGGTAATACGAAGGTCATTTCATCTAATTCTGGAAAAGGCACGCAATAATTCTCATTTTGAAGTCAAGTGTACTTATTATTACTATAATTATTATCGTTGTCATTACTAATAGTTGCAGTAGCAGTCAGTAGTTTTCAGTGGCCGGATGGGGAAAGCAGGAGTAAATTACCTTAATGATACAGAAGTGATTTTTCAGAGTCTCAGCAGGTAAAGATAGGTTATAATGGATCCTTCACTGATCAGAGCTCCCACAATCCATCCTATAAGCTAGCTTCTTAAAAGTGGCCAATAGATTCTAGATCCAATAAACTCTTTCTGTGTAGTTTCCCGTTAAAACAAAATCCATCTTTTTTTTTTTTTAGTGATGTGAATTTAATTTATTCCCATTTATGAAAGCTGCTTTCTGGGATTTGAAAATACTTTCTAAATGTTCGTTTCGTTTTTACATTTGCAATCCATTTTCTCCAACACGCCTTACTGCAGATTGAATTGCTTGCTAAATTTGAGAGAGATCAATAAATAGCAGCAAAACTACAGGAGGTCATTTAATTTTTTTTTATTAACAGACCCAATAAATCTGAGCTTATTTTCTTCAAATAAATCAGCTGGAAATAAAAAATTGCTTTTGGGCAACTTATGAGGTTGAATCTAAAACAGAAAATTTTACTTTCATTTGTGGTGGGTATTAACATGACAAAGCTTCAACGGAGCTTGCTTAGTTCTGAATTTATGTCCCCTATTTGCACAGATATCTTTTACCTAGCTGGATACAAGTGAGTAGATAAATTTGAAAAAAAAAAAAAAAAAAAAGAGGGAAACTAGAAATGCAGGTGATAGAAGTTCTCTGTATTCAAAGATTTTTCAGTGCATTTAAAAAATCCGAATTTTGAAGCAAAAGTCTTACCAGAACCCTTCATTTTGAAAATGACCAAGTTTCCTAGAATTTACTGTGGCAACTTAAGGCAGGAGGAGGAGGAGAGCTAACCTCCAACACTGATTCTCTTTGAGTTCATCCAGACATGGGGTGATATTGCTTTGGCTACGACCAGGATCATAACTTTCCCTTTGGTGAACGGTGGGAAGCTGTGAATCGTGATTAATTTGGCTCATTAGAATTTCAAAGGGCAGTGATAACAGCGGTGAACAGAAGGAAGTAACAGAAGTTCAAGTCCATTAAAACGCTTTGTGATGGCTGAACCTTTCTTCCCCATCTCTCCAAGTCTGCCTGTCCCTCCACCGCTTCCTGTTCTACAGGCTTCCGCCATCTGTCTCTAAGCCTGTCCCTTCCTCCCGCTCACCCTCTCCACGAGCCTGCTTTATGTTTTTAGCCCCTTCCTCCAGCCTTTCTTTATATCTTCACCACCACCACCCCAACAAATGAAAGTAAAAAGCATAACTCTTTTCCTTTATGAAGTCTCATTTTCCTTCATCTTAAATTTGAAAGCAAGCTGAGCATTCCTTTTATCACCCAACCTATGATTTCTCTAGTCTGCGTGGGGCACCTAGATTTTGTTGTACAGGTATTGATCGACTTACGACCTATGCAACTTACAATCATTCCACTTTACGACCACAATCGCTAGCCACGACTGCTCCGTTTCTGGCAGCACAAGCGTTGCCCAGCTGGGCGTACGACAGTGCGGACCAGCTTCCGGCAGCACTATAAAATGGTGTAGAAATGATATAAATGGCATAAAATGAACAAAAAGAATTACAATATATAACAATAATGAAAGAAAATTATGATAAAATATGACTTAAAGATTTTTATAACATTATTTCACAGTACTGTACATATAGCCTACTCAACTTACGACCAAATTGTGTTATGACCGGTCTGTTGGAACCAATCATGGTCACTATACCGCTTTGGCTCCAGTGGGCCACAATATTAAATGGTCACCTAGACTAAGAGGACCCTTGGGTAGTTTAGAAATAGTGAATTTCTGCAAATAAACCAATAATTAGAATTTTTTTCCCAGACCCAGTCAATATCACTGTCTTTAATAGCCTAGCAACAGGAAACTATTTCACAAATTTCTGAAATTGCTTAAATTAAAAACCAAGAACCTGGCAAGTTTATCAATCTATTCCTTAGGCAGGGGGTGAGTTATCTCACTCACTTCAGGCTCCTAAACTGGATAGGAAAATGGGATCACAGCCTCGGAAAGAGACGCCAGAGCCTCTTAATGCTGAGTGGCTTCAACTGGCTTCTGCCTGCGTCACGGCTGAGATCTTGAACCAGCTGGAGTTGCATTGGCCTCTTATTTCTTCAAAGATTGGCAACTGGTTTGTGAGTTAATACCCACAGCATTGCAATTATGACCACATACATGATAATGCACTATCCTACACACACGAAATGTTGAATGAATATATAAAATCATTTTTCTGTCCTTCACCTTATAAAGTTGATCATGGTAGGCCAAGGGTTTTGCATTTCAGGTTTTTTCTCCCCAATTTCCCTTCAATGACATTCATTCTCTCTCTCTCTCTCTCTCTCTCTCTCGCTCTCGCTCTCGCTCATTAAATTTGTTTACTAAAGAACTCCTAGGAATGGGCCCTGGCCGGTTGGCTCAGCGGTAGAGCGTCGGCCTGGCGTGCGGGAGACCCGGGTTCGATTCCCGGCCAGGGCACACAGGAGAAGCGCCCATTTGCTTCTCCACCCCTCCTCCTTTTTCCTCTCTGTCTCTCTCTTCCCCTCCCGCAGCCAAGGCTCCATTGGAGCAAAGATGGCCCGGGCGCTGGGGATGGCTCCTTGGCCTCTGCCCCAGGCGTTAGAGTGGCTCTGGTCGCGGCAGAGCGACACCCCGGAGGGGCAGAGCATCGCCCCCTGGTGGGCGTGCCGGGTGGATCCCGGTCGGGCGCATGTGGGAGTCTGTCTGACTGTCTCTCCCTGTTTCCAGCTTCAGAAAAATACAAAAAAAAAAAAAAAAGAACTCCTAGGAATGAAGACATCTCATGATTAGATCACAGGTCTGGGAGCCTCTATTTCCAATTTTGTCTCAGTTCTACCTAACTGACCTTATCTATTCCTCCTTTCCTTATCTATTCCATAAGGCTAAAGACACTTTGCACGGGAACTGATTCCCAGAGGAAAGGTCACTAAGCTTTATTGAATGTTTGCGTCACCATCCTCAGACTGGGCGTGGCCAGACACGATGCTCCTGAGAGCCCCCTAAGAAGACCCAGAAGTGGAGTGTTTCTGGAGAGGAGGGGTGGGGGTGGGGGTGGGGTGGGGTGGCACAGCGATGATGACGATGATGACAAGCACGAGGAAGCCAGGCTGACAAGATTTAAGTGCTAGTTTTGCTGACAGCTAAGACTAGCTGTCTCCCTTTCCCCAAATGTGAAACAAGGGCATACTGGTGACCCTCTTGGGACTGTAATTAGGATTGCTCACGTTAATATTTATAAAGCTCTTTGGACAGTGCTTTCAATGTCAAAGTGCTGTGTAAATTTTAAAAATTACCATTTCTGATTATTCCGGGAAAAGGCCCCTTTGTCTGAAAAGATGTGGTTCTGGTCTTTTTTGCTCATAATCAAGAGTTCAGTCCAAACAAAGGGGCTTCAGCTTCAGCTGATGGGATGAGGAAGTGACCACATGATGGAGACCACAGGAATCCACCAACGACTGTCTTTGAACTATTTACATCTAAAGTTATATTAAAGATTTAAGTTTACTTTTATTATCAGGGGGTAAAAAATATGAAATGCGAAGAGACTTGACTGTCATTGCAAAAAAAATATCTCATGACTTGATTTGAAAAAATAGACTAATCTATCCTATTGAATAAAACATGAAAAATCTGAAAGAATTTGCATAAAATATTGACATGTGGACTTATCAAATAATCACCTAAAATTTTTGGTAGTCCCACAAAAACATTCCCGTTGCATTTCAAAGGACCCTCTTAATAACCTATACTGCTTCGGCTGTTTGACATTGAGAGCATCCATCCCTGCATGATCTGAAATATCACCTTATCAGCACCAAGATCTTACAGAATAATGTAGAAGATGAGGATCATTAGTAAGCCTGGGTGTTTGAGTTGCCTAAACAACTCGGTAGAAGAGTCTTCCCCAAACCCTTATTTCTATGTATACCTTTGTTACAGTCTCCAAAAAGTTTTACACCCTTGGACGATGGCCCTCTGCTAAGAGAGGAAGAGTTGGGACGGGTGGCAGGTATTCTTTTATTTGTTCTAAACTGATAGGAAATTTTTCATTAATTTTTTTTTTCAAATACATATGAATGAAGCTCCCTTTTAAGTAATTTATCTTTTGGGGGAAAATTGTATGTATACTCACATATACTGAGGATACCGACACTGAGTTCTTTTAAAGAGCTGGGCATGAGGAGAGATAGATGGTCCATAGTGCCTCCACTGCTTCTCTCTTCCTCCCAGATGGATGGAAGGAGGAGGGATGCTCTTTGTCCCCCCCTGGGGGCCACTGAGGGTGGGCTGTTAGGAAAACAAGCAGGAAGAAATATTAGGATTGCCTATTACGGGTTGGCAAGATGGACGAAACAAACCGGAAGGTGAGCACAGCAAGAAAGAAGACCTGTGATTATTTTATGTGTGAGTGGCTATTCTCAACACCAGGGGTTCCCAAACTTTTTACACAGGGGGCCAGTTCACTGTCCCTCAGACCGTTGGAGGGCCGGACTATAAAAAAAACTATGGACAAATTCCTATGCACACTGCACATATCTTATTTTAAGTAAAAAAACAAAAGGGAACAAATACAATATTTAAAATAAAGAACAAGTAAATTTAAATCAACAAACTGACCAATATTTCAATGGGAACTATGCTCCTCTTACTGACCACCAATGAAAGAGGTACCCTTCCAGAAGTGCGACGGGGGCGGATAAATGGCCTAAGGGGGCTACATGTGGCCTGCGGGCCGTAGTTTGGGGACCCCTGCTCAACACTCTTCCATCGACTGCCTCCACCCTCCGTGTTCCAGATACCATATATAATGATATCTTCAATGTAAGATTATGGATGGAGTCACACCCACACAAGGAATGTGATGAAGATGATCTATTTAGATTTTTCACAAGAACCATTCTTTACCATTTGTCCTTTAAAAATGAAGGTTGCACTCTCAATAAATACATACATACATACATACATAAAGGTTTAATTGCTGAATAACAACCTAGTGAGGTTGTTGCTGCCTCACTGGTCTCTCTCCCCAAAAATAACAAATCTTTATAAATATTCAGAAGCTTTGGCTGTAGCAAAGAGCCCAATAGAACGCTGCGTATGAGGAACAGAAAAATTTCGCAAGACAATCGGCATTTCAGATTTAGAGAAAGCTGTTTTCTGACAGCAATAGTTTAGCATTTCTGCTTTCATTTGATTTAAAAGGAGACCCAATGGAGAAACTGTATTTTCGAAGAAAAGACGGTATGAAAGGGAAGCCAGTTTCCCCCTCTCATCTCCATACATAATGTATGCTTGCGGGAGAGCTCCCTGGGGGAACAAACAGGCAATTGATTGCAATGACTATTCTCTATTTATTCCAGTGGTGAAATGAAAGACTGGACCCAACATTAGATTTTTTTATTAAGAAGTTAAAGAAAAATTAGTTTATTTGATGTCTTGCTGCCGCTCAAGCAATGAACAAATTTGCAAGCATTTCTTTTACTTTAGTGTAATACCACTTACATATTGAATTGATTTTTTAATTGCAGTGAATTCAGTTATTTATTTTCAACCCTGAAATTTTCTAATTCTAATGTTGCTTTTGCCCAAGGTAAAAATAAATGTGACAATCATAAATGGAATGGGAAGTTAATTTATGCCCCCATATACATTTAATCAATCAGCCAGAATGCTCATTATATATGTGCATTCGTATCTACTTTTGTCTGTTAAAATGCTTTAGGCTGCTGGTAACAGCAAATGCATTCATTATCTTACATAACAAGAAGCCTCGAAGTGGGGTGCCTCTATGGTTGGACAATTCCATGGCTCAACTGTGTCATCAAGAAGATAGTTTCTTTCCTTCTTTCTTCTGTGCTTTCTTGGGCATATAGCCTGTGTACCTGCACTGGCTTCTTTAGGGTTGCAAGGTAATTGTTGTAGGGACAGGTGTCTCATCCAGGACATCACTTGATTTTCAGTGGTAGAGAATACCATTTCTACTTCTTGTGTCTTCCTTTTCTTAGGAGCAAGGAAACCATTTCAGAAACCTCATGTCAGACTCTCTAACTGTCATTAGCAAGGATTGGGACAAAATCCTCTGTCTAAAGCAGGGGTCTCAAACTCAACTCAGCGTGTGGGCCGCAGAGCAAGATCATAGCCATTCGGCGGGCCGCACTAGGTCTACAAAAGGCAACTGTTACGCAACACTTTTCTCACTGTAGTTGAAAACAAAAAAAATCAGTACAACAAGCACAATCGTACATGCAGTTTACTCGGTGTCACAAAACGACGAGAAACTGTAGTTCGCATCACAACTGCTGTTAACTAAGCTAATATCTAGCTAGGATGCTAGAGAAATGAAAAATACAAGTAGGCCCCTAGGCTTACTTAATTTTATCCAAAATATTTTGAACTTCGTGGATTAGTCTGCAGGCCACACAAAATTGTTTGGCGGGCCACATGCAGCCCGCGGGCCGCGAGTTTGAGACCCCTGGTCTAAAGCAATCCACTCAAAGAGAATAGGATTACTCTAACTGGTTTAAAGTATTCAGATCAAGCCCTGAATTCCTCTGGAGAAGTATAAAGCCAACAATATTTTGAATTAGTGAGCATGAAAGTTTGGGGTGAGATGTGGTCTGAGGTGGCAGCTGGCTGTTGAGGAGGCAACGATATTGAACATATACTGCTCACAAAAATTAGGAGATATTTCAAAATGAATATGAAGCTATAAAATATCCCCTAATTTTTGTGAGCAGTATATACTGATGTGAGGGAGGAGCTTTAAAGTATGAATTAGTTTGATAATGTTCACTCTGGTCCTAGGAATTCTAGCCTTTAAAATAAGCAACATAGAATTTCGGTATCCTGTCGTTTTATTTGCTTAAGAACTGTCAGGGTCCTGGCCAGTAGCACAGTGGGTATAGTGCCACCCTGGAACCCTGAGGTCACTGGCTCAAGCCCACTGTTACTAGCTAGATCACGGGGTCATTGATCCGGAGGTCACTGGCTCGACCCCAGAGGGGACTGGCTCCAACCCCAGTCAGGGCACATATGGCACAGAGAGGTGGAACAACAAGACCTCAAAAAATAACAAATAATCCCTGTGAACAAATACTGGTCAGGTTACAGCAGAGTTTTGTTTTAAATTCCTATGCACATGTTTTAAACAGCTTTACTGCTCTATAATGCATATACCTTAGAATTCACTCTTTAAAAAAGAGTAACATTCACTGATTTCTAATATATTCACAAAGTTGTGCAACCATGACCACAATCTAATTTTAGAACATTTACATCACCCCTAAAAAAGACTCTCTAACAATTAGCAGCCATTCCCTGTTCCCCCAAACCACCAACACCATCTCCACAGCCCTAAGCAACCACTAATCTGCTTTTCATCTGTAGACTTAACTATTCTAAGCATGTCATAAAAATTGAATCCTACAATACATGGTTTTTTGTGTGTGGATTCTTCCACTTAGCACTGTGTGGGGTGGTCCATAGATTTTGCACCATGTATCAGTATTTCATTCTTTACATTGTTGAATAATATCTCAGTGTGTGGATATACCATATTTAATTTATCCATTTCTCAGTTGACAGATATTTGAGTTGTTTCCACATTTTGGCTATAATGGATAATAATGTATGTTCAAGTTTTTGTGCCAACATGTTTCATATCTCCTGGGTAGTCCTAAGAGCAGAATTGTTAGGTCATATGGTCGTTCTATGTTTAACATTTTGAAGAACAGTCCAGCAGCTTTCCAAAATTGCTGTACCACTCTACATTCCCACCAGCAATGTTTGAGGTTTGCAGTTTCTCCACATTCTTGTCAATACTTGTTACTGTCACCTTTTTTCATTATAGTCATCCTAGTGAATGCGAAGTGGTATCTCATTGTGCGTTTGATGTGCATTTACCCTAATGACTAATGCTGTACATTTTTTATGTGCTCATTTCCATTGGTTTGTCTTTTTTGGAAAAATATCTACTTGGAGCCTTTGCCCATTTTTAATTGGATTATTTAACTTTTTATTACTGAGTGTTTATATATTCTGAATACAAATCTCCTATTATATATATTATTTGCAGATATTTTTCTCCCAGTCTTGTGAATTTTTTTTAACTTTCCTGTTGGTATTGTTTGCAACACAAATGTTTTTAATTTCATAAAGTCTGATTTATCATTTTTGTTGTTTTAGTTGCTTCTTCTGTGTTTGGTGCCATACCTAAAATACCATTGCCTACCCCAAAGTCATAAAGGTTTACTCCTATGTTTTCTTCTAGAAGTTTTATAGTTTTAGCTCTTAGATTTATGTCTATAATCCATATTGAGTTAGCTTTTGTATATGGTGTAGACAGGACCTACCTGTTTTTGCATGTAGATATCCAATTATCAGAACATCATTTGTTGAAATGACTATTAATTATATGGGCAAATCAATTTGCCATGCATTCTAGAGTTTGCCATGCATTTCTGGACTCTCAATTCTATTCCATGGATCTGTATATCTGTACTTTAGGCAGTACCACATTCTTGTTTTGTACTAAATTTTGAAATTAGGAAGTGTGACTCTTCCAACTTTGTCCTTCTTTTCAAGATTGATTAATTATTGTGGGTCCATTGCATTTCCATGGCTAGCTTAGGGCAACATATTTTTTAAGAAGGATCTTGATAAAGTATAGAAGATAAGAGGCATTAGAAAATGTCAACAATTTGTGGTGTTTAATTTGCAAGATGAAATATAAACACAGAGCATGAGAGATGACTTTATAAACTTAAAAGTTTGTTATAATGTGGGAAATTATTGCAGTGAATTTTTGTTTTACTCCAGATGGTGAAAACGACTGGGAGGAAAACTTAATTTCACTCTAAAGATGAGTTTTATAAGAACCAAGCTTAGTCATAAATAAAGCAAATTTTCCCACACTCTGATCCACCCATTCCTGAAAAGATTCAAGCCAAGGCCAGATGGCCCATCTATCACTACTGTTATAGAAAAGATTCCAGCACTGGATGGATGATAATATGACTCTATGATGTGTACATGTAGATAGCAATGAGAAACTAGGTATTGTCACTGTACATGATCTCAATTAATTTCCCCAGTCATATAAGAGGGGCACTATGATTATCTCTTTTGCTAGATAAAAAAAGAGGTTTAGGGAGATATAGTAATTTGCCCAGCAACACTGTTAAAAAGTGACAGAGCATGCATCCCAACCCAGTTTTGTTTGACCCCAAAGTCCATCCTCTTTACCTATGTGACCTGAGCATGAGTTATGGTGGCAGATATAAGGAGAAAAATAAATATGATAGATTATGTAAAGGAAAAGGAACAGGAGATATTGTTTGCCAAATGTTGTCCCTGAAGAAAAGTATATTGCCAAAGATGAGTTTGAGGTTTTAACTTTAATAATGGGGGGGGGGGGGGGGGGGGCTGGAGAAGTGCTATTGATATTAATAGGAATATGGAAGTCAGTAAGAGAATCAGGTTTTGGCAGATGTAAACAACAAATTCACCATTCAACAGGAGGTAAGTGCTGATGTTGAAATTTAGGCTCAAATCTACTCGTTCAAGAGGCCATAGTTTGACCACTCTGTTTTTTTTCCTTTTTCTTTTCTAAGTGAGAGGAGGTGAGATAGGGAGACAGACTCCAGCATGCACCCCAACCGGGCTCCACCCTGTCTGGGGCCAGTGCTCTGCCCATCTATAGCCATGCTTGCAACCAAGCTACTTTTTAGCGCCTGAGGCAGAGGCGCCATGGAGCCATCCTCAGCCCCCAGGGCTGATGCGCTCAAACCAATCGAGCCATGGCTGCAGAAGGGGAAGAGAGAGAGAGGGAGAGAATGGGGAGAAGGCAGTGTAGAAGTGGACAAGCAGATGGTTGCTTCTCCTGTGTGCCCTGACTGGGAATTGAATCCAGGACATCCACATGCCGGGCTGATGCTTTACCACTGAGCCAACCAGCCAGGGCCTGTCTGACCACTCTTAAGGGTGAGTCAAGGGTAGCTTTGAGCCTTGAATTCACTGCCCCTTGGGAAACTAGTATTTAGTTAGTGTGTCTTTATGCAGGACTCTGAGCCTGGGACCACGCTAAGAGCTTTTATGCAGGGTACATTATTTGGTATTTATACCAAAGGTCTAATGCAGATGGTATTTATTCTCTCCAGTTCATAGAGAAGGAAACCGAGATTCCAGAAGTTTAAGTAATCAGCCACAGGCAGGGGCAGAGCAAAAATCGAAAGCCAGTGGGTCTGACATGGAAGTTCACGCTGCTCCTGGAGCTCCGAGCTACATGCTGCAGACTCGCCGCTGTCCCCTCTGGTCTGTCCCCAGAAACAGACAAAGCTTCCAGGCAGGCTGGCGCCTCCGCCCACCCACCTCTCACCTTCGTTCCTTTCTTCTTTCTTCCCTCTCATTCCCCCAGCCATTCAAATATCCGTTTACAGCTTTCAGAAATATGTATGGTGTATGTACTCTGCACCAGTCATTGGTGGTACAAGGAGGAACGAGAAAGAATCGATTCTGACCCTCATGGTGCTTACAGACAAGAGAGAGATTCAAGGCATTAAGCAACTAATTACACACAAACTATCTAACTGCCCCTTCATTCACTAATTCCCCCAGAAAGAGAAAATAATTTGCTTAATAACATTTGCTGTAAAATGAGAACCACTTAGGTTAATTGAAGGGCCCTAGGTTTTGTTTAAGGAAAAAAATACAAGTTCAATAGGAATTACTTCTTTCTATTGAAATATGCATCCTGCACTGTAGTCCTTTTAAAACATCTTAACCCAAAATGAGCAAGCATTTTACTGATAGAAGTGATTTGTAAGTTTGAATGGTGTGTGTGTGTGTGTGTGTGTGTGTGTGTGTGTCTACACTGAATACCATGTTTGGCTTCTACCTCCCCCCAGGTTTCCACGCGGCAGCTAGGGTTTGGCATGGTCCTTGACCTCTCTCTGGCAGCGTCTATGCTTGGCTGACTTAACTTGGGGTGGGGATGTGAGGACAAGAAGAAGGTGGAGGTGGATGGAGGCAGAAAACCATGCAGGGCCTGAAAATCCTGATTCTCAAGTGTTTTTGAAAATATCTGAAATATGCTCTAGAATGTACCCTTGATGGGTCCATGGGCCATTTTTGGCCCGAGGTATAGCAGCATAGAATTCATTTTGGAGAATCTGTCAGCCGGTTCCTGACAATGCCTGGGTTCCCTGAATTCCTCCCTTCTCACCTCCACCAAATGACACGGGTTCAGACTTCTTATGAAAACAACGGTCCATACCTCCAGGTCCTGTGTGTCCACTTTAATCACAAAATTAAACTCAATTCTGCAAAGAACAAAAAGTTTTGAAAGGCATTCGGTGGGTGGCGAGGAGAGGGGGCAGGTTGTCAGTGAATGAACAGATCTTGATTGTTGAATTTATATAACCCTATGCTTAATCTGGTCAGATGTAATCAACTCATTGAAAGGAAAGCCAAACCCAGAAAAATAAAATCTCTCCAATCAAAAAAGATATATTGTTACTGTAACCCTTTATTGTCTTTTTTACCTCAAATATGGGAAGGAATAACTAGTACTACTGTTTTTTTTTCTTTTTCCTAGCATGGTTAACTGTTTAGAAACTGTATGATTTGAGACATATTTATTTGTGCTTAGTTTTATATATGTAGGTTGTATACTAAGTCAGCAGTTTCCAGGCTGTGCTAACATAGCCAGGAGCCCTGTGGGTGATTCTTACATATTGAGATGAGTCAAACCCCATCCTTATTTTAACCCACTTATTCAAAGAAACCACTACAAACAAGTTTCTAGCAGTTATGATCAGCACACAATAGTAGATGCAAATAGTAGGGTAAAACTCGTAAGTCAAAGCCTTGACTCTCAGAAGAGCTCAAATGCATTTCCAAATGGGCTTGAATATCCCCCACTGGCTATTTATATGGTATTTCTAGACCCTCTGTTTTTAAGTTTACAGGTGGATAGTCAGTCAAGCTTTAAAATGTCTCTTTCACAACTAAAGAAAATGTAAAGATACTTTTAGAGACACAGTAGGTTTATTTTCTTCTTTTTATACTTTGTTTATTTTAGTGAGAAGAAAGAGAGAGGAACAGAGAGGGACAAACAGGGACAGAGAGGAAGGGAGAGAGATGAGAAGCATCAATGCTTCACTGCGACACCTTAGTTGTTCATTAATTACTTTCTCATATGTGCCTTGACCAGGGGACTCCAGCCGAGCCAGTGACCCCTTGCTCAAACCACTGACCTTTGGGCTAAAACCAGTGACCTTGGGCTTCAAGCCAGTGACCTTTGGGCTCAAGCCAGCAACTGTGGGGTCATGTCTGGTGAGCCAGTGCTCAAGCCAGCGACCTTGGAGTTTTGAACCTGGGTCCTCAGCATCCGAGGCCACATTCTATCCACTGTGCCACCACCTGGTCAGGTTTCTTTTTATACTTTAAATTATTTCCTTCTGAAAGGATTAAAGGACGCTGTTCACTCACTACACATGCCATGCCAAGCTTTAAGAATTAATAACCTAAAGTGGGGACTGTTGACAACTTCATAGCACTTTGGGCTTTGCACTTAGGTGATAAGGATATGGGAAGAAAATGGGGGTGTGTGAGAAATTATCCCAAACTATTTCAGAAGTCACAGAACAGTAAGGTGCGTGGACCAAATTAAGATGCTCGAGTCAAACGGTTTATTCAACTCACTTAAAACACACCGCGGAAAGCAAGGGGAAAGCAATGGTGGGAGTGAGTGCATAAGGATGGGGTACACACGCAGGCGATAACACTCCCACCTGAATCCTGGACTGTGAAGGTCCATAGGTCCTGTCCTGTCTTTTCCTCTCCACTGATGGGGTAGTTATAGGACAAGAGCTGAGGTTTGAGCAAGGAAGGGAGCCCACAGCTGGAAGGCCTGGGCCAGTGACATGTGTTTGCACTATTAGAGAGATGAAGAGACAAAGACCCACGCCTTTTATTTTAGCTTGCTGAGCAGCCATAGATATTTACCTGCATATTGTCAGTACAGTTCTTGTGGGACCAGAATGGGACCATTTGAGGGTCCCCAAGGAAAAGCTAATAATGTAGGGAGCGATGTGGCTGTCAACCCAGAGGTTGCATGTTCAAGACTATTTCCATCTATTTCTATCTATAGGTAACACTCTTGTTTTGTTGCATAATATAATCCATTTATTCTACTTCTCTTCAATATGTTTTAGCATATGCTAAATTACTTTCTATCTGTACTTATCATGTGCTAAGTTTTGCTTATATTACCTAAAGAACTAGCTTTCTTAACTATATACGCCTCATGTTTCTTACCAATTCCATCATTCCACTTGTTTTCTTGTCCTCTGGAGCAGAATTGGATATTCCAAATAATACAGCACACACATTATAACTGGTGTCAGTCCTGATGACAACTTTCATTTCCAAGTTCAGCAGCAAGCTGAAGAATTGAAAACCCACCGTGCAAACAAAGACGCACCACTTTTCTATTTTCCTCATGGCTCTCACTAACGATCAAACCCAAGTAGCCGAGGCCCGGCCTAACCATTTTTGGGATATGTGGTATCAGTAGTCACAAGCATCGCGGCCGTCCAAATATTCCTGTAAAGTCCACTTGCCCTCCCATGTAGCCAGTCAGAAGAGCCAGGGAAGAGCTGACCCTCCCTTTCTCTGCGACCCCCTGCACTCTCCTGGGCCCCCTTGCTCTTCCCAGAATGCTCCTGCCTCATGACAGGCTACGTGCTCTTCCCAGAATGCTCCTGCCTCATGACAGGCTACGTGCTCTTCCCAGAATGCTCCTGCCTCATGACAGGCTACGTGCTCTTCCCAGAATGCTCCTGCCTCATGACAGGCTACGTGCTCTTCCCAGAATGCTCCTGCCTCATGACAGGCTACGTGCTCTTCCCAGAATGCTCCTGCCTCATGACAGGCTACGTGCTCTTCCCAGAATGCTCCTGCCTCATGACAGGCTACGTGCTCTTCCCAGAATGCTCCTGCCTCATGACAGGCTACGTGCTCTTCCCAGAATGCTCCTGCCTCATGACAGGCTACGTGCTCTTCCCAGAATGCTCCTGCCTCATGACAGGCTACGTGCTCTTCCCAGAATGCTCCTGCCTCATGATAGGCTAGCCCTCCCTGTTTCCCACTGCACATTGTTCCTGACACGATGCCAGTGGACACTGTTGACATAGGATACCATGAGGACGGCACACCCTGAAAGTGGGCGTCTTGGTGGCCCTCCTCACAGCCTCTGCCCTTGCTGTCCCTGGGCCAGAACTGCTCTCCCCCACATGGCCTTCACGATTGCTACTTTTTCACAGTTTTGTTCAGATGTTACCTTTTCATTCAACCTTCTCATCACTTTATTTGAAATTACACCCAGCTTGACCAGGCCGTGGTACAGTGGATAGAGCATCAGACTGGGAGCCAGGTTCGAAACTCCAAGGTTGCTAGCTTGAGCGCAGGCTCACCAGCTTGAGCATGGGGTTACTGGCTTGAGTGTGGGATCATAGATATGACCCATGGTCGCTGGCTTGAAGCCTAAGGTCACTGGCTTGAGCAAGGGGTCACTGGCTTGGCTGTAGCCCCCTGGTCAAGACACATATGAGAAAGCAATCAACGAACAACTAAGGTGCTACAATGAAGAGTTGATGCTTCTCATTTCTCTTCCTTCCTGCCTATCTGTTCCTATATTTCTCTCTCTGCCTCTCTAACTAAAAAATAAAAATAAAAAAAATAAAAATTACACCCATCACTTTCCACCTTTCCTATCCTCTTTTTCTTTCTTTTTCTTTCTTTTTTTTTTTAAATTATTATCAAGTGAGAGGCAGGGAGGCAAAGAGACAGACTCCCGCTCCAGTCATGATCCACCCAGCAAGCCCCCTACTGGGTGATGCTCTGCTCATCTGGGACCATTGCTCATTTGCTCGACAACTGAGCACCTGAGGTGAGGCCATGAAGCCATTCTCAGTGCCCGGGGCCAACTTGCTTAAACCAGTCAAGTCATGCTGCAGTAGAGGAAGAGAGAGAAAGAGAGACAGAGAAGGGAAGCAGATAGTCGCTTCTGCCCTGTGCCCTGACCAGGAATCGAACTTGGGACTTTCACATGTCAAGCCAATGCTCTCCCACTGAGCAACTGGACAGGACCCTCTTTTTCTAGTTTCACATGATCTAACATATCATATAAAATTTTCCCTTTATATTGGCCATTATGTCTTACCCACTATCATCTCAATCACACACACACACACACACACACACACACACACACACACACACACACCAAATTGTAAATTCAATGAGAGAAGAGATTTTTATGTGTTTTGCTCATTGCTGTGTTTCTGGGACCAGAAAAGTATCTGCATATAGTGGCTTCTCAATCAACATTGTTTAATATATCTATTCCACCCCCTTATCACAACTACATGCATTTCCCTCCTACTGACTCCACTTCCGTACCAGGATAGATAAGGAATAGTCCATATGAGTCAGCTCAAAAGTTACTCCAAAAAACTCTCTCTGGGAATTGCTGTCACTCCCTGACCAGTCCAGCAAGCAGATCTAGGAGGACACTGAGGAGGGGTTACAGTCGGATAGAAGCAGAGTCGGATAGAAGCAGAGACACGAACTGTGACCCTGCAAGGCACCACGTACTTCCCTGGCCTATGAGGTTGTCATGCCAGATCATTGGCTCAACCAGGATGTTAGAATTGCTTCGAGGGGCTTTACAACTTATGTGAGATAAGACTTTCTGCTTACTGATTCCAAGCATATTTGTTTGACTGAGAGAGGTGTTTCCTTGGTCTAAGGTGAGCAGTTGTCACTCTGTAGGGACTCAGGATGACTAATTTGGTATGTTGCCATTTTCTAAAGGAAATGATAGCATAGCATCAGTGAGGTCCCTCTGATAGGAAGGTGATAACACTGGCCCCTCTTCCGGTGACATGGCCCTAGGAAGTTCACTAGAGGAAGTGGTGGCTCAGCATTGACCCTGCCACCCACTCCCAAAGCCTTGGTCTCCAAGGCCCGGGGCATGGATTTGTAAGAAGTCAGACCAGTGGGGCCACAGCAGAAGGGAAGCCAGTTTACCTCTCTGAACCTTCTTCTTCTACAAAATCATAACCCGCTTTCAGTGCTCAGGAGCAGGTATCAGACGTTTTGAATGCTAGTCCAGCTTGGGATCTGACCAACTAATTGATCTTTGTCCTCTTTCACTTCAGTTCCTTCATCTGTAAAAGTGGAAACTTGCTAATTGATCTCTCAGCAATGATCTAGAGATTAGCTAAGGAACGATGAATGCAAACAACTGGAAGAATTGTTGGCATGCATTTTCTTTTATTCATTTTCCCATTTTTTCCCTCTTCTGCCTCCCTCCAAAAACATCCGACAAAGCTCGCCCTGGCTTTGGCCTCACACAACCACTCAGGCACACACCACATGGGGCAGTGACAGATGTCAAGCAACCAGAGTGCCCGCACCTGCCCGCAGCCCACACGCCGCCTCACATAACCTGCCTCCGTTCAATCTCCCTGGACTCTGACATGTCACTATGAGACCTTTGGCTTGTACCATGTGCCATTCTTTCCTATAAAATTTTACAGTTAAATCAAAGAAATAGCTTTCAAATATTCTAAACCTAGTAATTCATGTATCTGATATGAGGAGTATTTTGTTGACTCGTTTTCTTTCTCACTGTCTCCCTGAGGAGGAGAAACCCTTGTGTGCTCAGAGCCTGGGGTGAACGTTCTCCTAACATAGTTTCACTCAACACTTGCCCCAAGGTCGCACGGCAGTGTTCGTTGTCTGGGTTAAGTGAAGGGTAAACTCAAATCCTCACTGTTTTTCATGGGATCATCGCTAATGAATACTATCATGTTCCGATGTAATTTGTCACATTTGCAAGTTGGCGGGACCCAAGAAGGCAACTTTCTGTAGAAATGATTAGACCATGGTTGTTAGGGTGAGATCATTGGTTTACATTTCCATCAGTCATTTATTTTTCTCCCCACAGTTATAATAAGAGTGATGGAACCCAGAATCTTGTCACTGGCTCTTTGGCCAAAGCAGGAGATCATCCAATTTTCAGAGTTTGGGCTGCCTTCCCCAAATTAAAGGCATAGTTTCCCACACCCAAGGCTGCTGGCGGGTGATGGCCCTCATTCCACAGGCATTCCTCTGCTCCCGTTCCTCCCCAGTGGGGAGCTGAGCCCTTGGTAACAAGATTGAGAAGAAGCAGGTCGGGGTTATGGTCACCTGCTCTGTCCTGGGCTAATAAGAGAAAGACCTTTCTTCAAAGGAAGAGAAATGGCAGAGCCAATGGCTTTGTGTCCCCGCCCCCCACAAAAGAAACATATCCTTCTGTTCAGGGTCAGGAACAGTTATCAGCATTAGAGCTCTAGGCATGGGATTTAATTTCCTATATCATTATTTTTGCCTGCATAGTCACTATATTTTTTGTTATGTTTTTATCTCTCTTCCTTTCTTATAAATAATACATCTTATGGTCCCCACAGACCTATTTTTGGCCAGCTCTAAAAAAAATAATCTGTAAAATATTTAAAACCCATCATAGGAAAAGCTATCCACTGGAGTGAAAACCATCAGATTTTAAGTAATTATTAAAATTCTGTCGCTCCATTAAAGATCGTTTCTATCTGTTCTTGGGTTTATGATGAAGAAACTATTGGAAGAATCCTGAAATGGGAATGGAGACGTGGGTCTTCGACCCGGTCATGTTGGGAACTAGTAGTCAGACCCTGAGCTAGTCATTTCATGTAGCTGCAAAGCTAGGTCACAGACACATTTTAACCTCTCGCCATCCAAATGCCCCTGTAAATGTGCGCACACCGGTGCTGAAGCCATACAGCTTGCAGTTGTACTTCTGGAATTTTCCCTAAAATATATGCTTCAAGATGAAAACTACTTGGCAAAAGACATCTCCTCCTTTTAAAACTTGAGTTGTATGGACAGCTTGAATTGTGTCTAAGAAATTCATAGGAATGTACCCCTTGTAGAGTCTCAGGGTTCTGCATACATATGTAACAGAAAGTTTTGAACACCACATAATCATCAAAGAACTAGTAAGCTGCCATATCACATAGCTTCAAAAAGCAGTTTAAGCTCCATGGTGAACAGTGTGGGTTCTAGAGCCAGGTGGCCGGGCTTCAGATCCCCGTTCTGCCACTAAATTAGCCCTGTGGCCTTGAGAAGTTGACTTAATGTCTTTGTGTCTCCATCTGCTCATCTGTTAATGTCTGTTGTGAGGATTCAAGTAAGTAATACATTTACAGCAATCAGCCCAGTTATTGGCACACAACTAGTATTCAATAAATGTTAGGTGTTATTTTTACAAACTGAGAGTTAGTTTAGAAAGGGTGAGTGTGAGACCCACATCCATAGATATTGAACTGAATCTTTCTTATGGTTTAAAGACTGATAGGAAGAGTTCAATAAAACATTTGAGAGCAGCCTTTGTTAGTTAGTGTCTTGGTGCCTTAGTTATTTCCAAGTGTAAACATTTTAAAATACTGTGAGATTATTCAGGATTAACTGTAGTCATCAGGACTCTCACTGTGCAGATGGTGAGGACTTGATTAGTAGAGCTAAGTGGTAGTTGGAAATGGGGAGTTTTCTCCATGGATTTATTTATAAATAAGATTGGAGGGATACATGTTATCCATTTATCAACTAAAGCATCTGCATTGTAGAAAACATGCTTATTTGAGTCCATTGGACAACACTCAACATTGTTAGCTAATTTACTGCCAGTATTTTTTCTGTGCATAATTTTCCTTCCACAGTGGTAGCCATGCAACATTGTATTCGGCTGTTTTTATTTATTGACCTTCTTTTTGTTTTCTTTACCTGAAGATTGGTTTTTTACCTGATTTTAAGGGGTCATTTTCTCCTTGTAAATAACTGGCTAAAACAAAGCCATTGTGTTTCAGAGAGACCAGAAAGGGTGGGAAAGTATGTGAATGACTTCTTCATTCCAGTGGGAACCTGGATGGAAACCCTCTTTTTGGAAGCCAAGCCGGCAAAGTTCCATTTTTTTTCTTGGCAAGACACTTTATGAGACTCTGAGTGTCTTTGGGCTCTGCATTTTGGTAGCTCAGAATGAGCCTGAGAACGCTTTCATGCCCTAGTGATTTCAGAATCTCTCCCCGTACAACAGACTCCAATTCCCAGGGTTCCATCTGACTTCTCCCGGCCAAGTAACATGCGCGTTTGCATCTGTGCTCGAGTTCTCTCTCACTTGTCCCTCACACCCCGACGTTTATTATAACTTTCACGGGAAGAGGGTTTATCTTTCACAAGGTGACTTTCAAGTGAAGAGGTGGCTTCAACATCCCCCCAGTATTTCTCTCAAAATAGAGTAACTACCACTATAAAAATTGCATATTATATTTTATCCTAATCTCTTCTCTCTGGGGGAACATCCTGTTGGTGCCTCAGGATCCCGTAGCCATTGGTTCATCCACAACTAGACACAATGTTCTTTTCAGAATGTTGTTGTTTTTTTCATATGAACTAGCCAACTGCAAAGGGTAAAACTAGTTTCTTCCTTAGGGGCTGTGGCTGTATGTATATAACTGTGTTCTCCAGTCTGTTGGCACTCAGTATTTTACCCTTTCTGGTGGGATTTATACCACCCGTAGGTTGGCCACCCCTTGAAAACAGTGGTTCAGTGTTTTCAGATCACACGGGAGACTTGGGTGTGATCAGGAAATTTGAAACCATGCTGGAAAGCTGGATTTTAATTTAAATCCTCTAGACCAAGGGTTGGGAACCTATGGCCTGCGAGGCAGATGTGGCTCTTTTGATGGCTGTATCTGGCTCGCAGACAAATCTTTAGTTAAAAAAAATAATAAGGTTAAAAATATAAAACATTCTCATGTATTACAATCTATTCATTTCCTACCTCTCATGTTCATGGTTGCGGATGGCTGGAGCCAATCACAGCTGTCCTCCAGAACAACACCAAATTTTTATTGGATAATGCATAATGTACACGGGTCATTGTATGGCTCTCATGGAATTACATTTTAAAATATGTGGCATTCATGGCTCTCTTAGCCAAAAAGTTTCCCGACTCCTGCTCTAGACCATCATGGCTGCCATTGTTGAGCTCATCAGCATGTTGGTTACTGGGAAGGCAGTAGAATAAATAATGAGAAAATAATTCAGGGAAGCCTAGTGTTCAGTTAAACCCAACTCAATCCTCCGACTCGGGGAGGCCGGTGGCTGAGCAGGAGAAGAGTCTCCCCTGTGACCACCGTGCCAGCGACTACGACGTGGCCCCCCTCTCACTCTACCCTTAACGGCAGGCCTGGGATCATTCCCAGAGTTCCCCCAAGCACTGGGACTGGGCTGGGGCCTCTAAAGAGGGTCTTACTAAATGACCAAGGATGGCAAAAAGAATCGAATAATGCACAACTGTATGCTATGTCATCAGCATGCCGCGTGCTCGTGTCCCTCTCTCCAGCTCTAGGTCTGCATCCGTGCAGCAAGGGCCTCTTCCCCTCTACCCTGCAGGGAAGCATGCTGGGACTCCCACAGCTCAGAACTGCTCACCTACCAAGTTCTGGCTCCCTGTCCACAAACCTGTTTCCCTTGCATGTTTGACACTGGAAAATGCCTCCCAACCCTGCAGGCGGGGCCAGCTTTATTCACAGGGCATGGCCTAATGCCACAGCCAGATATCGAGAGAGGACCACACCCAGCGGCAGGAAGTTGTTTTATTATAAATGGATGTGTGCTCATATAAGTATCAAGGATACACTCAGATGGGGGGCAGAGGTCCTGGGTGCTGAGGAACATTACGCAGCTCTTCCAGACGAGGCAGACCATGGTATGGACCATGCAGAGCCACCTGTAAGGCACACGCTAGGGGCCTCCCATTTCTCTAGCTGAGAGGACTCTGGAAGCATTCACGTGGCCATTTGGGGAAGGAGCTGTTGCTGTTGGTGTTGGCTGTTGTTTCTCCTGGGGTTGTGTTTCTGGTGGCTGCTGTTTCGAAGGCAGCTGGGTCACAGCTGGCCTGCTGGCCCCCAGGGTTCCTCTGCTCACGGGGCCCTCGAGGGCGACATGGGAAAGGTCACTCGACTCGACAGAGAAGAGGCTGGATTCTTCTTTGCCAGCTGTAAGAAAAAAGGAATTTCAGTTGAGCTGCTCACAAGTTCTGAGGCCTGGAGCTCGTGTGAGTGTGTGTGTGTGTGTGTGTGTAATTACAAGCTGGATCCCAGCATTCCTCTCTCAAGCCCACATTCCATTACCCCATGTTCAACTCAGTTGGCTTCCAGGAGCCCTCCCAAGAGAAACAGCTGCTTGATGCTTTAAAAAGGAAATGTGCAAAGCTCTTGAGGCTTAGAATTTTAGAATCTGCAGGGTTGATAACTTCCTCTCTTCTTACAAAAACAAACAGCATTAACTCCTCCATTTCTCAGTACAAGCACAGTGCCCAAATGATTGCTCTCTTCCAAACTCACTCCCATCAAGAAAGCAGAGATGATACAAGGTAGCCTGGGCTTAAGTTGTAGATGCTGCTCATGAAACCACCACTTGCTATTCTAGCCTAGATACAGTTGATCATACGCTACAACTGAAAAGTGACACAAACATAGAAAGCAGGTGATTTTGGCTCCTGCCCCCAAAATGTCCTATTTCAAAGGAAACACTGGCACAAGGTGTCAATTTAACAGAACTGACAACTGATTTGGAAATATTAATTGTTAACTTAGAGCAACAATTTTCAACCTTCTTCATTTCATGGCATGTACAAACTAATCGCTGAAATTCTGCCGCACACCAAAAAATATATTTTTTGCTGATCTGACAAAAGAAAATAGGTATAATTTGGATTCATTCACATGGGACTGCTATTGTCATTTTTTGTTGGATATTGTCATTGCTTTTATTTGACATTCTCAGGGAGAAGAGGTCAGTGCTGCTGACCAAGTGGTCGGGTATTGCATGTTTTAATAATTCTTTAGGCACACCAGTGTGCCTCTTGTGACACACTAGTTGAAAATTACTGACAGGTAATTAATTACCCCATAGTGAAAAATACATTGTTGGTTACTTTGCTATGGTTCTTTGGTAAAGCAAGTTACAGAAGCACTAAAATAGTTCATAATACTGATGGGTACTGTTTTTCTTTTCTTTTTGTTTGTTTGTTTGTTTAATTAAACTGTGAAGCTTCTGCTTGTCCCTAATACTCTCTCTCTCTTTCTCTCTCTCTCTTTCTCTCTCTCTCTCTCTCTTTCTCTCTCTCTCTTTCTCTTTTTCCCTCCTAGTTTATTCTGTCCTTTTCCCTATCCCCTTTTCTCTTAGATTACCTATATCCCTAAGGGTTGATTTAGAAACAAGAGCTATTAGAAATATATATATATATATATATATATATATATATATATATATATACACACACACACATATATATGTAAATATATATGTAAAGGTCTTTTCATTTTCATTTTTCTTATCATTATGCAGTTTACTCATTTTCCCCTAGATGTTCCTCTTTTTAAAAAGACTATTTCCATTATAACTGTTTTCTTTTCCTCAACTTCTGTCTCAAAATGTCAATGTAACGGGATAATGTTTGTGGATGTGCTTTAACACCAAGAGTAGGTTATTCTTGGTGATGAAAGTGAATCTGTAATAGCAGCAACACCATTCATTTGGGTTATTTTGCACATTCTTCAATAATAGAGTTCATCCCAGGACTGGTGTAGTTTTGCTATAATGAGCTTCTTCTCATCACTAGCTTCAGGGCCAAGAACAAAATGATCTCCAATTCCCCTAAATATTTGCTGAGCTGATCAACCTAAAACAAGGGACTATTTTGTAGTAAAACAAACAAAAACAAAAAACAAAACCAAAAAAACAAAACAAAAAATAAACTTTAAGGAAAGGATTACTTTGTCAACTGCGGTCAGGTTTGTCATAGGTATCTAATATGACTTGTAAACAAACCGATGAAAGATGGTCAACCTCTAAAGCACTTTGAATACTTTTGTAATAAAAATAAATAAGTGGGTTTAAAAAAAAAAAGCAAGTTATTTGTAAATTAAGCTAAAAGTTTGCATTGCTACTAGTTTTCTAGTATCCAAAGAATATCACACACTTTATTATTCCACTCACTCAGGTACTAAATATTTATTGAGTTTATTGGAGTACAGATAACCCCTGTTCTCAAGGAGTTTACAATCTAGTCAGGAGACAAATAAACAGTTCCAAGAAAGTACTGCTGGAAATAAAGGAAGAAGGTCAAGGGCAAAGCCATGGAGTCTTTGGCCCTAGAGACGGGATGTTTGTTTTAGTCGGTTTGCCATGCTCTAAACAAGTCTAGTTTCATACACTCAGAAGCCCTCGCAGAGATCATCTCTCAGAAGTGGACTCACACTTACCAGGTAACGAAAACAGTTACTAGTAAAGTAGAATGCGAGTTTATTCATTTGACCTGAGAAAGAGAACTGCCCAAGGAACTAGGCCCGTGATTTTCAACTGGTGTGCCCGAGAGTTTTAGTAATTGGTTTATGTGTGCCATGAGATGAAAAAGGTTGGAAACTGCTGAACCATAGGTCCCACAGCCGGCCACCCGAGCCAGAGGCAGCTACAGCGGGAGCTAAGTTATAATCAGAAGGTCTCTTCTTATGCATGAAATAGGAAAAATGAATGTTTGATGAAAGATCATAAAATCTTTATGACTTGTAAGAAATTATAATAATATCAGGCTATAATTATGATGACAGCCTGATGAATCCATCTAAAGTGGGCAGACTGGACACTATGGTGGGACAGAGCTGAAATCTGGGCAGGGCGCCCTCTGCAGGCACAGGGGAGCACCAATATGGGCACTGACAGAGCCGGCCCTCCAGCCTTGTGGGCTGGCTGATAGTCACCTGGTACACATGCATAGTTATGGCGACACAAGGCTAAACCCTGGTTTTCTGGGGGCTAAAAGCATATACAAGTCTATGGGATCTCTTAAAGAAGTAATACACCTTTATGAATAAAAATTAGGTATGTAAGTGAAGATTTGTTTGGAAGATTCCTATGCAAGTGGGAGTCCGTTCATTTGGGAAACCCACCTCTGCAGACCAGATGTTAAATTATAGAAATACTTTATACTAGTTGGTAAAGCATCGCTGTCCTGACTTCTGTCACCGGCCGCCCAACCTTGCCACATTCTAGCAATAAAAGAGTTAAGGCCTGGGACTGTAGTATCCGTTCTATCATGGTGATTGGTAAAAATTTAACCGCTCTCTCTTTTTAATGCACTTTGCATATATATCTCTGATCTAATGCATTATATATTGATTTTGCCATTTAACTCTCAATGTTAATCCTTATTTTAAATTCTTGGCAGAAACCTCATGGTAATCCCTCGGTAGTGACAATTAATAAAAGTCAGAGATATTTAACATTCCTTTTACAATGCTCTATATAGTGCCAAATAATGAGGCTGAGTGAAAGCCTTTATCTGTTAAGCAATACTACCTTCTAGGCCTGACCTATGGTGGCTCAGTGGATAAAACATCGACCTGTAACACTAAAAGTTACCAGATCAAGGCCTTGGGCTTGCCGGTTCAAGGGACCTATGAGAAGCAACTATGAGCTGATGCTTGCCGCTCCTCTCCTCCCCCACCATTCTTTCTCTCTACTCTTTCTAAAATCAATAAATAAAATCTTGCCTTACTGGTGGTGGCACAGTGGATACAGCATTGATCTGGGATGCTGAGGTCCAGGTTTGAAATTCTGAGGTTGTCAGCTTGACCGCAGACTCACCAGCTTGAGTGTGGGATCATAGACATGACCCTATGACAAGGGTCCCCAAACTTTTTACACAGGGGGCCAGTTCACTGTCCCTCAGACCGTTGGAGGGCCGGACTATTAAAAAAACTTTGAACAAATCCCTATGCACACTGCACATATCTTATTTTAAAGTAAAAAAACAAAACGGGAACAAGTAAATTTAAATCAACAAATTGACCAGTATTTCAATGGGAACTATGGGCCTGCTTTTGGCTAATGAGATGGTCAATGTGCTCCTCTCACTGACCACCAATGAAAGAGGTACCCCTTCCGGAAGTGCAGTGAGGGCTGGATAAATGGCCTCAGGGGGCCGCATGCGGCCCGCGGGCCGTAGTTTGGGGACCCCTGCCCTATGGTCTCTGTCTTAAGTCCAAAGGTCACTGACCTGAAGCCCAAGCTTGCTGGCTTGAGCATGGGGTCACTGGTTCAGCTGTAGCCACCACCACCCTCATCAAGGCACATATGAGAAGCAATCAGTGAACAACTAAAGTGCTGCAGCTACAAGTTGATGCTTCTCATCTCTCTCTCCCTTCCTGCCTCTGTCTCTCTCTAAAAAGAAATAAGATAAAAATGTAGATGTTGAAACATTTTTTAAAAATACTACCTTCTAGGACACTCCCAAAGAGAACTCCCAAGAAAGAAAGCTGGTAAGGTAGCAACAGGTACAAGTTCCCAAAATACTAGGGGAGAAAGCAAGAAAGGTTTTTCCTGTTTGATTGGCTTTTGTTTTATTGTGTTTTGTTTTGTTTTGTTTTTAAATCAAGAGCCAGCACAAACCTTTTCCCAGGGGAAAGTGGCAGTATTATTTTAAAAAGAAAGAATGAATGCTCAGTTGAGCAACAAACAACAAAAGTATTCTCTAAAATTATAGCTCTTTTGGGACATAAAATAGAGAATTCATTCCATGGGTACAAATCCTCAAAATCGACTTCCTCCCGATTCTGGTACATCCGGGGTGAGGGGAAAATGTTTTCACATGTTTATCTTTAAAGAATCAATTACTATATTTGACTGTGGGACTCAGTTTTCCATAAATTCATCATCAGCTTAGCGTAATGTTGCTCTTTAGAAATTGGCAACATGTTCAACGTCACCAGATTAAAAAGGATGTTTTATTAAAGCAGTCGCTCTCCCCACAAGCCTCCGGGGGAGATTCCTTTGGCTCTGAGGCATCTCCATATAATTTATAACTGTGTGTTTCCCAAGGGGAAAATATACAGAGGACACTGTGAGAAAATACGCTTCTTGTTTAAGCTGTGAGGTGCTGATGGGACTTTCCGACAGTCGTGACAACCATTGGGGATGTGAAAAGCAAACAAACCTTGTTTCGTTTTGCATTCTGTCCTTTTCAACTAATTTGTACAAGATCTGCAATTAAGATTCAGCATTTTACATGTTGGGAAAAGATAGTGGGTGATTAACAAACATTTAAGAATTAACCTAAGTATACAGAGCCTGGCTCACAGTGAATGTTTGATGAATGACTGACTGAATGGATAGATACGTGAATGACTGAAGGAATGAATGATTAAATGAGTAAGCCAGCAATAACAGCTTTCTCCCTGAAAAAGCTTACAGATTGAAAAACTCAATTTACATTTTTTATTTTTCAATTACAGTTGATGTACAATATTATATTAGTTTCAGGTGTACACCCCTGTCATAGGGCACTATTTAACTTACTAAATCAGGGGTCCCCAAACTACGGCCCGCGGGTGGCATATGGCCCCCTGAGGCCATTTATCCGGCCCCCTCCGCACTTCCGGAAGGGGTCACTCTTTCATTGGTGGTCAGTGAGAGGACTGCAAAGCGAGGCATCGCTCATGTACAGTACTACTTCTGGTGACATGGGACGCACTCGTCAAGGCTCCGGAAGCGTGTCATATCACTTGTTACGGCTAGCAGTGATAAATATGGAACTGGACATTGACCATCTCATTAGCCAAAAGCAGGCCCATAGTTCCCATTGAAATACTGGTCAGTTTGTTGATTTAAATTTACTTGTTCTTTATTTTAAATATTGTATTTGTTCCTGTTTTATTTTTTTTACTTTAAAATAAGATATGTGCAGTGTGCATAGGGATTTGTTCATAGTTTTTTTTATAGTTCGGCCCTCTGAGGGACAGTGAACTGGCCCCCTGTGTAAAAAGTTTGGGGACCCCTGTACTAAATGATCGTCCTGATAAATCTTATACCCACCTGACATGTTTTACTGATTGCCTAGCAAAAAGTAGAGCTGTTCTAGAGCAATGAATGGCAACTTTGGTCACTGTGTAACGGGCAGTATAATTTCTATGAGAGATGCTGTTGCTCAGAATGAATGTCAAGTGCAAGCGCTGCAGATGTGTGTGTGTGTGTGTGTATCTGTGTGTGCGCACACGTGCACACGTGTGTGTGCACTGATAGGAGAGACCCGGGGAAGTGGGAGGCCATGTTTCAGGCTAGAAGGAAACTCCTGTGCCAGAAGTCTGGATGATCTCTAGCAGGGTGTTCAGTGCTTCCAGGAGGCGTCAGGGTTCAGTAGAAGAAGCAAAGACAGGCTTTGGCTCCAAGCAAGTAGGGGTACCAATCTGCAGCTTACCAGCTTTAACCTTAACAATTTACCTCACCTCCTGAGCCTGAGTAACTCATCTTTTAAGTGGTGATAATCAGGCTTACCTCTGCAGGTTGTTTTTGAGAAACTGAGGTAATAATAACAAGCATTTATTATATACTGGGCATGGTTCTAAGCACTATATATACATTACCTCATTTAAACCCCACACAAACCATATGAGACAAGAATCTCCTTCACAAACAAGGAAAACTCTGAGACAGACTGAGATTAAGTAATTGCCCAAAATATATGGCATAGGGCCTGTGCATAGTGGATTCTCAATAGATAATAATAGCCATTATTTATTATTATCATGATAACTGTTTTACATTAATTCTCTCATTTGACCCTTAGAACAACTATATGTACTAGGAATGGTGTCTACAGATAGTGTTTATTTAATAAATATATGTTAAATGAATGAGTGAATCTTCACAATTCAGAAGAATCAGCTGAGGCTCAGAGAGGCAAAGTCACTTGCCCAGAGTAACGCAGCCAGAATATCCACCCCTCGGACTGAGTCATGAACCACGGACACGCAGTCTATGGTCTTTCTCTGCCTTTGTCTCTTTCATCCCACTCATGATATCTGACTCTGTCCTAAAAAATCTCTGCTCTGCATCCTCCAATTTCTAATTCTGCTGAGCATAGGGGGAAATATTAGAAATCATACTCTGAACTGTCCATCATTTAGCTATGACCTCTTACATGTTCTTAAAAACCAGACATTTGAGGCTTAGGACTGTATTTGAAGAGAAGACGGCTTTAATGAGATGGGTGAAGAAGCGTGTGATCCATTTTAATATACAATTTTCACATGCTGCAAGTATCAAGGTCCAAAAAAACCTTAGTCTTCAAAGAAAACTGATTTTAAACGTGAATAGAAATGTTACTCAAAGTATTGTACCTGATGTACAATATTATATTAGTTTCAGCTGTACACCCCAGTCATGGGGCATTATTTAACTTACTAAATGATCATCCCGGTAAATCTTATACCCACCTGACATGTTTTACTTATTGCCTTATACTTATACTCATTTTACTTATACTCGTAATTGAACATTAATGTTGAATTAATTACCTTTACATGCACCATTTTACAATATTGATAGGTAGACAGTTTTTCCAAAAACTATTTCTTTGATTTAGCATGAAAGAATAATGGGTAATTGCTTTCCAACTCGGCAGAATAATTATTGAATGCTGTCATTCTTAGTGTTTTCAGTACCTTGAGGTGATTAAGCATGGATAAAAGCTAAAATTAAAAAGAAAGACCGTTACCAAATACTAAACAGCTTCAGTAACTTCTCGTCAGTCTCTGAAGGACATCATGCCTTGTTATGACAAGGAATTATTCATAATGTGTGCCTAGCATATAGATTGCATCCTTTATTTGATACAATAAAAGAGTCATCCTTAGTAGCTGATGGGAATAAATAGGCAGGCAAAATTTAAAAGGGAGAAAAAAAGACCAACCAGTAGGCCTCTATAATAATTGCTTGTCACTGTAACATCAAGTAGTTCATCCTTTTAGAAACTCGTTATGTGGCTAGGCCATTATGTTCTCTGGATGGGGGGAAAAAAACACAGTAATTCACAGAAAAGAAATGACAGGGTTATGCAGATTTACCTAACAATATTGACTAGACAGAAGAATTATGGCTTGCAAGCAAAGAGTGATTCTGTATTTGGAATTGTTTTCTGCTGTCTTCTCTGCCCAATTAGAATTTTTCTCATTTAAAAAATATCAATACCCTTGAAAAATATCAAAGAGACCACCACCAGTGTTTTGATCTCACTATCCGAGCACACAGCTTCCAGATTCATGCCCAATTACTCGCTCGCAGAAACCTCTGCTGCTGCTGAGAGGAGACAGGGAAGAGATGCTATGCTTTAGTGCCCCTTGCTGGTCAACCTGGAGAAAATAGAAGCGTCGTGATTGCCCAAGCCCAGGTTTTATGAAAGGAAGCTGCACATTCTATTCAGATGGGTAAGAAGCCAAATTGACTTAACCTACATATCTGTAGCTAGTCTTAAGAATCATTATAAGGATGAGAAGATGTGTCTGGAAATACACATAGCCTCTTAGAAAGGAAAAAGTTCAATACAAAGACAAACACGTGTCAAGTCTTAGTCCAACTTCAAAATAAATCCAGGTAACAAATTCCGATGATGAAACAAATTCTTCCTAGGCCCAAAGTTTTGCTTGATTCTGCCTCCAAAAAATTGTGTGGCTTCTTAAACCATAAGAGAAATAATAGATACCAAAAATAATTCCTAATGCAATTCTCAATTCAAATTCTAAAAACGATACAAAAACTTCTTTCTGCAAAGGAGAAAAAGAACATATCTACAGTCATGCATTAGATCATTGATAATTACATTATGATTTTAACAAGTAAGTTATGATTGTGGTGGATTTTTTTCATCTGTTTACCATTTGTTCAGGATATAGCTATATTACTTCTATAATTTCAAAACAACAGCTACATCATGGCTATATACTAACAAGCTCTTCATCAAAGCTAATTAATTCTTAGGGTTCAGTATAGTGAACTATCAGACTTAACATATCAATCTTATTTAAAACACCTGGTCTTAGAATTAGATCTCCTTCCCCCCAGGTATGCATGAGTTCAGAAGATCCAGCTGTAAGGGCTATAAAAAAAAAGTCTATTCAGGCAAACTGCATAAGACTGAGACATACAGAGACCAGACCATGCAGTCACTTGGAATATGTGCAAGCCAGCCTCCGATGCATCCTGGCAACAAGCACCAGAGAGAAATGGTCCTTCAAAAGCCTACAGAGCTTCAAAGGACCCAGAATAGCCAAAACAATCTCAAGAAAGAAGAACAAGTTGGAGGATTTACACTTCTCCATTTCAAAACTAACAACAAAGCTACAGTTATCAAGACACTATATACATTTTAATGACACAAAACAGACATATAGATCAATGGAATAGAATTGAGACCAGAAATAAATTCTTGCATTACGTTCAACAGTTTTCATCAAGAAATCAAAGACAATTTAAGGAGGAGAATGAATAGACTTTTCAAAAAATAATACTGAGATAACTAGATATCTACATGCAAAAGAATTCATTTCAACCCCTACCTCACACCATATAAAAAAATAACTCAAAAGTGATTAAAGATCCAAATGTAGGAGCAAAAATGTAAAACTATTAGAAGAAAACATGAGAACATCTTCCTGACCTTAGTGTTGGCAATATTTTCTTAAATAAGATACCAAAACACAAACAGCAAAAGAAAAAATAGTACATGGGATATCAGCATAATTGAACTTTTGTGCTTTAAAAAACACTATCAAGAACATAAAAAAATACACAGAATCAGACAAATATTTTGCAGATTATGTCTGACAAGGAACTTGTACCTAGAATATAAAGAATATATTGTAACTCAATAATAAAAGGTCAAATTAAAAATTAATTGCTGCCTGGCCTGTGGATAAAGCACAGTGGATAAAGCATGGACTTGGAACACTAAGGTCACCAGTTCAAAATCCTGTGCTTGCCTGGTCAAGGCACTTATGGGAGTTGATACTTCCTACTCCTCCCTCTTCTCTCTCTCTCTCTCTCTCTCCCCCCTCTCTAAAAAATGAATAAATAAAGTCTTTTTAAAAATTAATTGCTAATTTTAAAAGGAGCAAAGGATTCAAATAAACATTTCTCCAAGGAAGATATACAAATGGCAATAAACATATGAAAATATGCCAACATTACTAGTTATTAGGGAAATGCAAGTCAAAATTGCAATGAAATATCACTTTGTACCTACTAAGATGGCTATAAAAAAAGACAGACAATAACAAATGTTGATCAAAATGTAGAGAAACTGGAACTCTCATTCATTGCTGATGAGAATATAAAATGGCATAGCTACTTCAAAAAAAATTTGGCAATTCCTCAAAGGTTATACATAGAGTTCCCATATGGCCCATAACTTCTATTTCTTGATATACATACCCGAGAGAAATGAAAACACATGTCTACACAAAAACTGATACATTAATGTTCATAGCAGCATTCATAACAGCCAAAAGGTGGAAACAATCCAAATGTCCACCAACTGATAAATGGAAAAACAAAATGTGGTACCTTTACATAAATAAAATATTATTTATCAGAAAAAAGGAATGAAGTACTGATACATGTTACAGTGTGGATTAAACCTTGAAGCCACTATGCTAAATTAAAGAAGCCAATAATACAAAGTCCACATATTGTATGGGTCTACTATATCAATCTGCTAGGGCTGCCATAACACAATACCACAGCCTGAGTGGCTTAAACACAGAAATTCATTTTCTCACAGTTCTGGAGGCTGGAAGTTCAAGATTATGGTGTTAGCAGGTTTGGTTTTTCCTAAGGCTTCTCTTCTTGGCTTGCAGATGGCAGTCTTCTTGCAATACCCTTCCATGGCCTTTTCTCTGTGCACTTATGTTCCTGGTATCTCTTTCTCTTCTTCTAAGGACACGAATCCTATTGGATCAGGGCCTCACCCTTATGATCTTATTCAAACTTAATTACATCTTACAAGGCCCTATCTCCAAATATAGTTATGTTGGAGGATATAATTTAGTCCATGACATCCATTTGTGTGAAATATCCAGAACAGACAAATCTATAAAGACAGAAAGTAGATTAATGGTTGTCAGGGAGTGGAGGGATGGGCAAATTGGGGTGACTGCTAAAAGGTACAAGGGGGCCCTGGCTGGTTGGCTCAGCGGTAGAGCATCGGCCTAGCGTGCGGAGGACCCGGGTTCGATTCCCGGCCAGGGCACACAGGAGAAGCGCCCATTTGCTTCTCCACCCCTCTGCCGCGCCTTCCTCTCTGTCTCTCTCTTCCCCTCCCGCAGCCAGGGCTCCATTGGAGCAAAGATGGCCCCGGCGCTGGGGATGGCTCTGTGGCCTCTGCCTCAGGCGCTAGAGTGGCTCTGGTCGCAACATGGTGACGCCCAGGATGGGCAGAGCATCGCCCCATGGTGGGCGTGCCAGGTGGATCCCGGTCGGGCGCATGCGGGAGTCTGTCTGACTGTCTCTCCCTGTTTCCAGCTTCAGAAAAATGCAAAAAAAAAAAAAAAAAAAACACTAAAAGGTACAAGGGTTTCATTTTAGGATGCTGAAAATATTCTGAAGTTGATTATGCTGATGGTGAAACAACACTGAAAATATGCTAAAAGCCATTGAATTGTACATTTTAAATGAGTGACCTGTATGATATGTGACTTGTATCTTAATATGGCTGTTATTTTAAAAAGTCTAAGTGGGTCAGGAAGGTCATCATTGAGCTTTTAAAGGGTATAGGAGTCCACTCATAAGTGTGGGGCTCAGAGCCAGGACTAGGGTCCTTAAATACAGACGAGGAAGAAAGAGCCCAGTTCTGATCCTAAACATTATATGTTTAAGGAATTAGGGCCAAAAAGTACAATAGGTATCAGACATGGGACATAAGGTCAAAGATGCTCTGGCTGCAAATGTGACCTGAACCGGAGTCACACACGGTTAGCTCGGTGCTCTGTAAGCCCCTGTCCAAGGGCAACATTCATTTGGGAGGACCAGAGAGGGACCCCTGGAGAGGAGCGGCCCTAACGCGGGAACTGGCCAGGCTGCGGGGCGGGGCCTGAAGTAATCTCCCTTGTGTTCCTGACTTTCCTCGCCAGTGCCTTTAGAATTCAAATGTCCAGCTTTACTGAACATGTAATCCTCTTGCTATTCTTCTCTTTTCTGCTCTTTGTCTTCAGAGCACAGGTCTGCCAGACTGCATTTATTCAGCACATACACTCTACTGTCACTGTCAGCTTCCTTCCTGGTCCACTGCACTGGACGTCATGCGCCTGGAAGAGGGCAAATGTTACCTGTATCTCTGCACGCTGGTGCCTCACCCGCTGCGGCGCACGGAGGAAATACTCCGTAGACAGTTGTTAAAATGAACAAAAACGTGACTACTGGCTTTCCCATTTTTTACTTGTTGGAGTGTACATAACTTCTTGCTTGTGCTAGATTAAGCCATTTTCAGAACTAGCAAAACACTAAAGAAGACTAATTGAAGCATTGAATTTATTTTTTGATCGCGTCAACAAAATTATCAATAATAACAGCTTAATATTTATTGAACATTTTTGAACTGGGCCCTATGCTATGCAATTTATATTCATTCTCTCATTTGATCCTCACAATAAACTCCTGAGTAGATAGGATTCACTTCACTTTACAGATGTGGAAACTGAGGCTCATACAGATTAAATCCTGTGCACCCTTCTGCTACATAATTACGACTGGTTGATATTTTGTGCTGCCCCCTGTCAGAGAGCCAATGAAAAGGGAAGCAAGAGCTGTGGCTTTCAGGCTTCAAAGGTTAGAGAATCTGGCCCTGGCCCACTGGCTCAGTGGTAGAGTGTCCATCCTGTATTTGGATGTCCCAGGTTCGATTCCCAGCCAGGGCACACAGGAGAAGTGCCCATCTGCTTCTCCACCCCTCCCCCTCACCTTTCTCTCTGTCTCTCTCTTCCTCTCCCACAGCCAAGGCTCCATTGGAGCAGAGTTGGCCCGGATGCTGAGGACGGCTCCATGGCCTCCGCCTCAGGTGCTAGAATGGCTCCGGTTGCAACAGAGCAATGTCCCAGATGGGCAAAGCATCACCCCTTAGTGGGCATGCTGAGTGGATCCCGGTCGGGTGCATGCAGAAGTCTGTCTCTCTGCCTCCCTGCTTCTCACTTCAGAAAAAAAGAAAGAAAGAAAGAAAAAGAGGTTAGAGAATCCGTGCATGGGCCCAGGATTGCACCCAGCTTGTTCACAAACTCGGGCTGCAATGTTCTGAGATTACCACACTCCATAGGCAAAATTACTGCACAAGCAGCCCCTCATGAAGAGAAGGGGGCCATAAAAATAAGGCATGCGTACAAGAATGAACATGTGGGTGGGCTCCCCTCCGCCTTGATCAGAAATTCAGTCTGCAGTCAACCAAAACCAGAAAGCCTTTTTAGATTGTTTTCACTGTCCACTGACTCCCAGCTTCCCGTTTTCATTTTATCCTCTTGCGTTCCCCTTATTCATTGTAACTGCACCTCGCAGAGCCCTGCATAAAGAGAGAACTCAATCCCAGTCGAATGCTTACCAGAATGGAACATTCTGACATTTCAGAACAACAAGCTCAGCTTGAGGTGTTTCAAAAGGCATGCTTCAAATGTCATGAACGTTGTTACAAGGGATTCAGCAGCTTTCATGTTGACCTCAATAAACAAAATTAAATGTTTGCTCATCTCATGGTTACCATGGCCCCAATGCAAACAGCCTGGTATTTTTCCTATCACCTCTGTTACCTCGGCCATGTATATGTTATGACTGGACAGCACTCAAGGATGGTTGTCTGCAAGGAGGGTGGGGGCTGCTCCTGCCTGGAGTGGGACAACTCACGTTCCAGGAGAACTTGGAATCATTCAAGACCAATACCTGTGGTTAGTAAAATTAAAACACCACCAAAGTTAGCCCACCACACTCAGGGCATTCATTGTGTCTAGAATTATGCCAGAATTCTCAGAAGAGACAAGATTGCCAATGCCAATTGTGTAAACTGTCCTCAAATTTCAAATGAACTCTATCAGCAGAGAGAGAAGAAATCCAGACATCTTTCAGAGCCAAGGCAAAATGCCCCCATCCCTCCACTGTCCTCACCCATACGCATGCGTCAGTGAACTGCTCCCAGTGAAGGCCCAATAGAAAACACATCCTGGTTCCATTGCTGTTGTGTATCTTAATGCCTGTCACTGTCCACTCCATGAAGTAGGGCTAGGTCTGCCTTACCTACCAGAACCCAGCACAAACACACACCAGGCTTAATACATTAACTACATAAGTGAATTATGTAGAAGAAGAAAGGCCTGGCCAAAATAAGGATGGGAATTGACTCCCCTGCCATGGAGATCTCAGCTATCACACAGGGTGCTCCTTACACTATGAATGAGTCGAAACTGTATCTGCTGGGGAAAGACTTTTGCTGGGATGAAAAGACCTTTTAATGACTAAGGCACTTTTCATCATTGTAACACCCTTTAAAAGTACAGTAAATCTTGGCTCTTTCAATTATTCTCTCCCTGGTTTTCAATTTCTGAACAAAATAGCATATTTAATAGTCAACATTTTTCTTTAGTCCAGGATGAAATATAATATGTATATCTATTCAAATAATACAATGCTTTGAAAATACTAAAAGTACAGAGATAAGAGGATACCACTTTCATAATGTTCCTATCACTTTTCATGAAATATGAAGAAGTTTAATTTTTTTAACTATGAAATATTCATTGGAAAGATTCTTATTTGAGTCTAAATTATTTTAAAATATCACTTAATTTATCACATTACCCATCTTATAGTTGCCTCCCTCTTCCCCCAAAATCTCAGACTATAATCTGTCTATACATTTGATATATAAATATAATAACATTAATTAGTTTCTTATGTGCCTTGTTTTGAATCTGCCTAATAGTCAATAATGCTCCTAAAAGGCCTTTGTAAATATTCGTGTGTTGTCCAGAATTTCCCCCATTGAGGTACGGCATCTGGGAGATTTCTTCCTGATATCTGACAAAAGACAGGGGATGGAAGATGCCTAGTCATTGGATGAAATCTGTATCTCATCCAAACCCAGATCTCATTGGAGGGAATGAGGTGGTGCTTCGCCACCCAAGTCTTCCCGAGTCAGAGGCATGATGGTTTGACATTTACTTTCTATTATCATTTGTTGGGTTCGTTGTCCCCTTGCCTTCCTCCCACTTATGAAACACGTGCCTGTCCGCCAAGGAGAAAGGAGAGGTGACCAGAATAGTTCAAACACCAAATGGAAATGCAAGTGGGTGATTCCAATAAGTGGAAGCAGAGCAGGGCAGGAAGGCTAAATCTGGGAGAAGAGAGAGGACGAGATGCATTTCACAGTCGAAGCAAGGGATTTCTAGGTACATACAGGTGGTGGATGCAAGTCTCCTGTCAAGAGATTCACTTCATAGGCCAGCCATGTAGAAGAGCCACCGCGCCAGGAGGACACTGCCGCCGGCCCGGATTGTTGGGGCTCCGAGCTGGGCTGCAGGAATGGCAGTCCTGCACTCCCCAGCAACAGCTCCGTCCCCAGGGGATACAGAGACAGACAACTGGGTAAATGCCACCGGCCATCCCTTCATGCTGCCACTGCCAAACCATCAGTCAAAATAAGGAATGGGAATAGGGAGGGGGGAGGGAACTGAAGTCAGGCATGGGGCAGGGTGTGGCCGGAAAGGAAACGGGGAAGAAGAGCACCCATTTATCCTCAGTACCCTTCTGGCATCTATGGTTAACAGTCGAGCTGTATACAGCAAGGAAAAGGACAGAGGAGTGAATAATTCTGTCATAACCATGCTTTCCTCGTATTTTTACCAGCTGGGTGCTCTCTGGTGCCCACAAGAACACTGCGCACTTCTCTGAGTGCACACACTCAGACGCACTCACACATGCACTCATGCACACATCTCCCGGTGGTCTGTTCATCTCTGTGCTTGAAACAGAAATGAGAGTAGGAAGGCTGCCTTGCGGCCAGTGTGCTGACCTCCTTTCTCATCATTGAACTCCTATATAAGAGAGCAATTTTCCTGGGCAGCAGGGCAATATCACTCTCAAAGTCTAGATCGATGCAAAACCCATTCCCTCTCCCAGAGAAACAGCCATTTTTCTCCGTGAGCCACGTTCTATCCCTGATGGGCGGCCTCCCACTGAGAGCACAGGCGGGCGCAGTGCCGCGTCGGTGTTCTCAATGCCAGTGCTCCGCACCCAGGCGTCCTCGCTGGCTTGGCAGTGCAACATAGGGCGCTAGGCTCCCTGCAGGACCCGCAGCGGCCAGCTTTAAGGAGCATTGACTCCAGGGACCATGGTGAATAACAAAAATCTCAATGAATGAGCGTTTCAAGTTTGGGACCCAGGAGATGCCAGGGAGCTAAAAATCAGGTAAACATCCAACTTTGTAGAAACACTTCATGTCGTTAGGACTAGTGCCTTAGGGAGAGGCAGTGGAGACACGAATTTGGAGAAAAAATTCTGAAGAATTTGGGAGACAAGATCAGAGCCAGTAGATATCATTGCAGGGTGCCTGGAGACAAACTCCTTGGCAGAATCAGTTCTGACTCCTTCGGGGTACCTGGCACAGGGCAGGTGCCCAAGAAAAACCTGATGAGTCAATGAATGACTGCAAGCGGCTAAGGCTTTCACTGAAGGAAAAAAAAAAAAACCCAGAAGTTTGTAGGGTGAGTTTCGTGTTCTTAAAAAGCCTGTTCCTGGCCCTGGCCGGTTTGCTCAGTGGTAGAGCGTTGGCCTGGCGTGCAGAGGTCCCGGGTTCGATTCCCGCCCAGGGCACACAGGAGAGGTGCCCATCTGCCTCTCTACCCCTCCCCCTCTCCTTCCTCTCTGTCTCTCTCTTCCCCTCCCGCAGCCAAGGCTCCATTGGAGCAAAGATGGCCCGGGCGCTGGGGATGGCTCCTTGGCCTCTGCCTCAGGCACTAGAGTGGCTCTGGTCCTGGCAGAGCGAAGTCTCGGAGGGGCAGAGCATCCCCCCTGGTGGGCAGAGCGTCGCCCCTGGTGGGCGTGCCGGGTGGATCCCGGTCGGGCGCATGCGGGAGTCTGTCTGACTGTCTCTCCTCGTTTCCAACTTCAGAAAAATACAAAAAAAATAAAAAATAAATAAAAAGCCTGTTCCTGCCTCTGGAGAGCCCAGCCTTCTTGCATTCTTAAGCATGTTGTCTAAACCTGTGTCCCGGGGAAGCAGAAGGCAGCTCTCAGGTTCACTGAGCTAGAACAGCATTTTGATACAAACAGACCTGGGCCTGCCGGAAGAGTTATGCACTTGGCAGGATCACCACCTTGAGTTCGGACAGAAAGCGCATCTGTGACTCGTTGATAATGGAATAACCTACATTACATTTTTGGCTGAGAGCACCTGTGTGCAGCCCAGAACGTCAGCCCAGGGCAACCATTCTGATGGGGGTGATATTAACAGCTCTCATTAAAACTGATGGCTACAGCCGTGCCCAGCAGTGCGGCTGCAGTGAGGCGTCTGTCCGCATTTCCATGACGAGCCTCTATTTCTGGAGTTCGTAACTCACCCATAGCAATATGTTTCACGTTGAGCTGAAACCTGAAAAGAAAACTATCATGGGGTAAAGAGAGTTGGACTTTTAGCGCTGTAAAAAGTATGTACGTTGTCTGTTTGCATCTGCGCATGTTCAACTCGATGTTATACTGAGCGTGATTGTTTTCCTGCCCCTGTCTGGACAATGGAAGTAGAAGACCGTGTGAGGATGGAGGGTCTAGTATTTCTGAGCTGGCCCAGGAATAATTTGAGTGTCTAAACTTTTTTTTTTGTATTTTTCTGAAGCAGGAGACGGGGAGAGACAGTCAGACAGACTCCCGCATGCGCCCGGCTGGGATCCACCCGGCACGCCCACCAGGGGCGATGCTCTGCCCACCAGGGGGCGATGCTCTGCCCCTCCGGGGCGTCGCTCTGCCGCAACTAGAGCCACTCTAGCGCCTGGGGCAGAGGCCAAGGAGCCATCCCCAGCGCCCGGGCCATCTTTGCTCCAATGGAGCCTCGGCTGCGGGAGGGGAAGAGAGAGACAGAGAGGAAGGAGGGAGGGGTGGAGAAGCAAATGGGCGCCTCTCCTATGTGCCCTGGCCGGGAATCGAACCCGGGTCCCCCGCATGCCAGGCCGACGCTTTACCGCTGAGCCAACCGGCCAGGGCCGTGAGCGTGACTGTTTTCCTGCCCCTGTCTGGACAATGGAAGTAGAAGACCATGTGAGGAGGGAGGGTCTATAGTATTTCTCAGCTGGCCCAGGAATAATTTGAGTGTCTAAACTTTTGTGTATAGCAGGGATGCTAAGAGTTCTATTAGGCAGGGGAGTGATACTTGCATGCCAATCAGTTATCCTAGCTATGCACTGCTGTGCTTTGTGTACTGGTACCTGTCCAATATGCAAAAAGCTCACACCTCCTAGTGCTCCACCTGGGACTCCATGAGGTCACATGTTAGCCAGATCTTGCTCGCTTTCATTCAACACATCACCTTTCTCTGAGGAAAGAGAGACCCGAGGACATGGACTTCATTGGCAGTGGTTTGAAAGGACTACATTATCTTTTATTTGGACGAAGTGTTGGGAAATGCATTCCTGGCCTCAGCGAGGCAGGTGAAAGCTGGATGATCTCTATATCTATAAGGTAGATATAGATTCGGAGTGAAGACGAACTACTGTCCTTCGAAAATATGGAGGATTATGTCCATGGAAGATTGCTTTAAAAATATACACAAGATTTTTTTTTAATCTATACACACAGATTATAATTTCTGCTTTTCTAACCAAGTATTGCTTGAGAAGAGAAAGGTCATCATTGTCTTCACTATCCTTTCTTCACATACCGTAGGAATTATGTTTGGGTTCAAATCAAATCGTGCTACTTCGCTGCTTAAAATTCCTCAGTGGCTTCCAATTGGGCTTAAAATCCATACTCTTGCCCTGGCCGATTGGCTCAGCGGTAGAGCGTCGGCCTAGCGTGCGGAGGACCCGGGTTCGATTCCCGGCCAGGGCACACAGGAGAAGCGCCCATTTGCTTCTCCACCCCTCCGCCGCACTTTCCTCTCTGTCTCTCTCTTCCCCTCCCGCAGCCAAGGCTCCATTGGAGCAAAGATGGCCCGGGTGCTGGGGATGGCTCCTTGGCCTCTGCCCCAGGCGCTAGAGTGGCTCTGGTCGCAACATGGCGACGCCCAGGATGGGCAGAGCATCGCCCCCTGGTGGGCAGAGCGTCGCCCCTGGTGGGCGTGCCGGGTGGATCCCGGTCGGGCGCATGCGGGAGTCTGTCTGACTGTCTCTACCTGTTTCCAGCTTCAGAAAAATGAAAAATGAAAAAAAAAAAAAATCCATACTCTTTACCGTCATCACCCAAGAGGGCTGTGGAGCCTGCCCTCAAGTCATCGCCCCATTCTCTGCTTTAGTCCAATTATACTTGACTTTTTCCAGCTTCCCAATCGCACCAACCTTGTCTCCCCACCTCAGAGACTTTATATTTACAAACCTCAGCCGATAATGCTTTCTCTTCAACACACTTAGAATAGCTGGCCTCTTCATAGTCTTCTAGTTTATTCTTCTAATTTAAATGTTACTTTCTCCTGACTACTCCATCAGAATTGTGTATCTCTCCCAACAGTTTTCATTTCAGCCTCCTTTTGTTTTGTTTTTTGGGTTTGTTTTGTTTTGTTTTGTTTTGTTTTAACAGAGACAGAGAGTGAGTCAGAGAGAGGGATAGACAGGGACGGACAGACAGGAACGGAGAGAGATGAGAAGCATCAATCATTAGTTTTTCATTACGCGTTGCAACACCTTAGTTGTTCATTGATTGCTTTCTCATATGTGCCTTGACCGCGGGCCTTCAGCAGACCGAGTAGCCCCTTGTTGGAGCCAGTGACCTTGGGTCCAAGCTGTGGGCTTTTGCTCAAACCAGATGAGCCCGCGCTCAAGCTGGCGACCTCGGGGTCTCAAACCTGGGTCCTCTGCATCCCAGTCCGATGCTCTTTCCACTGCGCCACCGCCTGGTCAGGCTTGTTTGTTTTTTTTTAGGAACATCACAACTATTGTTTTACTAATCTATTCATGTGCTTATCCTTTGTCTGTGAGCCATCTAAAAAATATGCTTCATGAGAGGTAGAGAACTTTGTCGGCATTGGGTTCCCAGGGTCCAGCCCATAGTAAGTGCTCACCTAATATTTGTTGACTAAGTCAAGACATATATAAGACGATGCCTAGTTTAATCTTCTGTTGGTTGACCCAGTAGCCTTTATCTCTGTAGTTGAAATAAAAGAATAATTCTTCCTCAATCTTTACATAACCTCACACATTGCAGGAGGAATTCTCACATCGGATGACAATCTTCAAAATTAGAGAGGCAAATGCATTCTGTTCTTTTCCACCTTTCTCTCTCTTCATAGCATCATGACATAGTACCTAATTTCTGTAAAGATTTTATATAACTAAACAGATCTTGTACTTGTAGAAACCGGAGCATTGGCTTGATTTACTTTGAGCTCTGGATACTGAGATACTAAGAACACATTTTGCACATATGAAGGAATATGTGTATAGTCCCTGTCGCCTGATCATATCTTCATAGGTTTTTCCTGCACTATGGGCACTAGTTATGATCTCGCAAATAGTAAGTTCAGTGATGATGATGGTGGCAGTGACGATGTCTAGGATTATTTGCTTACTCAGTACCTGGCACTTTTTAGTTATAAATAAAATATAATATATATATATATATATAAATAAAATACAAATATAGTTTATTGTGTAATATCTAGTATATCTCATTTATATAATAATAATTATTATTATAAGAACAACAGCAACACATAATGGACATAGCCAGAAGGCATAAGCTCAGGAGGTTGGAAACCTTAGAAAAAGAGTTTTGAGACTATTGATTAATGTTCCAACTGGGCCTGATTCTCTCAGAACATTAAGCCACATCCTGGATGTGACTGGCTCAAAACCCCACAGCTATTAAAGAGCATTTGGGATCCAAGCCCAACCCTTCTGATGCCAAATCAGTCCACTGTGACTGTCTGGAAAGGCAGGATTAACCTTAGGCACAGACAAAACCAGGTAGTTAAGATTTAACCTGTGATTCTCCAGTTGAACTCCTCAAGAGTGCTAGATGTTCATATTTCCTAATGGCTTATTCTAGAAGTTTCTTAAAAGATCTGATCCCCACTTCACCAGGTGGTGGCACAATGGGTAGAGCACTGACCTGGGACACTGAGGACCCAGGTTCAAAACCCCTAGGTCGCCGGCTTGAGCATGGGATCATAGACATGACCCCATGTTCGCTGGCTTGAGCCTAATGTCGCTGGTTTAAGCACAGGGTCACTGGCTCAGCCAGAGTCCCCCACCCCCCCACCCCCATCAAGGCACGTATGAGAAACAATCAATGAACAATGAAGGTGCCACAGCTATGAGTTGATGCTTCTTAATTCTTCTCATCTGTCTCCCTTCCTGTCTATCTGTCTGTCTGTCTCTCTTCATTTCTGTCTCTCTCTGTCTCTCTCGCTAAAAAAAAGAAAGAAAATTAAAAGAAAACCGTGAAAGCTGGAGACCTAGTAAGAAGCAAAAGAATATAGGTAAGGTAGCAGAGTAACTAAAAAAGTCTCACCAATTCCATATTTCTGGTTAGAGCAGGACCCACCTCTCTGAGTGTTTGGTTGGCTTATCTGTAAAAGAAAGATAATACCCCCTCTCGCCACCTCCACAGTCTGTCAAGGACCCAAGTGAGTGAGATGCGTGTATGTAAAAGCACTTTATACCTTAATCGGAATGTTAGGTGTTGCTTCCACACATGTTCCACTTAACTGACTGTTGTTTCACTCAAGTCAGTGATTCTCAACCCTGGCTGTACACTCGAGTCACCTGGAAGTTTCTAAAAATTCAGATGCTCAGGCCACACCCCAGACTCATAAAGTCAGAATCCCAAGTGATTCCAATGTCCAGGCAAGGTTAAGAGTCAGGGACTAAAGTACGTCTCCAGCCAGCCCCGCGATAAGGAGCTGTGGAGTCCCACCCCACCTACAGAATCAGCTTTCTCAGGGAAGGGCTGGAGTCTGTATACTCAGCAAGCACCCCCGCTGCCTCTTCTCAGCACCCAAGTCGAAGAAACTCTGTGTTGAATTACAGTCGGAGCATGGAAGGGATATTGTGTCGAGTCTTCACACTCGATTCATCTCTCAACCACGTGACACTTCATGGATACCGTGAACGGAGGCGAATGTGTATTAAGTACGTGAGCGATGATAAGTAGTCCAAGTCTTAGCAGTTTCTCAGTGTGTGGGAATCATCTAGCCTCTTCCTCGTGCAAGAGGTCTTGACTGATGGAAGAGGCTTACAAGGTTTTGAAAACTTTCCTTGATCAAACTATTTGGAATGCCAAGAAATGCACCAAAAAGAGAATTTTTTCATTTAAGAACAAATGTTTGAATGCTGTGAAATAAAATAATAAACTCAAGTTTGGTGTGCCCAATGGGAACGGGACAGACAACTGAAATTTGATTTATTTCCCCCCCCAAAATGATCTATTGCATAGCTCTATAAAGCCTACATCATTACTTCGAGCTCTGTGGGAAAGTCAGGCAGCTCGGGTTTAATGTTAATAACGTACAGAGAAGCTACTATGAAACATGGCAAAGAGGAGGCGGTGGGAAAGTTCAATTACCTGCTGCTCTCCAAGTTGCAAATCTCAGCTCCACTCCGATTGGACATGGCAACAAGATATTTCCACTCCTCCTCTCTATTTTCAAAGCAGAAAACTCTGCCAGAACCACGGGTCTATCCGTTCCCACCGAGCACGCTAACATTGTCTTTGAAAAGTGAAGTCTGGCAGAGTTTCGTTTCCTCTGGGGCCACATCCACTTGCCTAACCTAGTCAGTTAACTCAAAAAGCTTGCCTCCTGCCTGTTCCCTGCACTGAGTCCAGCCTTTGTCTCAGCGTTGTCTGAGTCATAAATACTGCCAGTATTTAGCAACTGTGTTTAATTTTAAGCTTGTTAAAATGAAAAATAATAGAAATTGATTTGAATAAATATATAAGTTCAGAACATTTGCGTTTTCCTTCATAATAGCTTTGTAAATCATACTCACTTCCGAACTTTGCCAGATCCGGCCTCTGGGAGTAATGATGTTGGATCCGGTCTGAATTTTATCTTTGGAAACTCTATCAATTGCTCGGTATAGTGAGTATTTGTTTTTTGGGGTTTTTTTAATGTGCATTCACCATGTCTGTTCGTTAGCTTTTCCTTTTATTTTTGATAAAGTGCTTCAATAGAGAGAGCCAATGTAGCCTAACTTTTATAATATGAAATAACACATTATTTCTGTATCTGTTTTTCTTTGGGGGGAGAAGTCCTTGTGATTAATAAAGGGTGCGTAATAAATGCTTGTTGTGGGATTCTGTGGAGGAGTTGGCAGGGTAACAGAGCTGAATGTGACTCTCGTGGTTGGTCACCGTACACGATACCTTGAATGAGGGTCGTGAGCATTTCCAGGTGTGTACCTTCTTCTGGCTTCTTTAGGGTTTCATTTTTGCATTTTGCGTGCTTTGTTGAATCCTTTGTGTTCTATGTTGTGCATTGGAACAGAGGGAACAGAGAGCTGGTGGGAATTGTTAAAAACTGAAAATATCATTGCTGCTGATGGCTCTTCCCCATGGTCAGCCCATTCCAATGCTCGTTTCTTCCACGCTCACCTTCTTTGACTTTAGAGCAGTGGTTCTCAATCAGTGGCTCTCAACCTTTCTAATGCCGTGACCCCGCAATACAGTTCCTCATGTTGCAGTGACCCCAAAGCAAAAAATAATTTTGGTGGCTACTTCATAACTGTAATTTTGCTACAGTTATGATTCGGAATGTAAATACCTGATATGCATTATGTATTTTCCGATGGCTTTAGGAGACCGTGCTGGGGTCGCGACCCACAGGTTGAGAACCACTGCTCTAGAGTACCTTGACTTGTTTATGTGTTTGACATTTAGTGGGATGTACAATGTGACATGCAATCATTGATGAGAGGACGCAGTTGTGTTAGTCCACTAGGGCTGCTCTAACAAAGTACCTCTAACGAAGTATCACGGAAGGGTGGCATCAACAACAGAGACTCAGGTCTCACAGTTTCAGAGGCTGGAAGTCCAAACACAGGATGTTGGCGGTGTCGGTTCATCTGAGGGCTTTGAAGGAAGGACCTGTTCGACGTCTCTCATCGTGGTTGTCTTCTTATCCACATGGTGTCTCCCTTTTTCTAAGGACACCAGTCACGTTAGTTTAGTGCTCACCCAAAATGACCTCATTTTATTTTGATTACCTCCACAGAGATCTATTTCCAAAGATCACATTTGAAATACCAGCGTTAGGACTTCCATATATGAATTTGAGACAGAGACACAATTCGACTCGTAACACCAGTATTACACATGATTATTTTTTTAATGTTCATATTTTATCAAATCATGTCTAAAAAATTTAAATAGTTTTTTTTTTTTGGGGGGGGGGACCTTAATTACTATGATGGACTTTGTAACAGAACTTCAGTGGTGTATCTGAGCTCTCCTCAGCAGGTTGGTGGGTATCTCCCCCAGCTTTGAGAAAGAGCCTGTCACAGGGTAACTGGAGATCTTTGCCTGGTCTGCGGTTGCTCCCTGATGTGCACTGAACTTCTTAGTTTGAATTCATGCTCCTGAGAGTCAAACTCTAAAACAAAAGTTGTGTTCATGGGGCAGAATTTCTCTTTTGATTATTGAGCAAGTAAGAGAAGGGAGAGAGAGAGACTTTCCTTAAAAAGACAAGGAAATAGAGGCCAAGGCCACAAGGCTAATCAGTAGCAACCCTGGAACTAGAATCTGGACCTCCCACCTCACAATTTTTTATTCTTTCCACACACCCCACGATCCACCCTCCACACCAGTATCCCCCACTTGACCCCGCCTATCAAAATTGCCCACTGCTCACTGACTACATCGGATTGTCCTTACACCACTTACTTTTTTTTAAGGTTCAACTATTCCTAATAAATTTGCTAAGTAAGTATATTATTAATGCCTATGAGAAGGATCAGAATTATGGAGTATGCCTTAGTAATTGTTGCCCAAGAAGCCTACCAAACAAAAAAAAATACGTGTGTTGTGTGTGTTCATGTGTGTCTACTTTGCATAATGTAGTAGGTTTCTTTTCTATTCAGGTCCAATATTTTAGCTAAAACTCACTTTATTGGTCATAATTATAAAGTATATGCTTTAAGATGGAAGGGGGGGGATGTTGTTTGAGATGTCTGGCTAATGACAGTTAGTAATTACTCTTGAACACAAAAGAAGGGAAGGGACTTACCCTCTGCGCCATCAGGTCTTGGTTAATGCATCAGGACTGATATTTGAGACTTGGGTTTTAGAAATCACCTTCCTAATTCTGCCACTTGATAAATAAATTGTGACCTGGGCAGTGGCTTGCCCAGAACCACTACATTAAAAGGGCTATAGCGACAGAGAGGTGCCTTTTTTTTTCTTTTTTTTTTTTTTGTCTTTTTCTGAAGTGAGAAGTGGGGAGGCAGAGAGACAGACACCCACATGTGCTCGACTGGGATCCACCTGGCATGCCCACCAGGGGGTGATGCTCTGCCCATCTGGAGCGTTGCTCCGTTGCAGCCAGAACCATTCTAGCACCTGAGGCGGAGGCCATGGAGCCATCCTCAGCGCCCAGGCCAACTTTGCTCCAGTGAGGCCTCGGCTGCAGGAGGGGAAGAGAGAGATAGAAAGGAGAAGGGGTAGGGTGGAGAAGCAGATAGGCTTTTTTCCTGTGTGCCCTGGCCGGGAATCAAACCCCGAATTTCCACACGCCAGGCTGATGCTCTATTGCTGAGCCAACTGGTCAGGGCCTACAGTGTTGTTGTTTTTTATTGTAAAATAAGAGCGTTATACTAGCGGCAATGGTTATTTCACACATCTGTAAGGACTGGAAGCTTAATCTAGCTTCCCATGAAGATAAGAGAAACAGTAGCCCTAGTATTGAGTACTGGGTGACTCAATGCTTTACCATGTCATGTAGCACTGTTATGTCACGGTTATAGTATTAACTTTAAAGAATTGACTCTGTTTCCTAAATATATAATTTAATGTGACTATTTTGTGACTCTTTCCTAAGGTTACTTATCCCTAAACTTCTGTGTGTGAGCTTTCTGAGGAAGTGCCATGCACGCTAACGTACACTATTTTAAAGTTCTATATAAAAGTTTTTAATTAAAAGGAAAATTTCATTTAATAACTCTTTCAATTTTTCCTTCAGATTTCTTATGAGTTAGTAGTTGTTTTTTGTTTTTGTTTTTTTTTTACCACTTTTCAATGTTATTAAGTTGGGTTAAACTGCGTTAAACCTCAGTGATGTTCTTTCTGGGGGGTGTCTAAAATCTTGGTCAACAGCCAGCCCTACAGGGTAGTCTTAGAAGAGAGGGTGCTCCAAGACATAGGTTGTTCGTGCCCAGTGGACGCTAATTCTAAAACATTAAACTTATTGTGTTAAATTGATTTCTGGATATTTCTCTGTGGAAGTCTTGGAATAATCCTCCCCTTCCATCCCTTGAGCCAAAAAAACTCTGAACCAGAACAACTCAATTTCAATTTGTGGAAAAACTATAACCCATGCTCCAAATACAACTCGAAGATAGTTAAGTGGGGGGCAGGGGCCAGGGACATTGTGATCACTTTTATATGTTACTAAAAACATCTGATTATCTACGTAAACGCTCTGGGATGAATGTACAAGCTCTGTTTCTGAGGAGGAGTCGCAAGTTTCATTTTAAAATCTGGGAACCTTGAGACCACAGCCTGCTTTTGTGCCATAGTTATTGTGTTATATATTAAGCATTTGGAAGGAACCCCAAGCAGGCCTCAGGAAGCAGTTACTGCCTCTCGAATTATCATCCTGAAGGCGATTTGTTTTAAAGTTGATAATCCCTAGGGCTACAGCAGTGTCCCACATCTGCCCTGAATTGAAAACAGATTCCGATTTAGAGCCTTACATCAGTGCTGTGGGATTCATTCGATCTGAGTCAGAAAGGAAGTCGGAGAACATTCGAACATATGGCCTGATAGCAACACGGCAGCCCCTTCATGGAGGATCCAGACTGCAGGGTATGTAGGCTGTTCACTTTCAGCTTTTTAGACTGCTTTTCTGTATGGAAATGTCCTTCTGCTGTTTGGGCTTGAATATTCTGGGAGAGGACAATTGTGGCTAACACGTACAAGTAACTGGGTGTCTCTGGGCTTTTCAGGGCTACCAATGAATGAATCAGGATTCCAAGAGGTGAGGAAGCCTCCGCTGCTTTAAAATTTCTTTGCCGTTTTTTGTGACTTCTCATTTATATATGATATAGTCACATAATTATGTAGATACTTATATAAAAAGCTCCCCCCCTCCCCTGCCAAGTCTCAAATGGCTCTGTAAGCCAAGGAAAGATTTTACTGTTGCAAAGCTAGAGCTTGTCCACCCTCTGCTTATCTAGCAAATTATTTTAAAATATTTCCACACATGCTAAGAATGAAGGATGTAACTATGTGCTTCATGTTATAAGCCTCAAGGGACCGGGACCATCTGATGAACTATTTAGCGTTTAAATCCTGCTGAAGTTTTCTCAGCTTGCTGAACAACTTTGTTCTGTCTTCTCTGTTGAAGCAGTGTCTTACAGAGCAGTAGTCCTCAACCTTTTTTGGGCCACCGACCGGTTTAATGTCAGAAAATATTTTCACGGACCGGCCTTTAGGGTGGGATGGATAAATGTATCATGTGACCGAGACAAGCGTCAAGAGTGAGTCTTAGACGGATGTAACAGAGGGAATCTGGTCATTTTTTAAAAATAAAACATCGTTCAGACTTAAATATAAATAAAACAGAAATAATGTAAGTTATTTATTCTTTCTCTGCGACCGGTACCAAATGGCCCATGGACCGGTACTGGTCTATGGCCCGGGGGTTGGGGACCACTGTTATAGAATGTGAAATTCTCTTCCTTTTTAATTGAGGTTAGATTCATTCATTTAAAAAGATTAGAAATAAGAGAAGGGTACAGCGGTTATGAAGCAGGGCCTGAGGTACCCCAGCTTGAGGCCTGGCTACTGAGCCCACAGCCTGGCCCCTGGGGCTCTTCTGGCTCCTTGTTCCATTCTGGACTTGACTTTCATGGATGGAGGCCTTCCAGATTACTTCCGGAAGTCTCTACTGCCCATCACCTTCTCTGAGAAGCTGAAGGAAGTTGGTACCCAATAAGTACTTGGTGAATGAAAATAGAGTTAGGAAGTAGAATCTTAGAGGAAGGGTCCATTTGAACGTGTTGAGCTAGTAAGCCTCTGATAGGTCAGTTTCCACTCACCATCTTGGGAAGGTTGACACCCAAAGTGGAGACTGGAGGGTGACGGGTGCTTGAGCGAAAAGTGCCCCTCAGAGCGACTGCGGATAGAACGTGTGATTCCGTGCTTGCGTTGTTCATGAAGTAAGGAAATCCGAAACAGGGGTCTCGAGAGGTTACAGCCGTGCCCTCGCAGAGCGCTCAGGAGGCCTAAGGAAGCTGGCACGGGGGCAGGAACAGACGCAGCTGGCCGCTGGCCCTGCAGCTCGGAGCAGCTGTGCTCACCAAAACCGTCCCGACACTGCAGCGCCTGTTCTGGTTGCCCGCGCAACCCCCAGCCACCCACCCCCGCTCTCAGAAACAATGCGTTCAGGACCGCCCAGTTGGCAGGTAAGATTGGCAGTGCAAACGCCAAAGTACTGTTCCCTCTTGACTGGGTGCCCACAGTTCTTCAAAGAAGGAAGGTTCTTCAGATGCCAAAAATGGACTGCAAACTGTGTCATGGGACTATGCCCTCCTAATCCCAGCAAGACAGAGGCTTCCTTTTAGAAAAGGAAGCACATTTGGGTTTTTGTGCTGAAGGATGCAAAATGATGTATTGATCAACTCAGACAGAAAGGGGAATTAGCAGGCTTAGGAACATCGCTTCTGTCTTATCTAAGGAGACTGGCAAAGGAGCCTTGAAGTCTATAGAAACGGTTCCAGTTCAGACCAGCTTCTCTTTGGCAGATGATTGTGTGTCTGTGTGTCTGTGTATCCATACACAATCACACACACAAACTATATATAAATATATATCTTAATTTAATTTCTATATCTTTATATGTATATTAATATATCTTAATATATATGTATATGTAATATATCTTTATATATATATGTATATCTTAATTTAACCTTCTTAATAGCTCAACCCCAAAGGTGAGGTATGAAAATAAAAGCAGGCTTGCAGAGATTTCCAGGGTGAAAACTTATCATAAATTTAACTTCTGTTACTTCCAATAAAATCCACCTCCCAAAAGCTCCCTACCACATTTTGAGTAACAAAACAAGCAAGTCTTCACTTAGGACCATATCCTCTTTCGCTGCCCCATTTTGGGGCATCAGGCATGTCACCGAGGGCTATGTCACCATGCCAATTCACAGCCTACTGCTCTCCAGAAGCTTTGTCAGCCATTGTTTGGAATTCAGAACACACTGCCCCCTCAGAAACAAGGCTAGGCTCCCAGCTCAACTTCTGAATGCAAATGTGTCCCCAAATATGGAGAATTTGTGACAGGTGTCTGGCAGTGGACAGAAAGATCTTCTATCATTTTGTTTAAGGACATTCACTGGAGAATACATTTTACCATGAACTATAACACTGCTTTTGAGAGCTTTTCAGTACTGTCAAGAATTAATTGTTGGCCTTGCACACCACTCTTTCGTGATCCGACCTCTAACCAGCTATCCTAGGTGCTTGGTCTGTGGATACTCCCTCAAACGGTACTCTAGGTTGGAGTCCTAGCAAACCTTTTGCGTGTACTCTTCTACTCGTGGTTCCTTTTGCCTGGAAGGTCTTCCTCTGCTTCTGGTTCCTGGCAAGTTCTTCATTAATTCAAACATTAACACAGTTAAAACTCCTCTGTGATGCCCCAGTCAAAGTCCCTGCTCTCTTCTCCCTTGGCCACAAAGCCCTCTAAAAAACTTTTGCACACAACGCCCGGTGGTTTCTCCTCTGACCTTCTAAAAGTACCAAGGACCCTGGTTTAAAATGTTTCCTCTCCAAAAAGTTAGCTATTTCCTCCCCACCTCTCCTGCATGTCTATAACACCTTATAAGTACCACGATCTATTTTGTTCGACACCTTATATTACAATTTTTTTATTTACATGTTGTTCCCTTTCCTAGACTGAAAACTCCTTAAAGACACAGATTTCCTCGGAACTTATTGCGATGTCTGAAACCTAGTAAATAATACAAGAATGAATCGATAGATGAATAGATAGATGAGTGAATGGATAAATATGTGATTGGATGGATGGATAAATGAATGGAGGGCTGACTGGATGGGTGATGGGTGGATGGGTGGATGGATGGACGGCTGGGGTGAGGGAAGTGATTGCTGGAGAAAAGTTGGTTAATTTACAGAGGGTGAAGAGCTATATAGAAATTTCTATGGAATGCTGAATGGGAGTTTTAAGGGCATTTGACCATGATTGTTTTGCTTCCACTCTTATGAGAGGATTATGAGTACTGAGAAGAGGATTGAGTTTGGAGTAAGAATATCAGGGTTCTAACCTTATCTCTCGACTTTCTTTTTTTATTTTAAAAAATATATTTATTCATTTGAGAGAGAGAGAAAGGGAGAGAGACAAATAGAGACAGAAACATTCATCTGTTCCTGGATGTGCCTTGACCAGGAATCGAACCCCCAACCTTGACATATCAGGATAATGCTCTAACCCAGGGGTCCCCAAACTATGGCCCACGGGCCACATTCAGCCCCCTGAGGCTGTTTATCTGGCCCCGCCACATTTCCAAAAGGGGCATCTCTTTCATTGGTGGTCAATGAGAGGAGCACATTGACCATCTCATTAGCCAAAAGCAGGCCCATAGTTCCCATTGAAATACTGGTCAGTTTGTTGATTTAAATTTCCTTGTTCTTTATTTTAAATATTGTATTTGTTCCTATTTTGTTTTTTTACTTTAAAATAAGATATGTGCAGTGTGCATAGGGATTTGTTCATAGTTTTTTTTATAGTCCGGCCCTCCAACGGTCTGAGGGACAGTGAACTGGCCCCCTGTGTAAAAAGTCTGGGGACCCCTGCTCTCACCCAACCAAACTGTCTGGCCAAGGCTATCTCTACTTTCTAGTGATGTGATCGTGAGCAAGTTATTTACTCTCTATTTTGCTTTTCTTCTTCTGTAGGGAGGGAGTTATATGTACCTTTGAGGAGCTATATTATAAGGATAAAATGATAATCCATCTAAAAGGCCTAACCTAGGGCTTAACCCATTCAAGGTGGAAGACCAGTGGCAGTACAACAAGAATCCAAATCTGAAATGCCAGACACAGAACTCTGAGAGCAGAAGGAAGGTCGGCCCCGTCTGTCCACCCCTGGGCTCCCTCCCGGTGCAACGCCTCCCCTTCACTTTGACACAGCATGTCGATACATGGCTTACCTTTTGTCAGCCACTCCCTGTACCCCTCAGGTGATGAAAAATAAAATAAAATCAACTCTAAGTGTGAAAGAAAAGGACAAGAGGATTCCAGAGATTTGTGCTTAAATTAACAGATTTCCCAAAGTAGAATTAGTGAGTTTGGATGGAGGGAGAGGGAACACTGGATGCACAAGGACAAGGGACAGAGAGATGATGAGAGAGCTGTTTGGCGGCAGGGGTGGCCACGGGAAAAGAGGAGAGAGAACTGGCATTATTGGGAAATTGCACTTCCAAGAGTACAAAAGGAGCAACTATTAAATGTATTTATTAATTTTTTTACTTGCTTACTTATTTATTTTCAAGTACATTCCCGTGCATTTGTAACCTGAAAAGCGCCTTGTATAATTTCAAGTACTTAATAGAAGTAATTATGATAGTAATACATTCCTAACACTTAATATACCTCTTACCAGGTGCCAGGTGCTATTCTGAGTTCTTTTCACATATTAACTCATTTTATCCTCACAACAGCACTGGAAGGCAGATAGATACATAAAATCTTTATTTTACTGACAGGGAAAGAGAACACAGAACTCGTCACACAACTGAGCATGTGGAAGCCAGAGTTTGGACGCCCGGCAGTCTAGCCCCAGGGTCAGCATACTTCACACAAAAACATCCCTGCCGCTGAGGCAGATGTCCCCACAGCACTGTCAAGGCCACTTTGGTGGACATTCTTTGGATATACTTTTCAAAACACAGTTTTAACACCTGAAAAGTTAGAATTGTAGAATTTAATGGCATGAAGGGATATCTGGTTCATGATACCCAAGCCAGCCAACTGCCTGTGCTAACAGTGTCCAGGGAAAGTCAGCCTCAGGGTCACTCATCAGAGTCTTTGGGGACAGATATGGGATGGGTCCAAAGATTTTATCCGCCCACATAGCACTTCAGTGGCATTAGGACAGCATTCTTTGTTCCAGGTAAAGTCCATAAACACTGTTATATTGACACTAATAGTTTACAAATATGAAAATAGAGACAGTCATACTTTTTTTTCACAGATTTATCAATTATTTACCCTTTTTTTACAAAAAAAAAAAAGCAAAAAGTATACAGTCTTTGAGTATAACACTCTTTTTATACGTCCTAGATTGGGTTTGCAGCTTCATGTGTTCTAATATAATTCCATTACTCTTACGCTTACCCCTGAGCTATTACCTCTCCCTCGAATTGCTCTGAATAACTTGATTGCATTTTCTCCTGTCAAAAAGAGAGAACTTGTTTAAATAGTTGACACATTTAACAAATTTTAACCAATTCTGATCTGGGAATGTGTTAGGAAGTGAGAAAGAATTCTACCTGTCTGAATTATTCTAAACACTTCTATAATTAATACCATCACTATGCAAGTACTACAAATTATCTTACTCTCTGGCTAATTTAGTCATTCCTATTTTAAGCCATTCACATAACCAACCCACTGAAGTTTAAGGTCATGGTCTTAGAATGAACAGGTAGGCAGGCTTTTTGGAGAGGTTGCCAGAAGTTTTACCTGTCTCCAGTGTATTCACTCACTGACCCTCCATAGGTCTTTGACTCCAGAGAACAGGAAAAATAATATTTGATACCAAGAATCCTAAAAATTAGGCCCTGGCCGATTGGCTCAGCAGTAGAGCGTCGGCCTGGCGTGCGGGGGACTCGGGTTCAATTCCCGGCCAGGGCACATAGGAGAAGCGCCCATTTGCTTCTCCATCCCCACCCCCTCTTTCCTCTCTGTCTCTCTCTTCCCCTCCCGCAGCCAGGGCTCCATTGGAGCAAAGATGGCCCGGGCACTGGGGATGGCTCCTTGGCCTCTGCCCCAGGCGCTAGAGCGGCTCTGGTCGTGACAGAGCGACGCCCCGGAGGGGCAGAGCATCGCCCCCTGGTGGGCAGAGCGTCGCCCCTGGTGGGCGTGCCGGGTGGATCCCGGTCGGGCACATGCGGGAGTCTGTCTGACTGTCTCTCCCCGTTTCCAGCTTCGGAGAAATAAAAAAAAAAAAAAGAATCATAAAAATTAGGAGCCAGTAGGGTTGGATGGCTGTAGGGGAGAAGAAGGACGATAGGGAGAGGGGGTAATAATTGCATTGCCTAGATCTTGGTCTCCATTTTCTTCTCATCACAGATTGCCTGGAGAACATCTTACCCAAAAATCTGTTTATGTAAAATTCAATCCCCTTTGGGGCATTTTTGCATCTGTTCAGGTGTCCTAGAAATAAACATTAAATTAAATTAAATTTTAATTTCATTTAAACTCTGAATAAAAGGTTTGGAATAAACTGACTGAAAAGAGCTTAACTATCCAAAAGTAGGTCAAATAGAAAAAGGCCTTTTCAAGTACCCCAAACAATTCCATCATTGAAAAAAAAATCCTGCACATTTAATAACTACCTATTAGAAATACAAAATTGGGTTAGATGTGCCCTTAGGGGAAGTTGTTTGGTTTTGTGTTTTTTTTTTTAATTATGAAACTGTTCCAAAATGCCAAGAAAATATCAGGACTGAAATGAAGTCCAGCTTCTCAAACAAAGGTTGAATTTTAAGCAAACTCTTCACAGGGCAAATGGGTATTTTAAAAACCTGGTGTTATGCCAGCTAGCTCCCTGGCAGTACCATTGTGGAGATGAGATTTAATGACTGTAAATCTCCCCATCCAGTAGCACAGAGGGGACACTCACCAATATTTTGTGGAACCAATGGTGAATAAGTCTGCACAAACTTAGCCAAGCCCACTCAAGTATCTCCTTGTCATGAGTTATTTCACACATTGCATGAAAACAACACTTCTCGGAAGAATAAACCCCTAGAAAAAAAAAAAGTCCCAAATTTCTGAGACTTGTTTCCTAACCTTTTACAGAAAGGTAATATTAGAGTTATGACTGGGGTGCTCTAAGAATTACTTGAGAGCATGATCACCCATTCAGTCATTTATTCTTTTTTAAAATATGGAGTGTGTATTTTCAACGCAGTGAGTATTGTGATTGAGCTTAGGAATTGGAGATGAACTAGGCAGATGAGGGCTCTGCCTCCGTGGAACTCACATTCTCTCACAAAGCTCTCAACATGCAAGTCGTACAGTCACCTAGCATGGGACACCCCCCTCAGGGTGGGCAGCACAGGCCCTAGAAAGAGCAGCTAGCTTGGAAATCAAAATGATGCCCACATGAGGCCGGGTTCCACATCTTTACAGCTGAGTTTCATGGGAAAAGTTTCTGAGCCACAGTCCCTGTCTGTAAAACGGGTATAATAATCCCTACCTTGCAGGGATTCTGTGAAGATGAAAGGAGCTGTCTTGAGTACAAAGCACAGTACCTAACACATAAATGATAACCCTTTATTACCTCAATAAAGATAGATCAAAAGAGGGTCAAAGGCGGGTGACCTGGGCTAGCACAGTGGATAAAGTATCGATCTGGAACATTAAGGTCATGGGTTCAAAACCCTGGGCTTGCCTTGTCAAGGCACATGTGGAAGTTGATGCTTCCTGTTTCTCCTCTGTTATCTCTTCCTCTCTCTCTCCCCTCTCTCTAAAAAAATGAATAAATAAAACCTAAAAAAATAGCCCTGGCCAGTTGGCTCAGCGGTAGAGTGTTGGCCTGGCATGCAGGAGTCCTGGGTTTGATTCCTGGCCAGGGCACATAGGAGAAGCACCCATCTGCTTCTCCACCCCCCCCCTTCCTCTCTGTCTCTCTCTTCCCCTCCCACAGCCGAGGCTCCATTGGAGCAGAGTTGGCCCGGGCGCTGGGGATGGCTCTGTGGCCTCTGCCTCAGGTGCTAGAATGGCTCTGGTTGCAACAGAGCGACGCCCCAGATGGGCAGAGCATCGCCCCCTGGTGGACGTGCCAGGTGGATCCCAATCGGGCGCATGTGGGAGTCTGTCTAACTGCCTCCCCGTTTTCAACTTCAGAAAAATACAATCAATCAATCAATTAATCAATCAATAAATAAAAGAGTGTCAAAGAATAAGAATATCTTGGAATAAGAAGAGTTGAGCAGCAATTGCTTTCTCTGAGCACATTCTACAAAAGAGGTACCTTTCCAACAATTGTGAAGGTAGTGTGTTGACCAGTACAGTGTTGCAAGTGGATAGAACATAGGAGAAGCATGGCATCTTGTTATATGTAGCATATTGAACATGGGCTCTTTGTCCCCACTTTCTCCTCAAACCTTAGTGAAAATGGAAAAAATGAAACTATGAGAACAATAATCATTGGAGTGGGGAATGTATGAGTGGGTAGGTGAAATGTTGGTCAAGTAAGTCTGTAAATATGTATATATGTTTGCTCGCTTATAGTTTGTATTGGGTATGGGGGGCAGGCTGTAAGCAGGCAGGGTGGTTATAGCCTAAGGCTTAGTTTTAAGACTAAGCTTTTCCCCACACCCTTGACTGATTGCATAATGTGAGGTGGTGCGCTCTCATGAGGAATCCCATTATGCCTCAGATAAGTGACTTTGTATCAGAGACTTCCTTGTTTGTTTGTATATTGGATTAAAGGTTTTGATTTCTATACTATGAAGTGGGGCAGACTGGGAGCTTGCTCTCTTGGTTCCTGAGATTAGCATTAGAGAAGAGAGCAGAGAAAGGGGCACAGAGAAGGGCCACATGGAGGAGGCCAGGAGAAGCAGCCAAGATGGTGGAGTGCTGAGGGAGAAGCCAGTTTGTGCAGAGTTTGTGCAGGGAGAAGGAGATGGGGAACAGAGGTGAATAAGGCTGATGAGCTAGAAACCTTTGATTCTAGGAAACTCGGATAAGTCAGTAGCTTTGTGAGCACTGGATGAGTGGGTTTTGGAACCCAGTGTGTGTTTTTACTTGCCCACTGGGTGCAAGCTAGGATTAAAGGTGATGGCCCACCAGTTCTTGGCTCCATTGTTTCATTACCATCTGTCCGAATCTAATGCGAACCTGCATGGGCCAGGCGGCTGTGATAGTGGCCATGGCTACTGGCTTTACAGTGGATAACAAAAATGAGAAATGCCAACGAAAGTTAGGAAGATTGAACATAGATTGAGGGAAACAGTAGCAGCTGAAGTAGTCCACGTGGGGGAAGTGAAAATTACACGGGATGTGGGGTTGGAGTCTGGAGAAAACTAACAGGAACAAGACCGTTGGAGGCATTCAGCCTAGGAAGGTTCTAGGAAAGGAGACGGGGTGCCCCACCCCTCACCAGGCCAGGGGGCAGGGAGGAGCTGAAGACAGCAGGATTGTTTGAAGGACAACACAGGGAGTAATCAGAACTTCCCCTCACCCTCACCCCCAGGCCTGTCTGGGCAGCTGAGAAGCTAAGCTAGTTCCTTCCCCATCCTAGCAGAAGGCTGGAGAAACTGAACCAGAAATGCTCTGATTCTGGAAACAGCTGGAGAAGGGATTCAGACACTACACTGACATCAGGGGAACTAAGGGGCAATCCACGTACTGGAAGAGAAGACTTCCCAGTTTCCTGCCCAAACTCAGCTCCCCAAGGGCTGGCTAGTTAGGGTTCTAGACTGCCTCTCCCCGACCCAACCACCAAAACTGAGACCAGAGATGGGAGGATTCCTCTGTGTTGAAAAATACCTGCCCGACAATGAGGGTCTACAAATACTGTTGTTGGAGGACCCCCTGCAAGAATCCGAGCCCTCTCCCAGATCCATCACAGGGAGGCCTACCAAAAGCCTCACAGCGTAAGGTATACAGCCTGACTTCTGGTGCCTCTGTCTTAGGCAAGAACAAAGGAGCAGCAGACAATAGGAGAAAGCTGTGGACATGAAAGACAGATACCTCAACGGTAGAGTGTGGGAAATAAACTCAGGCAACAGAGACAATGTGGGGGTCAGGATTGCATCCTAAATATACAATGAGTATTCTCTGTGAAGCAAGAGAGAAAAAGAAACCCAAAAACATACAATAAAAAAGAAACATCCTGATAAAATCTATAGAAGGCTTAGGAAATAAACTTAAGGAACTCTGTCAGAACCAGATAGGAAACAGAATGGAGTCGGTTTTTCTATGGACATTAGATAACCAATCCAATAAGATCCAAAATCCAAATAATAAAAGTCCTAGAAAAAAAAGAGCTGAAAAAACAAAATGGAAGACATCAATGAAATCATACAAAAATTTCCCAGAAGAGAAAGACATGAGTTTTCTGCTTAGAGAATAAGGCACATCATTGTGAAATTTCAAAGCACGGGAATAAATAGAATACCCTAAAAGCTACCAGAAAGAAAGAAAAAAAGTTCACATAAAGCACCAGCAATCTGGGTGGCACTGACTTCTCAGTAGAAACACTGGAAGCCAGGAAATAGTTATTTCCAAATTCTAAGGTACAAATGATTTCCGACGTAGAAACTATCAAGTGTGGGGGTGGGCGACAAGAATATGAGGGATCAAAACACTGACATCAACCCCCCCCCCCCAAGCTCTGGGAAGACGTGCTCCACCTAAATGAGAGAATAAGCAAAGTGCAACCCACATCTCCAAAACAGAAAAAAATGAAACTGATCGATACATAGACGGGTTCTACCATATTGCAGGGTGTTTCATAACCTGGCAGAAAGTTCGGAGCAGAATAATGGACAGGTACTCAGAAGAGGATGCAAATTATAAAAGAAAACTCACCCTGGCCAGCTAGTGTGGTTAGTTAGATCATTGTCCTGAAGCTCAGATGTTGCCAGTTCAATCCCCGGTCAGGGCACGTACAGGAACAGATCGATGTTCTCCCCTCTCTCTCTTTCTTTCTCTCTCACTAAAATCAATTAATAAAAAAAATTTTTTTTTCAGTTAAAAGGAAAACTTTAAGGAAGCAAAAATCATTCATGAGAAAAAAAATATGGTTGTAGAGCACAGTAGACTTCGCTGTGGGCAATATTTAGTTAGTCACTACAATGGAAGGACTGAATATTAATAGAGCCATAAATTAGTATATAAATATGGTGGACATGGAAGTGTACAACTCAGCCCTCCTTTCAAAGAACATCCTGCCATGGGATGTGTGTCACCCTTCGGGGAACCCCTGTTGTCTTCACAAGGAGGGGTCACATTCCCGGGACTCGCAGCCAATGACTGAGCAGAGCAATGGGACTAGAGCAGGTCTTCGCTGCCCAATGCAGGATTTCTCCAATGGGCAGCCTTTACCCTGGGTGTCTTCATCAGCCTGACCTTGAACTCCTCAGAACCGTCCTACACTCTACGGCTCTTTCTACCCTGCCTTCCTGGCCAGCTCTCCCCCTTCACAGGGTCCTTCACTGGGAGGGTAGATGGAAAAACGAGGTGGGGTGGGCACAGGGTGGGATGCTAAATCATGATTTTCATTATCGAAAGCCAATACATAATGCCTACTGGTCTATAATGGGGTGGGGGGCAAGAAATAGCAGGTTAAGCACATGATTTAGATGAGGAAGACACTGCCAGACACAAAGAAAGGATTGTGTCAGAGAAGGAGGGGTGGAGATGAAGCTCCATGTGTGGGAAGGGGGGGGTAATGTCTTGAGTACTATTGGACTTAAGAACTTTTGCTCATTAAGTTCTGCCTAATATTAGTATGAGTACTATCTATATGCTTTTTATCATAGCTTTTATATAGCAAACAAAGAAATATCAAACTTTGATATACATATATTTCAAACAACTTTAAATCTGTATTTTAACTATATAAAAGTATATATTAAACATATACAATCAAACACCTTTAAAAATGTTTTAAATTTTTTATGTGCTTTCAATATGTGTTTTCAATACGTAGGTAAAGCCACATATAATATGTGTACTTAGAGGTGACTGGCCAGGACCCTGGCGAGGAGTCGGCATGGTGCCCTTTCCCTGTCTGCAGCCCAAGCCTGGCTCTCTCCCCAGCTCACCTCTCTCTATCGTTAGAACCTGCTGCAGCCTCTGCTTCTAAACACAGCTCATTTTCCTGCAGCGAGGATCAGCTAGATGTGATCCAGAGAGCACCAGGAGGCAGGGCAGGACACCCTTGTATCCCAGGAAGGCTTCCCCACCGCCACCCGCAGCTGTGGCTGCTGTCCCACAGCCGCTGGACCCCGGACAGTTGCCACAGCGGCCCCTGGACTCCTGCCACATACCTTCATCCCATGGAGCTCAGGCTGGGTGGAATGTAGTCAGGGACACTGTGGAGAGGCGAGTGTGTGTGTGTGTGTGTGTGTGTGTGTGTGTGTGTGTGTGTGTGTGCGCGCGCGCGCGCACCTGCGCATGCATTGTATTCACTCATACTATTACCTCACATAATTATAGTTCTTCCCTGCTTGTTCAGAAATGTGTGTCTACCTGGGTCTCATACTGGGCTTTCCTCATCTACATCTAGTCCCGGAATAGAGACAACCCAGAAAACACTGAATTGTTTGGAGGAGGAATTATTCTCTCTACATATTTTTTTAAGGTACATTAAACAGTGGATACCAAGATGGACCATGAACTTTAAAAATGCCCCAAAACTCTGTGGGTTAGTTACCGTCTCTGTCAACAGCTGTATGTACTCAGCTGTATGACATACAGCTGTATGTACTCAGGCCAAGGGACAAAAGTCATCCCAGTTGAAAATATAGGAACCTGCCAGATTTTTCAATGATAAGACCCAATAAATAGACTATATATATATTTTAAATGTTTTATATATAAAAGTAATAGACACTCGCCTGACCTGTGGTGGCACAGTGGATAAAGCATCGAGCTGGAATGTTGAGGTTACTGGTTCGAAACCCTGGGCTTGCCTGGTCAAGGCACATATGGGAAGCAACTACTATGAGTTGATGCTTCCTGTTTCTCCCCCCTCTTTCTTTCTCTCTCTTTCTCTTCTATCTAAGAAATAAATATATTTTAAAAATTGGAAAAAAAAAGTAACGCCTGCTCAGTTGTGTACAATGAAAACTTGGAAACAAGTACAGAAGGGTCACAATGGCGCGACCCAGAGGCGCCCACTATTTGCCATGTTTTCTCTGTCTGTTTTCCCAACCTTCTCCAGAGCTTTGAGTTGCTATGCACAATTCCATGTCCTGTTTTTCCACTTAAAATTTTATCAAGTATATTTCCTCACACGATCAAAAACTCTTTGTGAGACTCTCTTTTTGAAGACTGTGTAATCTTCCGGATTACAGATGTGGCATGATTTGCCCAATCATTCTTCTTTGTTAGACTTTTTAAATTATTTCAAGATTTTCAAATTAGAAATAACTTCGTGATGAACTTTTGGCATAAAAAGTTGCCCTCGTTTCGGATCATTTTCCTCTGAATGGATTCCCAGAAATAGAGCCGCTCAGCCAAGTGGCATGAACATTTTTAAGGCTAACTAAATCTTCTTTTAGACAGACTAAAAAAAAATTTTTAATATTTAATAATATTAAGATTTCGTCAACAAAAATGTATAAAGCAACAAGAGCAGGGCCATGGTCCAGCTGAAGAAAGCATGATCTCTGCCTCTAAAGCCACTCTGTACCTCTGTCCTGTCACGTCTGTCCTCTCCCCTGCAGGGTCATCTGTTCTGAATTTGTACTGTCACAAATCTTTTAAGGAGAACTTCAAGGATAGAGCGTCTTTTTGTTAGAGAATATGAGAGAACAAGAGAGAGGGAGAGAGAGAGAGAGAAGAAGAAGAAGAGGGAGATGGAGGGAAAGGAAGATTGAAAGACAGAAAGAGAGAGATAGAAGGGGAGGGAGAAAGATGAACTTGTTTGGCCTGAACCATAATACCCTGGAGTAATTTTTGGACAAAATAGGAGGTAAAAAGTCAAGCAGCGCCTGACCAGGCGGTGGCGCAGTGAATAGAGTGTCGGACTGGGATGCCGAGGACCCAGGTTCGAGACCCCGAGGTCACCAGCTTGAACATGGGCTCATCTGGTTTGAGCAAAAAAAGCTCGCCAACTTGGACTCAAGGTCACTGGCTCGAGCAAGGGGTTGCTCGGTCTGCTGAAGGCCCACGGTCAAGGCACATATGAGAAAGCAATCAATGAGCAACTAAGGTGTCGCAATGTGCAACAAAAAACTAATGATTGATGCTTCTCATCTCTCCGTTCCTGTTCGTCTGTCCCTGTCTATCCCTCTCTCTGACTCTCTCTGTCTCTTAAAAAAAAAAAAAAAAAAGTCAAGCAGCTTTCTATCCAATCTGTATTTTATTTATGGGATGCCCCCGGGAGCAAGACAGTCACTCACACCAAACATACATGATGCCATCTCCTTCCCACCCCGACCAGCCTTCCTGCCTTCCCTCCCCCCTTACAGGAATCGGACACAGTCGTTGAGCAGCGGAGTAAGGCCTTTGATAGGGCAGCCTGCACTTGAATCCAGCCTCCAGCACTGGCCCTCTGTAGCCTTAGGAAAGGTGCTTAACCATTTCTAAAGTCTCTGGAAAATGAAGACAAAGCTAATACTATCCATCTGTTACAGTTGTGGCATGGGTTAAATGAGATTAGCACCCAGCAGCCTCCTGGGTATATAATACGACTTTATAGTGTGGTTTCTGGGCCTTCGGGGGCCCGAGGAAAGCCAGTACGCAGAGTGGCATCCAGAGAAAACTTTACAAGGTTTTGCTGGGCGTGGGACTGTCATTATACTTGTTTTTGAAAAAGCAGTGAGAAACTGTGTATTTTTCTCATTCCCACAACTTTCCTTGGGTTCCAAGATGTCTGAGTAGCTTTGTACAGGTAATCTCAGCAGAAGTTTTTTTTCTCCACTTTTTTTTACTTTTCAACTGAAAAGTGAAATGATCGCAGCATGCATCCTACTGACAACCCTGAACCTACTTTTATGTTCTTACCACCTGAGCAAAGAGGTCCCAGCAGTTTTCAGTGCAGATGGACCTGAAGGTGGTTGGTCAGAGTCTCCGGCTCCTGCTCTGCTGCCAGGACCTGTGGGTGCTTATATGGGAGAGACTGAAGGGATCATATGGGTTAGGATGAACGTCTAACTCTAGAAGGAACCTTAGAATAATCTAGTGATTGTCGATAGTTGTTAACCTTCTCGCATCAGGAACATCTTTGAAAAATATGCTTCTCTCCTAAAGAATATGTCCTTCTAAAAAGTCTACATACGCACAATTCACATGAAGTGCTAATGAACATCAAGGGATTTGAGAGCTCCCTGAAGCCAATTCATGGATCCTCCACTAAAAAATAGTGATCTTCTTAGGGAACTGAGACCCAAGGAGATCCAGGGACTTGCCCATGGTCCCACCAATGAGGAACAGTAGAGGCAGAACGACAGCCAGCTGTCCTGTTACCCAGTCAGCTAAACCACCTGCCTTCTCTCCACATGATGTCAGAGGCTGCATGCTGTCCTGAGAGCCTACAGAGGCAGTCCGGAGTGTCAGATGTCAGGGCAGGACATGGGACCAGGTGCTGTTCTTGCTCCAGGTCTCTGATGCCATCAGGATGAGGCTGGCGTTCCAGCGTTCACTCCTGTTTCCTCAAGATGGCTGTGCAACCCCCAAATCAATACCTTAACAAGCCTGACCAGGTGGTGGCGCAGTGGATAGAGTGTTGGACTGGAATGTGGAAGGACCCAGGTTTGAGACCCCAATGTCGCCAGCTTGAGCGCGGGCTCATCTGGTTTGAGCAAAAACTCACCAGCTTGGACCCAAGGTCGCTGACTCGAGCAAGGGGTTACTCAGTCTGCTGAAGGCCCGTGGTCAAGGCACATATGAGAAAGCAATCAATGAACAACTAAGATGTCACAACAAAAAACTGATGATTGATGCTTCTCATCTCTCTACATTCCTGTCTGTCTATCCCTATCTATCCCTCTCTCTGACTCTCTCTCTCTCAAAAAAAAAAATACCTTAACAAGTCTGTCCCTAGGGGCTCCTTAAGGATCAGTGGGGTGATCGTGGGGTGCCAGTGTGGTCCAGTGTGACCCTTCCTCCACTTCTAAAATCTACAGTGTGATCTGGGTCAATGGCTCCTGACACTCGGAAAAATTTAGGGGCTTAGAAACAAATATTTAGACTCTTCTAGCACGTTACCCTCAAGTGTCCTCTAATCACAACTCTCTCTGTGGGTGTCCAGTGTCCCCACCCTGCTCTCATTCCTTCTGGGTGTGTTTCTGATTTCTCTCAGAGCCCTTTGGGGATGTGCACACTCTGGCCGCCACCGTGGACACAGTCTCCCCCCCTGCCCTCTGCGGTGCTCCATGACGTGCATCAGAAAGGCGACTTGCTCTTTTTGAGCCGTTGCCTTAATTCTGTATTAAATCAGTATTAATGCTTTCTTTGAATGTCTATCTTCAAAATTATTTTTATCTTGGGTCTGTTTTTTTAAGTGGAATGTTGCTTCATTTCCTGCTTTGTGTGCATTTGTGCGTGTAGTGTGTGTGTGTGTGTGTAATTCCTCTGTTGTTTGCAACACCTCCCAGCTGGGGATCATTTGTAAATTTAGTTAATGAGCATTTAACACATTCCCTTTGATGAAGCTGTTAAATCTGGCTCCACACTGGCATCCCACCAGACACCTCCCCCTCTCCCAAGCATTTGTGTTTACCTAGTTCTTAACTACTTAGTGATGGTTCCTTGTCTGTTGGCACAATATCTAACTAACCTTTAGTCTCGCCTGGAGAAAGGAGGGCTTCAGTTTTGTAGGAAAAAGCGGAAATCTGTATTCAAAGCCACCCCACTTTGCCGGTGGGCTGTCATTTCCCCTGAGCAAAATACGCCACAGACACAACAAACCCTTTCTGGTCGCCCGAACTGGTCATGCATGTAGCAGCGACATAAGCTGTAGCTGTGGGCTTTTGCAAGAACAAATACCAAACTCCAAACCTGCGGGCTCCAGCTGTCAGAGAGTTTTCCCGCATTTAATTATAACTTCATCTCTGAAGAGGGCATGTGTGTCAAGTGCGCTGTTCAATCACTCAGAGAGTGGAGTGAGTGGCGGAGCGGCCCTGGGGTTTGTCTGGGAGACGAGCCCTCATCACCGTCCCCTGCCGGGGAGGATCATGGGAGTCACACTCAACCCTGTCACGGTCACAGGAACACAGTCTGTCTCCTGTGTTACAGATTTAAAAAGAAACTGCACACAGACATATCTAAAATCAGTTATTTGAAACTGAATACAATTAAAAATATAAAATAAGCTAAGGGAAGGCTGGAATTATGTATATATTCATCTTTACAGGAAATATGAGCGATCTCCCAGTATAGAAAACCCCTCCCATTGTTTTATTTCATTTTTTTTAAAGATTTTATGTATTCATTTAAGGGGGGGGGGTGAAGTGAGCAGGGAGCATCAACTCCCATATGTGCCTTGACCAGGCAAGCCCAAGGTTTTGAACCAGCGACCTCAGCATTCCGGGTCAATGCTTTATCCACGGTGTCACCACAGGCCAGTCTGTTTTTTTGTGGTTTTTTTGTGTGTTTTTTTTAGAGGGGGGGGGGGGGGAGAGAGAGAGAGAGAGAGAGAAGGGGGAGGAGCAGGAAGCATCAACTCCCATATGTGCCTTGACCAGGCAAGCCAGGGTTTTGAACCAGCAACCTCAGTGTTTCCAGGTTGACGCTTTATCCACTGCGCCACCACAGGTCAGGCAGTCCAATCTGTTTTTATTTCAGCTCTACCACCTGTACTCCTCACTCACTGTTCCCTGAATTCAGGAGTGATACTTTAGTTCTGCAGTTTCCTACCTCTCAGTGAGTTCCACATCAACCCTAGAGCCAACACAGACATACACAGAGCACACAAACACACATGCACACATACACAGCTCAGTTTGGGGTCATCACAAATATGGCCTGGCAGCAATTAGATTTAAGATTTCCAACCTGGTTCTCAGCAGCTGGCCCAGAGTCTGTGCATCTAAATGTGAACACAGCATGTTGCCCAAATTATTGACATCAAAGCCCTGGCTCCAAAGGAGGAAGGGGCCGGGGAGCTTGCACCTTCCTGCCTCTAGCTTAGTAGAGAGGCAGTTAGTTATCTGGAGATATCTGAATCTCACACGTTGTGTCATTTTTCTCTTTTACTATGGGGGGGGGGAGGGGACGCAAGGTCAAGTTTAAAAAGAGTTGTTTAGGTTAATTCCCACCCAAGGTCACCTGACATAACCCATCATTTCAGAAGCATTTAGACTTTGAGTTAATAGTAGACAAGAAAGCGGAGGGAGGGAACTGCATGTGTTAAGGAGGAGGGGAGGGGAGGAATGGCTAACCTAGAGCAAACAGGGCATGGGTCCGTCCAGGTGTGAAGTGAGATCCTGCCCACTGCCGCCGGTTGCACGCCTCACAGTCCCTCGCCCGGAGCCTCTCACCTCATTTTTGTTGGTTTTCCTTTCCTGTTGACTTGGGGGTAAAAGGCAATGAGGTGGTTGGAGTCACCAGGCCTGTCTGGTGGATTTGTCTGGGTGGGGACACCAGGGAGGTCAGAGTAGCCCAGTGATAGCCTTTGCCATTGTCCAGAATAAGCTTAAGAACAGGCTGTTAGACAAAGGGTTCTTTTGAAGCCTGATTATCTTCAGAGATAATTGTTACTGATAAGGGGATCAGATTTGGAGTACCTCTGAAAATCAGGGAAGGAAAAGCAAGCACAATGACTGAGTGCTGGTGCTGGGGATAGTGATTTGATCTCTATCCTGCTGACATACATTTGTCACACAACAACTCCCAATGAATTACAAGCCGTGGTTTCTGTGAGCAACTTCTAAGCTTTAATGCTATGTTCAATTTTTATCTGTAATTACAAGCAACGCCCTTAGTTTTTAGTCTCTGATTCCCTGATATATGGTAAGAATTTTCTTTCTCTCTCCTAGTTAATAACTTGGAATTTATTTAAAAGTTATTATTACAGAATTTAACATACTTTTGTAAAACAAAAGTAGGCATTTTGTCTTCCAGACTTCCTTTTCCCCCCATCCTCCTCCTCTCCCTGACCACTCCTGACTTTTTCCTTCCATTCCACTTGTGATGTCCGAGCCTCATGGCCCAGAAATGACCACAGTATCTCCACTGCTTGTAAAGGCGTGGGATATTTAACTGTTTTGGGGTGCCAACTCTTTATCGGTATTTTTAGAATATTGTTTGATCTCCATTCATGTTCTTCCAAATATTTTCCATATTGAAGAGTGAATATCATAAAAACCCTGATGACTGTAACGTCACTTTTGTGGCCCTCACATCACTGGCCCCTGTTGGGAAATCTTCGGAATATCTTAAGACCAGTGTTCCGTCCCCTGAGGTCAGATCTGAAGCCAAGTCACCGCAGGCTCAGCCTCCCAAACACCCTTTTGTTCACTTTAAAGAAGATGGTGTTGCACAGAGGGGCACACAACATGTCATTCTTCAGTGTCTTTTAAATATGGAATAAACCTGAATTTCTGAGATGTAACAGTGTTAAAGGGAGATCAAAGCTTGGACTTTTTTTTTTTTTCCTAGAATAAAGTTCAAGATAGTTTTAAGTCTTGCTTATCAAAATGCAGATTACCTCAGAGAAGGAGGGAAAAAAGCTGAACTCTGTTAGGAAATCCGTGGCTCCTGGCATGGCTGACAGCCCGTGGGCTTCAGCAGGGATATGGCTTATCTTACATTCTTCTCCACTAGCGGGAGTGATGACCTCACCGCCCCGGCTCCTGAGGCTTCTCAACCAAGGGCAGCTACTAAGTGTGGGAACCTCGGTTCCTGCTCAATAAACTAAGACACAAAGAGAGCCTGGTCAAGACATGTTACATATTGGAATTTCCACGACGGTGGGTCTTGTGGCCGGTGCTGATGTTCATTCAACTGGGTTGACAATGACAGATTTGAGACGTCAGCTTTGACTGGCTTCTGTCCTTAATCATCTCATTTCTTCTTTCTTTCCTCTTTGAATGGTGTCTCTTTCCTGCTTCTTTTTAATTCTTTTTATCAAAATAGGAAATATTATATTTTTATTTCTTCTTTGCCTAATTATGCAACTTAGTCCTACCTCTGTATTGCCTTTCTCAGGGCTGTTCAACTTCAATCTGGTTTTTCCATTTCTAGTATGAAGAGTTAGTTTTCCATAGTTAAAAAAAAATTCAAATAGTATGCAGTTGAGGGCAATGTTTTAAGAGATTGAAAACTAAAACTTGTACTCAGTTTAAGGTCTTAAAGGACCCATTTCATTAGAAGCACGTGTCACTGATATCATGTACTCCCATTTCTTCTGTTTACCTTAATTCTAACCCTGCCCCTTCTCTGGGCCGTATCTCCCAGATATGGGGGCTCTGTGGCCATTCTACCTGATAGCATCTTACCTCTGCTTCACCCACTAGAGTGGACATCTGGACTTGCTACTGCCCAGCGCTAGTCTCCCCACTCTGGGAGCCAGACCCGGTTTTCCTTTGCGGCCCACTCCTGGCTGCCATCCGTCTACATCGACCAGCAGGATGGTATCCACCTCCAGCTCTAAAGGTAGAGCTCTGATGGAGGCCTGGCCATTCATGAGAGCATCACATTCCCACGGCCTCTCTGCCTAGTTCAGGTACGGACCGGCAAATCAGAGTTCATCTCAGTAACCTTGCTGAAATTACTGAAAAAGATGTACTTTCTCCCGTGGTTTCTGAGATAGGTGATTGAGGTCCGGAGCTGCTGACAGCCATTGTCTCACCATGCAGAAATGGCCGCCAAAGATGAAATCATCACAGGAGAAAGCAGAGCTTAGGGAAAGAGAGACTCAGATAACCAAAGACAACCCTTGTACCTGGGTCCACTCCAGATATTTCAATGATCCAATAAATTCCCCTTAGATCAAACCATGATGAATAGGGTCATTTGCAACACGGATCTCCTACAATCAGCAAGCAGCCCAGGTTTAAGCCTCGCTAGAGCTATGTTTAGTTTTATAAGACCTATAATGGGTATCAATAACTCCCCTTCCTACAGCTATTTCATCCTCTTTCATATTCACCCAAGCACCACTCCCATTCACAACATCAGAACCGGGAGACCAGCCCCAGCGAGCCTTCAGCATCCAGGATAAGCAAGGAAATAGAACAGCACAGCTTGGATCACTGCTGAAGGAGCCCATGTCCTTCAGAGTGTGCCTGTGGGCGAGCACAGCAGGCCAGCAGGTGCAAGGGACGTGGCCACAAGTTAAGACGCAGCTACCCTAGGCTAAGGTTGAAGGAAGGAGAGGACAGGGAACCCTAACTGTTGAGAGGGAAGGTGCAAGGCACACACCAGTGCTGGTCGCCACATGTGATGATGATGATGGTGAAGATGATGACACATGGAATTAGAGAATTTTGTCTTTATCAATACCCATTATAGGTCTTACAAAAGTAAATGTGGTCAGGAAAAAAAAAGACTAAAGTCTCAGCTTGTGTAAAAATCAATTAGCCATTTATGTGAAAAGTATTCCATTTATGTCTAATTACTACGAGACATAATAACGATTATGTACTTCATTAAGTATATGTCAGATTAATCTAATTTCTCAGATTGTATTTGATGGCATTTATAAACACGATATATTCGTGCTCTGGCTTCCCAGTTTGTTCATAACATATGGAAATGGGTCATCTGCCTGACCAGGCAGTGGCTCAGTGGATAGAGCGTTGGACTGGGACACGGTGGATCCAGGTTTGAGACCTTGAGGACGCCAGCTTGAGCACGGGCTCATCTGCTTTGAGTAAGGCTCACCAGCTTGAGGCCAAGGTCGCTTCCTCAGGCAAGGGGACACTCAGTCTGCTATAGCCTCCAGTCAAGGCACATATGAGACACAATGAACAACTAAGGTGCAGCAATGAAGAATTGATACTTTTCATCTCTCTCCCTTCCTGTTTGTCCCTATCTGTTCCTCTCTCTGACTCCCTGTCACAAAAAAAAAGCATCAATTAAAAAAAAAAGAAATGGGTTATCTGCCTTCATCTTTTTAAAAATGTAAAGTGTAGCCTGACCAGATGGTGGCACAGTAGATAGAGCGTCGAGCTGAGACACTGAGGATCCAGGTCCGAAACCCCAAGGTTGCCAGCTTGAGTGTGGGATCATAGACATGATCCCATGGTAGCTGGCTTGAGCCCAAGATCACTGGCTTGAGCAAGGGGTCACTGGCTCAGCTGAAGGTCCTCAGTCAAGGCATGTATGAGAAGCAATCAATGAACAACTAAAGTGCCACAACTACGAGTTGATGTGATGCTTCTCATCTGTCTTTTTCCTGTCTGTCTCTCTTTCTTCCTCTCTCTCTCTCTCTCTCTCTCTCTCTCAAAAAATACAAATTAAAAAACTCTCTCAAAAATACAAATTAAAAAAATTAAGGATCTATAATGTGGAAACATTCTACTTGAATAGATGAGGGCCCACGGATTGGTCAATAAAGGGCACTGGTCTTTGTCATCAGGGAGGCATCACCCTCTACCTGGTTCAAGTAGGACCCAGTGAAAAGTCAGGTGTTGGATAATTTGCCCACGTTGGTTTCAGGCAAAATTAGTTAAAAAGGAATATTAGGAAAAACTTTAAAAAGTGTGAGAGGTGAGTGCAAAGAGGAGCCCACGTGGCAGAGGAGTAGAGTGAGCAGACCTCTCTGAGCCTCAGTACGCAGGAATGTGAGAGGGAGTCACGATCCCACCTCACAGAACTGATGCGGGGATGCATGAGAAGGCGCGGGGCTGTCCAGTGAGTGCTGGCTGGTATCCTCTTTAGAAAAGTGTGGAATTCAGCGTGAAGGCTGTCTGTGTAGGGGGAGGAAATCTTATTCTCCTTGTCTGAGAAGAGCCGTGGTTCACTATGAAAATGAGCCTTCAACTCCTACGTATTAGGTTAAACCGCATGAAGTTATTTTTATAGGTCAAAAATGGTTCGGTATCGTGAATTCCATGTGGTTCGATCTAATAAGAGGAATAGAAGTTACATCTTTGCATGTGTCCATCCTCAGCACCTCAACATTGTGAGGGCCATCACCCCCCCTGATGCGATAAACTGAGCCTCTCCCCCAAATGCTAAACAAAACCAGCTCTTGGGACGGAGGAGGGGAACAAGACAGGGAGAGACAGGCAGGAGGTGACCGGCTATTGCTTACTGAACTGCTCTTTAAAATGAAATGGAAACCAAAAATAAGGCCTAAGAATAAGAAAGCCACAGCTTAGGGCCTATGATTCTTATTGTAATTGTTTTTTCTTTGTTGCTGGCTGCCCAGGGAGCAGCTGGGGATTCAGTAAAAGGAAAAAACAAAACAGAAAAACCTAGATGTGGAAATGAAGAAGAGTTTAGAACCAAGAAAAATAGTCTTTAGTATTTAAAAGAATTTGGTGATTTTTTTTAAGTTACTCTTTTTAAAAAGCAGCTAGCATCTTTAACACTTGTAACAAAGTCAGGCCAAGTAAAGACACTGAATACAGAACATGGAACGGGAAGACACTGCTTTTGTAAAATGTACTTAATGAAGTGTTTAAGTGTTGCTTGAGATTAGAAGGCACACAGGACTGTCTTCTGCCATGATCTTTCCACAGAATCATGCAGCGGAAAGTTTAGTCTTACTTCCTGCCTCAGGGAGCTCTATAAGTAAGCGATCCTATTTGAATGATTATCCAATTCAGTTTTTTTAAAAGGTTTCCGACCATGCTCCACACTGAGTTCTGAGCTTGCCTGTCACCCACCACAGGCAGAGGGTGACTGCCATGTCCCCCAGACCCTCCCCCTGCTTCATCCGGAACCAGGGCTAATAGAGCCTTCCACAGAATCAGTCGTACCTTTTCCATTTAGACCTTATTGCAGATAGAAGCAGCACTTTGCCTTCTGTCCCTACCGAGTGAATTGGCCTGAGGGCTCTATGGCTCCTGCATAGGCTCTAGAACAGGGGTCCCCAAACTTTTTATACAGGGGGCCAATTCACTGTCCCTCAGACCGCTGGAGGGCCGGACTATAAAAAAAAAAACCACTATGAACAAATCCTTATGCACACTGCACATGTCTTATTTTAAAGTAAAAAAACAAAACGGAAACAAATACAATATTTAAAACAAAGAACAAGTAAATTTAAATCAACAAACTGACCAGTATTTCAATGGGAACTATGGGCCTGCTTTTGGCTAATGAGATGGTCAATGTGCTCCCCTCACTGACCACCAATGAAAGAAGTGCGGCGGGGGCCAGATATATGGCCTCAGTGGGCCGTAGTTTGGAGACCCCTGCTCTAGAAGGCTCTGTACCTGGAAGAGAGCCCTGAAGGACAGTCTGCTCTAACACTGAATCTGGAGGAAGCAGCTCAAACATATGGCTGAGATCTAGCAGCTCACTTCTCTCTCTGGCAACTTAGCAGGGGGCAGAGACACAAGGGCAAATTATATGTGAACTCCATCAATCGTAGGTTCTGTGCCAGGCTCTAAAAGGAAGCTCAGAGAGGTGGACTCTGATCTATAATATTTTGAAAGGGCTCACTGAACCTGGCTATAGGTCCCTACACAGGGGACCCAGAGCACCTAGCAAACCTGAAATGATCCAAACCCTGCAGGTGGTCAGTGGTGCTGGCAATGGCCCTTCAGATGTGCTCAGAGCCAGGTCACCCCTGGACTGCAGGTGAGCAAAGAAATCCCCCTTTGTTCCCTGAGGCACGGCTCCTTGCGTCCTGCCAGAAAGCCGCAGCCTGCGGAACCACCCCGGCTGCTTTGCAATTCCATCGCATGAACGTCCGGTTTGAGCCAGGGTCTCTGAGCTGTTTGTTTGCTTTTCTTCCCCCTTGGAATGGAGGTGCAGTGGTTGTCCTGCAAGGATTTCAGAGAAGTCTTGGGGACCCACTTGCTTGGCCAGGACGACACTGGGCGGCACTGTGAGTGGCGCCTGGCAGCCCTGCCCCTCTCCACAGCTGCGCTCCCTGGGCAGCGGGCACGCACACCGGAGGGCACACACTGGAATGCAGCGCAGCCTCCTCTGGAGAGGGAGAGCAATTTGAGATTCTCGCTTATGCCACTGACTCAAGGATCTATGTTTTCTAAAACCTGCATGCCAGCAGCCTGTAGCCTGTCCAAGGGCATAGTGAGCCCTTTGGGGAAGCCAGCAGTGGTAGTCAACCTGGTCCCTGCCGCCCACTAGGGGACATTCCAGCTTTCATGGTGGGCAGTAGCAAGAGCAACCAAAGTACAAATAAAAAGATTTAACTATAGTAAGTTGTTTTATAAAGATTTATTCTGCCTGACCTGTGGTGGCGCAGTGGATAAAGTGTCGACCTGGAAATGCTGAGGTCGCCAGTTTGAAACCCTGGGCTTGCCTGGTCAAGGCACATATGGGAGTTGATGCTTCCAGCTCCTCCCCCCTTCTCTCTCTTTGTCTCTCTCTCCTCTCTCTCCCTCTCTGTCTCTCTCTCTCTCCCTCTCTCTCTCCTCTCTAAAAATGAATAAATTTTTAAAAAAATTAAAAAAAAAAGATTTATTCTGCCAAACTTAGTGAAAATCCAACATAAAGTACTTGGTAAGTAGTAATTATTATTATATGCTTTAACTTGCTGTAACTCTGCTTTATAAATTTTATAAAGTAGAGTTATTTCCCTACTTTATAAATCACCATTACTGTGGAACCAGTGGGCGGTTAGAAAATGTTACTACTAACAGAGATACAGAAGTGGGCGGTAGGTAGAAAAAGGTTGACGACCCCTGAGCTAGAGTCTTCCCATTGTCACAAAACACTGCTCCCGATTCCTGTCAGCTGTGCTGCCCTAGAGTCCTCACCTGAACACAGCTGTGCCAGTGATCCTGGGAGGAGGGAAGGGGACACTCTAGTCCCTTATGAGAACTTGGTAAATATTTGCTATTCTTATAAACTCAGAGGGTATTAAGATTCATCAGGGAGCAAGAGGAACTTAAGAAAAAGGCCTTGGCCTAATTTGGATGGCTAAATGTTTCAAGGAAAATCCTGTGAATTCCAATTGGGTAGCTGGCATGGTTCTGGGGACAGCGAGGGCACTCTCTTCTCTGAAAAGCATGATGTGTCTATGTCTGCCGTGCCCAGGCTGGCCCCATCAGACAAAGAAGCCCAGGTGGTGCTGGACGCCGTTCGTTCCTGAGATGGCATGCTTAGATTCTGCACAGTGAAGTTCAGTTCCATGTCTACGCATTCCTTTCCAGATGTATTGTTGGCCACAAAAGAAGGCAGACAAGAATGCAAATGAAGTCACACAGCCAGGAAACTGTCACAGGGTTCACAGGAGATCAGTGGCAGAATCCAGGAATGGTTGAGAGCCTGGACTTTGGGGTCAGAATTGCAGAAACCTTGAATTCTTTCCTTACTAGCTCAGAGACCCTGCACAAATTACTCAGCCTCTCTGTAGGGATGGGTGATAGTTCCTTTCTCACCAGGATGTAGGAAAAGTAAGAGTCGGTGAAACACTTACTTAGAACCCTGCTGTAAAGCCAGTAGCCAGGGCCACCATCACGGTCATTCACATGCAGGTTCGTATTGGATTCAAACAGTCGGTAAAGAAACAACGGAGCCAAAACCTGGTGGGCCATAGTCTTTAATCCTAGCTTGCACCCGGCGGGCAAGTAAAAACACACACTGGGCTCCAAAACCCACTCATATTCAGTGCTCACAAAGCTACTGACTTATTCGAATTTCCTAGAATCAAAGGTTTCTAGCTCACCAGACTTATTCGCCTCTGTTCCCCATCTCCTTCCTTCTCCCTGCACAAACTCTGTACAAACTGGCTTCTCACTCAACACTCCGCCATCTTGGCTGCTTCTCCTGGCCACCTCCATGTGGCCCTTCTCTGCTCTCCTCTCTAATGCTAATCTCAGGAACCAAGAGCAAGCTCCCGTTCTGCCCCCATTTTAATTTTTTTTTTTAATTCATTTTAGAGAGGAGAGAGAGAAGGTGAAGCATCAACTCCCATATGTGCCTTGACCAGGCAAGCCCAGGGTTTCAAACCGGCATTTCCAGGTCAATGCTTTATCCACTGCGCCACCACAGGTCAGGCTGCCCCCATTTTATAGTGTAGAAATCAAAACCTTTAATCCAATATACAAAATAGGGAAGTCTCTGATACAAAGTCACTTATCTGAGGCATAATTGGATTGTACCACCCCACATCAAAAAGGGTGGGAAAGGCTTAGTCCTAAAACCAAGCCCCAGGCTACAAGGATCCTGCCTGCCCACAGCCCTCAGAGACACACATTAATATCACCTGGGCGACGGCCTCCAGGTGGGCAGCACCATCTTTAACAAAGTGAGCATAATATATTTTATCTGCCCAACAGGACCCCTGCCTGCTTACAGCCTGTCCCCCACACCCAATGCAAACTATAAGCAAGCAAACATATATATCATATTTACAAACTTATTTGACCAACATTCCACCCCTTTTGCTTGCTTCATAATAAGATAGAGCTGAAATAAAAACACTCAAAAATTTTAATTGCCCTTACATCTTATTGGGTGGAGAGAACACCAATTTTCTTTCTAAAGTGGCTCAACAACAATACGATGTCTGAGCATCAGTTCTCTGTGCTACACATGGAAAACTATCTCTTCCAAAGAATGGGAGTTAAAACTTACTAGTGCACTGTTGGGCAGATAAAATATATTATGCTCGCTTTGTTAAAGATGGCGCTGCCCACGTGGAGGCCATTGCCCAGGTGATATTAATGTGTGTTGGGGGTGGGCTAAAGGCAGGCAGAATCCTTGTAGCCTGGGGCTTGGTTTTGGGATTAAGCCTTTCCCACCCGTCTTGATGTGGGGTGATACAATCCCATCAAGCCCCAGATAAGTGACTTTGTATTAGAGACTTCCCTATTTTGTATATTGGATTAAAGGTTTGGATTTCTACACTATAAAATGAGGGCAGAACGGGAGCTTGCTCTCTCAGTTCCTGGGATTATTAGCATTAGAGGAGAGAGCAGAAAGAGGCCAGGAGAAGCAGCCAAGATGGCGGAGTATTGAATGAGAGGCCAGTTTGTGCAGTTTGATGCTGGAGAAGGAAGGAGAAGGGGAACAGAGGTGAATAAGTCTGGTGAGCTAGAAACCTTTGATTCTAGAAAACTCGGATAAGTCAGTAGCTTTGTGAGCACTGAATGTGAGTGGGTTTTGGAGCCCAGTGTGTGTTTTTACTTGCCCGCCGGGTGCAAGCTAGAATTAAAGATGACATCCCATCAGTTTTTGGCTCCGTTGTTTCTTTACCGACTGTCCGAATCCAATACGAACCTGCATGGGCCAGGCGGCTCCTGTCGTGCTGGCCCTGGCTTCTGGCTTTACATGCAGCCATTTTGCAAAAATGCATAGAATTGTTATAAAGTACCGCACCCCAGATTCTGAAAAGCACTGTGTAAGGTATTTTTCCCCGCCGAGCAGGAAGGAAGGGGCCGGAGCTACCAAGTGTGGAATAATAAAAGGCTTTATTGAGTACAGAGCATCCTGCCTGGCGAGGTTCCCTGGCCCCGAGGTAAGATGGAGGCCAAGGAAGTCGCAAGTGGTGACCTGTGTGGGAGCTAATTAAAGGGCCCCTAGGGTGGTCGAGCTAATATGACATGGTGAAATCTCACTGGCTTGCAGACAGTCGCTGTTTTCCAAAGGGTTCCTGGGAAGTTTCTTTTGGCGCACTTGGTTGTGGGTGGTCCTAGCCAAAGTTTGTGGATCTGCCCTTTCCCCATTATCCACCGACCTTACACACTGTACCTCATTAAATCAAGTTCACTTAGAGACACCAGTCCAAATGAGTTTTGAAGAGTTGTATTAGAGGAGGAGATTTATTAAATATGCCGGCCGCATATGGCTGACACGGGGCATCAGACCCAAATTGTGCAGTCCCAAAAATAGTTCAGGGGCTGCTTATATACCCTTGATCACACACGGGCAGGGGAGAGCATGACCTCATGGTACAAGCTGGCAACGTTTCGGGGATACACTGAGACATTAAGACTTTCAAGGTAACACAATCAAAGATGTTTACAAATCTTTCAGGGTTCATCTTCTCTCACTAGCCTAGAGGTATTTTACCCTCAAGATTCCAGGAAGGGGGAGGAACTACAATCAATGCAAGGTGGTATGTAAATTCTGTCTCCTGTTGACAGAGAAGAAGTTTCTAGGTTAACCTTTATTTTAGACTTAAAACTGAATGACCCAATGTAAAGCCATTATCCACGGCCAGGGTCACTATCACAGCAGCCCAGCCCTTGCAGGTTCACATTGGATTCGGACAGTCGGTAAAGAAACAACAGAGCCAAGAACTGATGGGCCTTCATTTTTAATCCTAGCTTGCACCCGGCAGGCAAGTAAAAAATACACACTGGGCTCCAAAACCCAATCACATTCAGTGCTCACAAAGCTACTGATTTATCCGAGTTTCCTAGAATCAAAGGTTTCTAGCTCACCAGACTTATTCTCCTCAGTTCCCCATCTCCTTCCTTATCCCAGATACAAACTGCACAAACTGGCATCTCACTCAGCACTCCGCCATCTTGGCTGCTTCTCCTGGCCACATGGCCTCTTTCTGCTCTCTGCTCTGCTCCCTCTGCTCTCTCATGCTAGTCATCCCAGGAACCAAGAGCCCAAACTCTCGTTCTGCCCCCATTTTATATTGTAGCTTCACAATCTCTAATCCAATATACAAAATAGGGAAGTCTCTAATACAGTCACTTCTCTGAGGCATGATTGGATTGTACCACCCCACATCAAAAAGGGTGGGAAAGGCTTAATCCCAAAACCAAGCCCCAGGCTACAAGGATTCTCAACACACATTAATATTACCTGGGCGACGGCCTCACGTGGGCAGCGCCGTCTTTAACAAAGTGAGCATAATATATTTTATCTGCCCAACACCCATTGTTCTTGCAAGCCGGAAACTTCTACATTCTTCTTCCTCCCCTCCCTAAAGGAGGGATGGGACAGGAAAGCCTGATAGGAAAGCCTGATCTTTCCTCCCAGAATATCACTCTCAGTTTTCAGCTTTTTGGTACCTTACAACAGAATCTGGTTCCCACTTTTGAAATACATAGTAAAAGAAAAAGCTCATGAATGCTGAGTGAGTGCTTTGCACTAAGATGTTTTCACAAACACAGAGTGTTGACTTAACATTGCTTATGGTGCATTCCAGTCCACTGCCCGTTTCAATAGCATAGGAAGAGAAGGCATTGTAGATATCGGAAGGTCTGAGATTGTGTCTAATCCAATATCGTTGTAAGGCCAGGAGCCATGGCTGTCACTATCAAAGCAGCCGCCTGGCCCATGCAGGTTCCCATTGGATTCGGGCAGATGGTAAAGAAATGGCGGAGTCGGAGGATGGTGGGCCATCCTATTTATTGGTGTCTCACCAAGACAGGCAAACCACAAAAGAAGACAAGGGAAAAGCAGAAAACCAGCTCTTCCCATGAAGGGCAAGGGATCAGGGAAGCCCCTGCAATTGTGATAGCAGGAACTGTGTGTCCAAGCTCCTGGTCTGTCCCACTTTATATTGTAGAAAACCAAAATCCCTTAATCCAATATACAAACAAGGAAGTCTCTGATACAAAGTCACTTCTCTGAGGCATGATTGGATTGTACCACCCCACATCAAAAAGGGTAAGAAAGGCTTAATCCCAAAACCAAGCCCCAGGCTACAAGGATTCTGCCTGCCTTTAGCCCACCCCACCACACATTAATATCACCTGGGCGACGGCCTCCTCGTGGGCAGCGTAATCTTTAACAAAGTGAGCATAATACAGTGAAGCTACAATATAAAATGGGGGCAGAACGAGAGCTTGAGCTCTTGGTTCCTGGGATGATTAGCATGAGAGAGCAGAGGGAGCAGAGCAGAGAGCAGAAAGAGGCCATGTGGCCAGGAGAAGCAGCCAAGATGGCGGAGTGCAGAGTGAGATGCCAGTTTGTGGAGAGTTTGTATCTGGGATAAGGAAGGAGATGGGGAACTGAGGAGAATAAGTCTGGTGAGCTAGAAACCTTTGATTCTAGGAAACTCGGAGAAGTCAGTGGCTTTGAGAGCACTGAATGTGATTGGGTTTTGGAGCCCAGTGTGTGTTTTTACTTGCCTGCCGGGTGCAAGCTAGAATTAAAGACTATGGCCCACCAGTTTGTGGCTCCGTTGTTTCTTTACCGACTGTCTGAATCCAATGCGAACCTGCATGGGCCCGGCTGCTGTGATGGTGGCCCTGGCTGTGACTACTGGCTTTACATCCTTATTTTACAGATGAGCAAAGAGAGGCCCAGGATGATGAAATAAATGAGTCTCAGAAGTCAAGGGCTACCCACTTTAAATGTGGCTTAAATGTAGCCTGGGGACAAGGAACCTGAGTTTTGTTGCCTCGGGCAGGGGTAGGCTCATCACAGAGGCATCTTGAAGCTTTAGATAAAGGAGCTCTCTGTTTGCACACAGATGCATTCTCTCTCTTTTTCTCCATCTCTCTCTCCCCCACCCTCCCTCTCTCCCTCTCTCCTTGCTCCCAATCTTGCTTTGTCCCCAAAATTCTGGTCCTCTCCTTCACAAGGAGCTGAAGTAAACAAATCAACAATCAAGGCATTTTTTGAACAGAATAGATCCATTATTCTTTGGGTGAGCAGATTCCAGATTCTGATTTCTCTTCTTAACTCAGCTGCTTCTCCCTGGGAGAGAAGAGGAAATGCAGATAAGCGGAAACAACCGATATTACTAACAAGAAGTCCTTGGGCTTCTTTTCGGGCACTGATGGACTGGCAGAGTGGCATTTTCTCAGTGGCCTGTGGAACATTCGTACTGAGCTCAGGTCAGCACAGAGATGGCAGAAGGCGGAGGTACCCTTTGCCTCACTACAGGAAGTGCAGTCAACTGTAGAATAGTGCAGAATTGTTCCCAGCATGCCTTTCTCCCGCAGTACTTCCCCTGGTGGGTGGGGGCAACTGCTGTTTGCCCTCACCTTGCCCCTTGGTGAAATGACTCACTTCTGACACTGTGGCAGTCTGTTCCATCCTGTGCAGTCGACAGTGGAGACAAGAACCCTGTACAATTCTTATGATCTCTTTGTAACTGTTAGGAAGCTAACTGCTTAGAGTTTGTAAAGCCAATAGCCACGGCCACCATCACAGCTGCCTGGCCCATGCAGGTTCGAATTAGATTCGGACAGACAGTAATGAAACAATGGAGCCCAAAACTGGTGGACCGTTAGCTTTAGTCCTAGCTTGCACCCGGCGGGCAAGAAATACACACAGTGGGAAAACACTTTCCTTTCCACTCAGGGCTCCCAAAGCCACTGACTTATCCGAGTTTCCTAGAGTCAAAGGTTTCTAGCTCACCAGCCTTATTCACCTCTGTTCCCAAAACTCTGCACAAACTGGCTTCTCTTTCAGCACTCCACTATCTTGGTTGCTTCTCCTCTCCTCCACGTGGCTGTTGTTACATCCACCAAGCGCGAGAACAAACATCGGAGACTTTCAGGGGTTTAGATCTTACTTTATTGGCCAAGTTTTAACCTGTGCAGGGATGAACTCTCAGGTGTCCGGAGACACCGTACCCATAGGGGGCTACAAACGAGAGTCGCGCCTGGCGCTTATAACTAGGTCCTTTTATATCCTAAGAGAGCAAGTATTATACAGAAGCAGATGTAGCAGTTTGCTATTCGCTGGGGGGGGGGGGGGGGGGTCGCACGCAACATAGCAACAGGGAAAGGGTTTAGCTCAGTGGTGAATTTCAAACATAAACTTCTGATAAGGGTCTCTAACCAATAGAATGCAGGATGTTTGCCCAGCTTTGTGCTGATCTCTTTGTTCTCGGCCTCACAGGGACCCTATCAGCACTTCCCTGTTCCTGCTCCTCTGGCAGCCACAGCACACCTCCCCGAACCTAACAGCCTTTCTCTGCTCTCCTCTCTAAAGCTAATCCAGGAACCGAGATAGAGCAAGCTCCTGGTCTGCCCCCATATTATAGTGTAGAAATCAAAACCTTTAATCCAATATACAAACAAGGAAGTCTCTAATACAAAGTCACTTATCTGAGGCAGAATGGGATTCCTTCTGAGAGTGTGCCACCCCAGGGTGGGAAAGGCTTAGTCTTAAAACTAAGCCTTAGGCCAGGGGTCCCCAAACTACGGCCCGCGGGCGGCATGCGGCCCCCTGAGGCTATTTATCCGGCTCCCCGTCGCACTTCCGGAAGGGGTACTTCTTTCATTGGTGGTCAGTGAGAGGTCACAAAGTGCAGCATCACTCACATACAGTACTACTTCCGGTGACATGGGATGCACGCGTCATGGCTCCGGAAGCACGTCATATCACTTGTTAAGGCTAGCAGTGACAAATATGGAACTGGACATTGACCATCTCATTAGCCAAAAGCAGGCTCATAGTTCCCATTGAAATACTGGTCAGTTTGTTGATTTAAATTTACTTGTTCTTTATTTTAAATATTGTATTTGTTCCCGTTTTGTTTTTTTACTTTAAAATAAGATATGTGCAGTGTGCATAGGGATTTATTCATAGTTTTTTTTATAGTCCGGCCCTCCAACGGTCTGAGGGTCAGTGAACTGGCCCCCTGTGTAAAAAGTTTGGGGACCCCTGCCTTAGGCTGTAAAGATCCTGCCTGCTTACAGCCTGTCCCCCACACCCAATACAAACTATTGTATATAAGTGAGCAAACATATACCTCATATTTGCAAACTTATTTGACCCACAGCCTCGCCGAGCCTGTTTATGCAGAGTTCTGCACGGGTGGTGTTCATGCCCACTTGGGGCAGTTTGGAGAAAGGGGGCAAAGGCAGGGGAAAGAAGTGTGCTGAGGATAAGAAGTCATTACATCAAGGTTCAGATGTTAGCTCTTTGTTAAAGGATTTGGGGGATTGAGCAAAATATTGAAGCTACAGATTTCAATACTAATCATGAGAATAGTCAAGAGCCAAAGGTTAAGAAGCCAAAGGTCAAAGGTCTTAAACTGTGTGGAGTTAACCTGAGGGAAGAAAGGTCTTCCAGGAATATGGATTCCTTTGTTCTTCAAGCTTAAAAATTCCAGCATTTTCACCGGGTCAGAGCTGATCCTCCAGAAGTGGGAAGAAATTTCTGGAGGAGTACACTGATAAGAACCTGTAATGTGAACTAGAGTTCATTCATCAGAGAGGGTAGGACTCAGGGTATGTTACTGCCCCGGGAAGCCACTGACCTTGGGGAACTACAAAGGAGAGGCCCTGTGGAGAGTCACACGCTGCCCTCACTCTGGAAGCCATTTTCTGTCTTAGTTTGTTTATTTTCCTGAGGAAAAATGATGGTAAAATAACTTAGCCAAAAGGCGTAGTGTTTGAACACAGTCTATTCTGGGTTTATGCATTAAACTATTTTTATTTGATTGTGACAGCACTTTAAGATGAGAGCAATGAAGCTAGAATCATCAAATTTAGAAGAAAAAAATATGGTATTCCATTAAATTGGAATTTCAAATAACCAATGACTGATTCGTTGACTTGGAACAAATTTTACCATAATTTTTTATTTGGAAATTTTCCACTTTAAATAAATCTATAAATTTGCTAGCGGAGAACTAATAGATAATCATATTTTATCTTGGATTGAAATATGAAGTAACTCATAAGTAAAGCATACAGAAAAAAATTTCAAGCATCTAAAACACTTTGTAACTGTATATAAATGTTTATGTGTTACAGGGGGGAATTCATTCAACAAACACCCACTGAGTACTCATGCTGTGCTAAACACTCTTGAAGGCGTTTGGGGGACATCAGGGCAGAAAAAAGAACTTCTTTATCCTCTTGGGCTTTACATTCTGGAGAAGAGTTTTATGAGGGTGTGTGAATTTTAAACGATAGCCAATTTCAGGTTGCTGAAGAATATTTCTTGGGGCAATCTGACATTATAAAGATTTCTTTCTTATAACTTATATTTTAGAGATAGATATTTATTTTTCAGCATGTTTTGATGCTACCAGAATCATGCGTCCTCATATTTCAGTTCATTAAGAAGTTCTCAGGTGTTTGCCTGACGTGTGGTGGCGCAGTGGATAAAGTGTCAACATGGAAACGCTGAAGTTGCTGGTTCAAATCCCTGGGCTTGCCTGGTCAAGGCACATATGGGAGTTGATGCTTTCTGCTCCTCCCCCCTTCTCTCTCTCTCTCTCTCCCCTCTTTATAATGAAGAAGTTCTCAGGTGTTTAATGCCTGAAAACTGTATAAACTCAAGAAGCTCTCGGCGTAAAAGGTCAAACTGAATTGAGAGGGCACAAGAAGCAAAACATTAATTCAGGATATTATCCCTAGTTACAAGGTCTCAACTCTTAAATCTGGATAAATTTACAGGGTGCCTGCTCTGTCTTCCTCCTACATTTGGGTGCAGATTTCTAGGAACAGAGAGCATTGGCAAGATATTGGGGAGGAAATGAAACTTTTAAGTTCCTGGAGTTGGTTTCCATTGATGCATGGATATCAGTTTAGCAACACATTGTAGTTCTTTCTTATTCTACACTTGAGAAAGAATAAATTGCTTTTGGGTAGACATGAATTAACTCTTTCCTATGACTACATTACCATAATATACTGTCAAAAGTGATTTAGTAAACTGAATATGGAAGGCTAAAACATTAATATAGTTCCACGAAATAAATTGATTAATGTGTCCTTTTTTCATTAGTGTGTCAGATTCGCAAGATGATTTTATGCTAATATTCATTTTCATAACCTCTATTGTCTATCTCAGCAAACTCAAGGTTGGGAGGACACTCAAGGTTATCTGTTCTAAACTCCCTCACCCATCAGATGCAATTTCCCTCTGTGACATGCTCACCAAGGGGTCCAACATTTTAAGGTACCCTAGAAAAAGTTCCAGTGGGTCTGATCAAAAAAAAAAATCTCCCCCCCCCCAAAAAAAAGAACTGCTTTTGGTCTCACAAGAGCAGACCAGGGTGTCAATAACCAAACTTTAAAAAAGAATTCCCTCTATCTTTCACTTGAGAGCTGGACAACCCTTCCTTACTGGTAGTAATAGCAATTCTATATCCAAAACCACCTCACGTTCTACATCTAAATAAGATCTATCTGTAAAAACAGCTCACATAATGATGATTATGTGTAAACACTAGGATAGGGTATTTTTGTGTCATTTCTTGTTTCATTCAAAATTTGTCATTTAATTTTCACAAGACCCTTAAAAAGCTAGTGCTATTATGATCTTGGTTAATAGAGATGATCAAAGTGAGAGGCAGAGAAGGTCACTAATTTGCTTATCATTTCAACATGAAAAGGGACCTATGGGATCCTAGAATCCACTCCCAATTTTCTAGGATTCACATTGTTACTTGGGTCAAATGATCATAGTTTGAAATCTTGAATTCTTGGTGTTTCAATTACTTCATACTTCCTTATTCTCAAACTCATATGTCTCCATGCTGCAGAAATATTCTACATCTACATATCTGTATATCTATATATAGATGTATAACAAATGATTGCAACTATTTCTCTTCTTGGTTGAGCATGGATAAGGTGAAGGAGATGAGAACGCATTTGATTTCAGGCAACTTTGTACAGTGGCACCTTGAGATACGAGCAAACCAACATATTTTTTAAGATACGAGCTGTGACTTGGTTCTTATTTTTGTTTGAGATCCGAGTGAAATTCCAAGATACAAGTCGTGATTCGGGAAGCTGCCACTAGTTGGCATGTTGGCGCATGGGTCCAGTATCAGCAGCACAACACCAGCATCTCGTTCTTTCTCATATGTTACCTGCAGAATGAAGTTGAATCTCGTGTGCTGTACTTGTTCTTGCATTATTTTTTCATTTTTTACTAACTTTTTTTGTTTGCTATCATGGAGCCGAAGAAAGTGAGAGTAAAGGACAGTGGTGAGAAGAAGAAGAGAATGATGGTAATAGAAGTAAAGCAAGAAATAATAGAAAAATATGAGCATGGTGCGAGTGATTGAACTGGCAAGGCTGTACGACCGCAATACATCTACAATTTGTACCATCCTTAAACAAAAGGATGCCATCAAAAGCGCAAATCCAGAAAAAGGAACTACAGTTCTGTCCCAATTAAGAACAAATATCCATGAAGAAATGGAGAAGCTTCTACTGGTGTGGGTGAAAGAGAAAGAGCTGGCAGGAGATATAGTGATGGAGACTGCAATATGCAAAAAGGCACGTATTATTTATGGTGACTTAAAGAAGAAAGAACCATCAACCTCAAAAAAAGGCAGCAGAAGATACAGTTAAGGCAAGTCATGGCTGGTTTGAAAATTTCAAGAAGAGATCTAGCATCCACTTGGTGGTGAGGCATGGTGAAGCTGCAAGTGCCGACGTTAAGGCAGCTGAGGAGTACATCGCACGTTTTGCTGCAGTTTTGCTGCGCTTATTGCAAAGGAAGGCTACATCCCCCAACAAGTGTTCAACTGTGACAAAATAGGATTATTTTGGAAAAAGATGCCCTGGGGACTTTCATCACTGCAGAAGAGAAGAAGCTGCCAGACCATAAATCCATGAAGGACTGTCTGACCCTTGCATTGTGTGCAAATGCTAGCAGTGACTGTAAAGTAAAGCCACTGCTAGTGTATCATTCTGAAAATCCTCGAGCCTTTAAGACTCACAGATTCTTAAAGAAAAACTGCAGGTTAGGTGGCACACTGATGCTAGGGCATGGATTACGTGGCAGTTTTTTATTGAATGGGTAAATCTCGTCTTTGGTCCTGCAGTGAAAAAATATCTTCAAGAAAATAAACTCCTGATGAAAGCATTACCAATCTTTGAAAATGCTCCAGCCCACCCACCTGGTCTTGAAGATGACATTCTTTTGGGGGGTTTTTTTTTCTTTGTTTGTTTGGGTTTTTTTGTTTTTGTTTTTTTGAAGCTGGAAACGGGAAGAGACAGTCAGACAGACTCCCGCATGCGCCCGACCGGGATCCACCCAGCACGCCCACCAGGGGCGATGCTCTGCCCACCAGGGGGCGATGCTCTGCCCCTCTGGGGCGTCGCTCGGCCGCAACCAGAGCCACTCTAGCGCCTGGGGCAGAGGCCAAGGAGCCAACCCCAGCGCCCGGGCCATCTTTGCTCCAATGGAGCCTTGGCTACGGGAGGGGAAGAGAGAGAGAGGAAGGAAGGGGGCGGGGGGTGGAGAAGCAAATGGGCGCTTCTCCTATGTGCCCTGGCCGGGAATCGAACCCAGGTCCCCCGCACGCCAGGCCAACGCTCTACCACTGAGCCAACCGGCCAGGGCCCGAAGATGACATTCTTGATGAATTCAAATTCATGAAAATCCTCTACCTCCCACCCAACACGACTTCAATCTTGCAACCTATGGATCAGCAGGTCATTTCCAACTTTAAAAAGCTTTACACAAAACACTTGTTCTGCTAGTGCTTTGAGGTGACTGAGAATACAAATCTAACCCTTGAGACTTTTGGAAAGATCACTACAACATTGTGATATGTTTACGCATTATTGACTTGGCATGGCAAGAGGTTACAAGAAGAACCTTGAACTCGGCATGGAAAAAGTTATGGCCTGATGTTGTTGCAGACAGGGACTTTGAAAGATTCAAACCAGAGACTGAGACCGAGGTAGAAGCGTTGGAGGAGATTGTGTCCCTCAGAAAGTTGATGGTCTGGAGGTAGATGAGGGTGACTTAAACGAGCCCATCCAGGAACATGAGGAGGAACTCTCAACTGAGGAGCTGAAGGAGCTACAGATGATACAACACACAGAGCTTCTGCAAGAGATTAGTAGTGAGGAGGAGGTAGAGTCGGAGGAAGTGTTTTCTACAAGTGAAATTAAAGACATGCTGGCAATGTGGGAGAAGCTTTCAAGTTTCATTGAAAAGAAACATCCAGAAAAGTTTCAACTGGTCGTGCTTCAGCACTTTTTAATGACACTTATTTGTCACATTTCCATAACATTTTAAAAGGCAGGCAACAGCAAACTTCTTTGGATAGATTTTTATTCAAAAGTCCTGCAAGTGAAAGTGCTGAAAGTGCAGCCAAAAAGGCAAAAACAGGTGATGATTAAATGAAAAATACGTAATGTTAAGCTTAGGTTAAATTTAAAATTAAGAAAGTACATTTTTTTACAATTAAGTTTTTGTGGTTGTATTTTAAGTAAAGAAAGTGCAGTTTTAGTTTTGTTTAAAGTAAAGAAAATGCAGTTTTAGTTTACATTTAGTGTTAAGAAAGTGCAGTTTTAGTTTACGTGTCTACAGTGCCTGCATCCCTCCCTCCCTACCTCCCTCCTCCGCCATTCACCTCCGTTAGCCACACTAATCTGTCTCCAAGGTAAAAATACAGTACTAAATAATACTTTTTTCTTTCATTTCATATATTTTGTTATGCGTTGGTAAAGTATACATGTGTGTTTCTTAATTAAAAACATGTCTTTTTTCATAATTTAGGATGGTTTCGGGATGTTTCACAGGGCTGGAACGGATTAAATCTACATATTTCAGTTATTTTAAATGGGAGAAATTTGTTTGATATACGAGTTGACTGACTTACAAGCTCGGTTATAAAACGAATTAAACTCGTATCTCAAAGTACCACTGTACTTTAAACTTGATTAAAAACTAAAAACATGGCCCCAACCCACAGCAGCAAAATGTATTTATATATTTATGTTGAGCACAAATGTAACATTCTCTCGAATGGGCCATATGCTAAGCCATAAAACAAGATTAAATATAAAAGATTTAGTCATACAAATTATGTTTTCTGACCATCTGTAATTGACTTCAAAATCAATAATAGCAGAAAGAAATTTGGGGAATTCACAAATATGGGGAAATTAAACATTATACTTCTAAATAACCAATGTCTCAAGGAAAAATCACAAGCAAAATTAAAAACTATTTTGAGATGAGATAAAACCACATCCCAAAACTTACAAGATGCAGTTAGAGCAATGCTTAAGGCTAAGTATACTGCTCACAAGAATTAGGAGATATTTCAAAATGAATATGAAGCTATAAAATATCCCCTAACTTTTGTGAGCATTGTATTTGAGATCTTGCTTTTCAGCAATTGTCATCATTTTGGGCCCAAATAAACTCTTATAAAAAAAATTAAAATAAAACAGTGTTTAGAGGGCAATACATAGATGCAAATACCTACATTTAAAATAATTTCAAATCAATAGCCTTTTAAAAGCTAGAACAAGAGGAATAAACTAGACCCAAAGCACCAGAACACAAGGACCAGAACAGAAACAAATGAATCAGAATAGAAAAACAATAGAGGAAATCAATGAAACTAAAAAGTCGGCTCTTTTATAAAATCAACAAAATTGGTCATCTTTAAGCCAACCTGACCAATAAAATAAAAAAGAGAAGACTTGCATAATTAAAATTAGAACGAAATAAAGGACATTGCTACTGACCATATGAAAATAAAAGGGTTACAAGGGTCTACAATGAACAACTGTACACCAAAAACTAGATAAATGAATTACAAATTTCTACAAAGATACAAGACATTTTATAGAAGCATCCTGCCAAAATAAATTATGGACTAAAATAAAATAAACCATCCACATTGAAAAGGAAAGAGTAAAGGTAACTCTATTTGCAGAGGGCTTGATTTTGTTAGATAGAGAAATCTTGTTTGTGTGTGTGTGTGTACATACAATGAAATATTATTTAGCATTAAAAAGAAATGAAGTGCTGATACATACTATATAGACCATGTATCAAGGGATGACCATAAGTGAAAACATTTTGTTAAGTCAATCACAAACCACCACATAGTATGCTATTCCATTTATACAAAATATCCTCAGTAGGCATATTTATAAAGTCATAAAGTAGTTAGTGATGCTTAGGGCTTGAGGTGAGGTGTGCAGGGAGGGAATGGGAATGGATTGCTAATGGGCATAGGTTTCTTCTCAGGGGCATGAAAATGTTCTAAAATTAGGCTGTGGTTTTACAACCTGTGAATAAGTGCAAAGACATTAAACTGCATACTTTAAATGAGTGAATTATACCTCAAAAAAGACTCTTAAAAAAAAGGACATGGAATCTTACTCTATTCCTTCCTAAATCTACCAGTATTCATTCAAATCTTTTCAATAATTTTATTATCACCTTGGCCAGGTAGCTCAGTTGGTTAGAGTGTTGTCCTCACATGCTGAGATTGTGGGTTCTATCCCTGGTCAGGGCACATACAAGAGTCAACCAATGACAGAATGAATGGGTGAAGCGAAAGATCAATGTTTCTCTCTCTCTCTCTCTCTCTCTCTCTCTCTCTCTCTTCCTCTCTCTCCTTCCCCTCTTTCTCTCTAAAAACAATAAATAAATAAAAATTTTTTAATTAAAATGAGCCTGACCAGTGGTGGCTCAGTGGACAGAGTGTTGACCCGGAGTGCTGAGATCACCAGTTTGAAACCTGAGTTCACCAGCTTGAGCCTGGGGTCACTGGCTTGAGCCTGAGGTTGCCTGCTTGAGCTTGCAGTTGTTGGCTCCACCCCAAAGCAGCCAGTGTGAGCCTGAGGTTGCCAGTTCAACCCCTGGTCAAGGCACAACTGGTAGCGGAGCAGATATGAGAATCAATGCACAACTAAGTGAAGCAATAAGTTGATGCCTCTCTCTCTCTCTCTGTAAAAACAAATTAAAAATAAATTACTCCTATGTACTGTCAGTTTCTGAATGGGCATTTCTTCAGGATGTAGTCAGCATTTTAGCTCCTGCTTACACACATTTGGTAATTGTTCTGGTCATTTTTTTCAATGACATTCTTGAACTGAGGTATATGTCGTTACTTTGTTTACCTTCACTGTCTACTGCTGCTTGGTTCCTGAGGATCGCTGACAATTACATTTGTAATCTGGAGCTCACCAAAAGCTAATGCTCCATTGGTGGGAACTGGGAAGCTTTACCCTTGATCTGTGTTTCAGCCAGGGTCCAGGCAGTGAACAGCAGGTCATCTCAAAGGGTCTGACAAGAGTTGAATGAGGGCACTATTTCACAGAGGTGGGAACAGGATTAAAGCACAGACAAGGGATAGTGCAGCATCAGGCACCAGCGATAGCAGGAAGCCTTTGCCATCTGTAAGCCATACAGAAATTAGAGAAAGTTGTTAAATCAAGAGCCACAACCCTGGAAATGGGCTCATCTCTACTAGCTCCAGGCTTGGAGGGATGTAGCACCTGCCCAAGCCCTGGTAGGAGTAAGGCACAGATTGGGACAGACAGGAGTACCCTACCTTACCTCTCTCTCCATCAACTCTCTTCTCCTCCACCACTGACCCAACCCAAAGAAAACCAGAGAACCAGGGAGTCAGGCCTCTGACTATAGAATCAGCCTCCCAGGGGACAGATGGCAGAAAAGGCACAGATGCATCTAGAGGGGCCGATGTGGACGAAACAACCCAAGCCCCGACCCACTGGTATCACTGGCCTCTAAGCCCCAAGGTCCCTGCTTCTAGTTGGGTCCCAGAAAGCCTCCCCTTGATTGTCAGCTCCATCAGTCATCAATGCCACTCCTTTGTTACTGGTGTTGCTCCGCTACCAGTACTTTGTGGCCCTTTCAAAAGCAGCTGTTTTTTCAACCCCTACTGGGTTTCTCCAGGGACTCTGATCTTGCTGCGATAGAAGAGTTGACCTCCCCATCAGTTTTTTCTGCCCTTTGTTTGGTTGACAAAAGTAGTCTCTCTCTTCCATTTTCACAGCCTCCTCTTCCTGGGAACACAGGCAAGTCCCCCAGAGCTGATGCAGAATGAATTTTCTTCTCCATCCCTCCACCCCCCTGGGGATGAGGCTGTGAGCATGCTGCCCAGCGGCCCACACGGACCACCTCTTCCAGCTGATAGTTGCCATGTGTCCCAAGCTGAGCCATAAGTCTTTCTACACTCCCACATATATGGAGAATTCTTTTTTATTTTTTTTATTTTTTTATTTTTATTTTTTTACAGAAACAGAGAGAGTCAAAGAGAGGGATAAACATACAGGAACCGAGAGAGATGAGAAGCATCAATCATCAGTTTTTCATTGCGACCCCTTAGTTGTTCACTGATTGCTTTCTCATATGTGCCTTGACCGTGGGCCTTCAGCAGACCTAGTAACCCCTTGCTTCAGCCAGCGACCTTGGATCCAAGCTGGTGAGCTTTTGCTCAAACCAGATGAGCCCGCGCTCAAGCTGGTGACCTCGGGGTCTCGAACCTGGGTCCTCCACATCCCAGTCCGATGTTCTATTCACTGCACCACCGCCTGGTTAGGCATGTAGGGAGCATTCTTATTAGCCGTTTTATATTTTCTTTATTTGACACTGGGGAGTAATGGGAGGGGTTGCTCTAAGAGGAGCCTTTATATGTTGAAAATCAATTACTGTGTTGCTTGTAATGTAGTGATGACCTCAGGTGAAATCAGATTGTTTGCTCCTACAGAGTATATGTAGCCTCCTGCTTGTGCCTTCATATTTCTTTCACATTATCTTGTCATTAATGCACCTTAGCCACTCCATGGGTATTGGCTTGGTTTACACTCCAGCAGGGAGGGTCTCCACTGCAGCCCCGTATTGAGTGCCAAAACTTTTTCATAGCCTTATTTTAACAATTTAGAGACTTATTTATCATACCTCTGAGTTCACAACAATATTCCAAATCCTTAAGGTTGTCAAATGTCTGACCTCTGTAAAAGTGAAAGGTTGTTGGCTTCACCATTTCTCATACTATGGAATTACCAGTAGTTACTGAGTTCTGAAGTTTCCATCATGTGTCAAGTTGAAAGGAGTAGAAATAGAAATGTTATCCAAGTAAATGTTGATGCAAAGGTTCTCAGGCTATGGTTTCTGAATCTGCGGCACCATTGCCGCCTGCGACCTTGTTAGAAATGCAGGTCCTCAGGGACCTCGCCTTCCTCTTTCTGCCCTCTCGGAGCCTGTGGAGGCTGTGGGGAACAGGGATATTGTAATGACAAATATACCTGGAAGGTTGTGATCCAAAGGACATTGTTGCGGAGTCTCTAGAACCCGAGGAAGCACACAACTCTTCTTAAAACTGAGTTCTATCCAGGCGAGAGGTGTGCTGATGTATACAAAGCAGAGAACAGCACAGGGACTCCTGGTGGCAAATCGAACAAAACCAGAGGCAGCTGGGAAGAGGGAAAAGGTCACTCATGCTCATGTTGACAGCGGACAGTTCGTGCCAAATTCCAGAGCAACCTTCCTGTTAAGGCCATTGCCCAGAGAGTGCCGTGTAATGCGGTACCACCTGAGGGTTTAAACTTACTGGAACATAAATAAATAAACTGGATTCGTTCTTTTGTAAAAAGAAGGAGGAGGAAGAGGAGGAAAAGGAGGAGGAGGAGAAGGCGAAGAAGGAGGAAGGGAGGGAGGGAGGGAGGGAAGGAAGGAAGGAAGGAAGGAAGGAAGGAAGGAAGGAAGGAAGGAAGGAAAGAAGGAAGGGAGAGACTGAGAAATAAAGAAGAAAAAAATGCATATTCTCAGGTCCAGCCCAGAGCTAGTGAATCAGACACTCGGGGAGCCACCCAGAAGATTCTAATGCAGCTTAAAGTGTAAGAAGTACTGGTCCAGTCTCCAAAGATGGGACTAGGGGTGTGTTTTAGTGGGGGTTCTCTACAGTCCCTAAATAATGGGCATCACCATTGGAAGTAGGGTTTGGACTAGGATTGCTACCCCTGCCTTGTTGTTGTTTTTTTCCTGTCCAAAAAGAAGGCATCTGTGCGGCTGGTCTGAGTTCATTCAATGGCGTCACAGCGGTCAGCCCACTTAATGTCAGAACCAGCTGCAGCCACAGCCTGGGAGAACTTCATCCTGGCCCAGGACTTGGCCAGTACCTCCAGGGACTCGTTGTGTGCGATGCACTCAAGTAGACACGGTCCAAATGACCACTCCATGGTATTTTTAAACATACATGGTGACAGTGCCTCTCAGTTGTCCTTGAGTGCCCCGGAGAGCTGGCTGCTTATCACATCCTCAGCACAACGATAGGCAACTGGAGAGGAAGCCAGAAGCCCTGCCCCAAAAACGCTTACAGTATAACAAGCTGCCAAACCTATTTAATAATGGCATCCTCCAGGAAGAGGATATTCATGAGCCAGGTTCATGGCCGCCCCGATGTCTTATGCACCTTACTGTGTTTACTTCTCTTTCACCTTTTGCTGATCTCAGTCCTCAAAGGATGGTGCACGATTTGTCCTGAGAATCCAGTCCTACCAGAATGACCTGTCATCTCCCACTTGCTACTTATGGGCAGCTGCTTTTGGAATTAGGTTGTTAAAATTTTTGCTCGGCTCTTAGTCACTTGAGCTTGACGTTATTTTGTTTTGGTGGAAGGAAATCACTTGGCTAGTAGACTTTTATTTAACTGGTCACTTGGCTCAGGATTTGATTACTTTTCCATTAATGTTTCTTCAACAAATATTTAATTTTCCCTGAAATAACTCAGCTGACTCTGAATGTTCAAAAATGTGCAGAACATTAAAGAGGAGCCATGTTCCCAGAATTTCTATGATAATACAAGAATAGAAAACATGGAAGAGACGCAGTCTGAAAGCTCAGGGACTTCGCATGGGGCATAAGCAAGAAGTACAAACACCCCAGTGTTCTCGCCATCTTTTTATCTCTTTCAAATATATATATATATATATATGTACATATATGTATATTTGAATCTATATTTTTCTCTGGGTTCCCAATCTCTATGTTCTTCTGCATTTCTCTCTAACTCTAGTGTCTCATGTGTGGTTTTTTTGTATGTACATATCCTGCATGTATATATATTGTACCTTGTATAAGATATAATGGTGGCAGTTTACTACAATGAAAAGAAACCGTAAAAAAAAAAAAGCCAAAAAAAATGTACAATAAATGTTAACAATATGGAATTTCTGAGAGCTTCCTCTATACTGAGCACTGGACCAAAAAAAAAAAAAAAAGCACCTTTCTTTCTTGTAGTATTTGGGGTATATCAGTTGTTCACTGAAAAGTTGGTGCTGCTTTTAAAAATATTTTCTGCTTTTCTTTCTTTTTTTTAATTTTCTTCTTTTTTAATAGAGACAGAGAGAGAGTCAGAGAGAGGGATAGATAGGGACAGACAGACAGGAACGGAAAGAGATGAGAAGCATCAATCATCAGTTTTTCATTGTGACACCTTAGTTGTTCATTGATTGCTTTCTCATATGTGCCTTGACCATGTGCCTTCAGCAGACTGAGTAACCCCTTGCTTGAGCCAGCGACCTTGGGTCCAAGCTGGTGAGCTTTGCTCAAACTAGATGAGCCCGCGCTCAAACTGGCAACCTCGGGGTCTTGAACCTGTGTCCTCGGCATCCCAGTCCGACGCTCTATCCACTGCGCCACCGCCTGGTCAGGCTGCTTTTCTTTCTTGCTGTCCAGTTTCTCACATCTACAAAATGGATGGTCCCTTTTCAGTCTGAGGTTCTGGTTCCTACACGGGCCTGTCAGAAATGGGCTGGCGCTGTAGTTATGCTAACCCGGACAAGAGAGAATGAGGAATGTTGGGTGAGAACTAACGGGTATTATCACTGAAAATTAGTGATGAGGGTAAAAATGTACAACCCTCTCAGGTGGAGGCCACTAGACCTTCTTCTTTTTTTTTTTTTTTCTTGAAGCTGGAAACGGGAGAGACAGTCAGACAGACTCCCGCATGCGCCCGACTGGGATCCACCCGGCACACCCACCAGGGGCGACACTCTGCCCACCAGGGGCGCCGCGACCAGAGCCACTCTAGCGCCTGGGGCAGAGGCCAAGGAGCCATCCCCAGCGCCTGGGCCATCTTTGCTCCAATGGAGCCTTGGCTGCGGGAGGGGAAGAGAGTGACAGAGAGGAAGGAGGAGGGGGTGGAGAAGCAAATGGGCACTTCTCCTATGTGCCCTGGCCTGGAATCAAACCCGGGTCCCCCACACGCCAGGCCGACACTCTACCGCTGAGCCAACCGGCAGGGCCCACCAGACCTTCTTGCTCTTTCAGTGACAAAGGCCAAGCATCGGTCTGCTGGCCTTGCCCATGGTGTGTTCCAAAAAGGCCTTTGCTTATAAAACCCTGGAGCTGAAGGTCAGGCAAAGGGCTTGCCCACACTAGCTTATTTACTGTAGGATCCAAAGCAACACCTCAGTTAATCCCAGTTCAACCAGTGTGCACATTTCCCGCCTCCACCCACCTCCACCCACTAGTTCTGGCCCCAAATTGCTTCTGAGTAGTTGGCCCAGCCCACTGGCCAGAACGGGCCAACAAATGATCATTCCTCAGGACAGCCAGAGGTTGTCCAGCTGGCTGGAATGCTGTCAGAAGCCATACAACTAAGTCTCATGCCACTGCGAGTGAGACTCCCTTTGCTAGAAGGAAAAAACAAGTCCCTCCGTCCTGGTATTAAAAGTCTTAGGGTAAGAAGCCAATTGCCAATATTGAGTAGGTGACTTTGACCTGCTTGCTGATGGGTCAGAGTGCTAAATACATTGGCACTGTGTACAAGAATACTGCTTCTTTCTTGGGCAAGGGAAAACAAGGATTAGCCAGTTTTGAGTGATTACTATCCCATCCTCCATTTAAACAGTTAGTCGAGGGGTATTCAGGGAGGACATACTATATTCAAGGCGCTGTGCTAGGGAGGATGCGGAGAAGTCTGTCAAAGAATTTAGCATCCAGCAGAAGATTAAAAATATACATGAACATAGTACAAGGAAGTACATGATAAGAACTTGACCTCTAAAATGAGAGAAACCCAAGTATAAGTTTCTGCTTTGTCTTTTTGATAAATGGTGCTGTAACCATTGGAAATCCTTAAGTAAAAAAAAAAAAAAAAGAACAAAGAAAAAAATGAACCTCAAGTCATGCATCATATCTTTTTTTCTTTTTTTTTTTTTTTTTGCATCATATCTTTAAAACTAGAAAATTTTCTAGAGGAAAACAGAAAAATATAGTGACTTTGACTAGGCAAAGATTCCTTGGATGGAACAACAAACTAAGATCCATAAAAGAAAAAAAATTGATAACTTGGATTTAACCAACACTAAAAATTCTCTTTAAAAGACACCAGAGGCCCTGGCCGGTTGGCTCAGCTGTAGAGCGTCGGCCTGGCGTGCGGGGGACCCGGGTTCGATTCCCGGCCAGGGCACATAGGAGAAGCGCCCACTTGCTTCTCCACCGCCCCCCTCCTTCCTCTCTGTCTCTCTCTTCCCCTCCCACAGCCAAGGCTCCATTGGAGCAAAGATGGCCCGGGCTCTGGGGATGGCTCCTTGGCCTCTGCCCCAGGTGCTAGAGTGGCTCTGGTTGCGGCAGAGAGACGCCCCGGAGGGGCAGAGCATCGCCCCCTGGTGGGCAGAGCGTCGCCCCTGGTGGGCGTGCCGGGTGGATCCCGGTTGGGCGCATGCGGGAGTCTGTCTGACTGTCTCTCCTCGTTTCCAGCTTCAGAAAAATACAAAAACAAAACAAAACAAAAAACCAGAAAATGAAAAGACAATCACGGACTGAGAAAAAAATATTTTCAAAGCATGTATTTGATAAAAGACTTGTATCCAGAAAACATATTCAGATATCTTAAAATCTAATAATAAGAAAACAGCTCAATGTCTGAAATGCACAGAAGATGGGACAGACCACATGAAAAGGTTCTCACTAGTCATTAGAAAAATGCAGTTGAGAATCACAATTAGGTACCTCTAGAACCTATCAAAATTACTAAAAAACAAACAACAAAAAACACCCCCCAAACCTGGTGATACCAACTGCTGACAGGACGGTGGTACAAAAGGAATTCTCACACATTGCTTATCAGAATGCAAAATGGAACAGCCAATTCAGAAAAGCAATTTGGTAATTTCTTATAAAATTAAATGCATACTTACCTTGTGATACATCAGTTCTCCTCCTTGATCTTGACCTGAGTGAAATGGAAACTGGTGTTCACGCAATACCTGCCCATGAATGCTTTTAAGTGGTTTTGTTCATAATAAGCATCCTGGGAAATAGCCAAGCATGCTTCAACTGGTTAGTGAGTAAACTGCAGCGCCTTCATGCAATGGATACTATTCAGCAATAAAAAGAGACAGAGCACTGATAATAACAGCCACATGGATGAATTTCAAATGACTCACAAACTTCAAATGCTAGTTGAACTGATACAGACTCAAAGGGCATTTTGAAGAAGGCAGAATGTGAGGCTGGAAATCACGTTGGTGTATTCCAGAGCCTTTGGGGATGGGGGACAGCACTGATCACTACAGGGCGTTCGTGGGGCGATGAAACTGGTCTGTCCGTATCTTATTTGCGGTGGTGGTCATATGACTATAAAACACACAGCACTATCAGGTAAAATCATGAAATTTACTGTGTACAAGGTATAACTCCATAAATGTGAGTTAGAAGGAAAAGTAACCATGCTACGACTGTATTTAGTTGTCAAAAAACGATGAAGGTGATACTACAGAAAAGACAAACTCTGTTCTGGCACTTAAAGATAAGTGAATGCCCTTACCCAAATTTCTTAACTTTTATACTGTAAATATCCATCTCCTCATCTTAAAAATGAGAAAAAAAATAGTAGCGGCGCCACATTAAAAAAATGTGTTCAAAAAAAAAAAAAAAAAAATGTGTTCAGAGAGTTAAATGATGGAACACATGAAATCAAATTAGCTGGTTTATTGACCATTTACTCAGCACCGGGCTTTGGATGTGCCTTTGTATTCATTATCTAAGTCGACTCAAAAACCTTAGGAGATAGATTCTAGGTACTGTGCCAGGCACTAAGAAGAACCAGGGAAACTGTGGACTTCCTGCCCTCAGACAGCTCACAGGCTAATAGTGCAGCAAACGAACAATTAAAAAGCGGTGTGACAAGTAGGGTCTGCAGGAGCCTTCTCTGAGAACATGAAAGGGGAGAAGGAGGCTCTTGCTGGGGGAGATGGTGACACTGTCAGAAAACCTTCCCAGATGGGGGAGCATCTGAGCCAGTCCTGAGGGACGGGTAGGAGCATCAGCAGACAGAGATCCAGAGATGTGTCGAGTGATTGAGGTGAGAAGCACTCCATACGATAGCCAGAGAAAACAAACATTTCTTCCCCAGAAAAGAAAATCATCTTCAAAAATTAGTGGCAGGAGATGGGCTTCTCAAAATTGAGCTTAGCTCTTGCAGAAGGGACGTTAGCAGAGGCTGGGGAGATAGATGGCCGCTCACTCAAGCTGACATGACATCCTGATATTGACATCCTATCCCAATGTCCAGGTCTTTGGGAAAAGGCTTTCTCCTCTACGCCCGTGCCAGCGTCTCAGAGAAACCCTGAGCGCCACCCTGAGAAAATTCTTTGTTAGCTCCAATCTACAATCTCTGAACAGCAGTTTTTTATTCATGCTTATTTGTGAATGCATGAGGAGAATGGTTTAAAAATAACTTCAAGCTGTTAATTTTTCTACTATTTGAGGACTCGCTCATATTTTTCAATCCTTTGTGCCTCTTGGGGCGTCGTATTTCCATACAACTTATACTCCTCTGGGTACAAAGTACGAGGGCAAAACTATTCGAAAGATTTCTGGCAAAGAAGGGGACCAGCGGGTGGAAGGGAAAGGACCGCATTGAATGAAGTGGCTCTTTGTTTGTATAAACATGCAAACCTGTGTTGAGACTCTTTGCCCTTCTACTGTCCCCACAACCTCTCAACAGGTGGCACGAGCTCACTGACATTTGTAGAGCAGATGGGATGTCATTTTAATGCTGTCTCGAATCGACAGGGGCCTCGGGGGCTGGGCACGTGCGGCTGCACGCCTGGTGTAGGGTGGGCAGTGGGATTAGAAATCGCTACCTGCTCCTTCTGGCAGGAGGGTGAGCGCTGAAACGGTGTCATCTGGCTAGAGCGCGTTGCAGTGAACTCGTAATTAAAGGCCTCATTTTGCTGGTTTTATTTCCCTGAACTCGCCCAGCCCTCCCTCCCCCTCTTACAGCTCTGAATTTTGGACAACTCGAACAAGGAAACCTTGTTCCTCTGGAAATGATCTTTAGCATAAGCTGTGTTTTTCCTTGTCTAAATTTTCATAAGCACTTCAGGTTGCATTAAATTTACACCAGAAACAAGCTCGGTGCTTCCCAGATATGGTCCAGAGAGGAAGGGGAGAGGACTGGGAAGTAGCGGAAGCAGGTTTTGGAGCCTACCAGGTGTTCTAATCAGAGCATCGACGGCCCAGAGTTGGAAGTCCTGTCTCTGGACAGCCATAGTTTTTGCAGTTCTCATTTTACAAGCCATACGGTGAGTAGATAGAGCCACACTTCCTGTCGTGAACACACACACAGGGCCCAGACTACAGCCGTACCCTCCCTCACTCAGTGTCCACGAGGACCCAGCGCATTCGTTAGAATACTATTGTTGATACACACCAAAGCAGAAAACACTTTCCTGATCAGTTTAGGAATGGTCTTTTAAACTGTATTGGGTTTCCTTCAATCATTCAGCTTCTTGGAATAAAACAAATACCAATTGCTAATCATATCCTATTAGATCATGCTTGAAAACAATTTATATGGTAATGAGGAATTTACTGGGCCTGCTGTGTGTGTTATTTTGTGCCTGAGTGTAGGGGTTATTTCTACAACATTCATGGCCATTTCCCTCTAATCAATGCATACGTTTTCATTTTCGGTCCTCCAACAAATTTTGGAAATAGGTTCCCTTCTGTTTATCTTCTCTCTTTTCTGCGCAGCATCATTACAATGTCCTTAGCTCAGGAGGAGGGATAATAAGACAGGTTGGATTTAGAAGATCTTATTCTCCTCTCAGCCCCAAGTCCATTAAAGAAAAATAGCACAGATCTTTTTTTTTTTTTTTTTTGTATTTTTCCGAAGCCGGAAACGGGGAGAGACAGACAGACTCCCGCATGCGCCCGGGATCCACCCGGCACGCCCACCAGGGGGCGATGCTCTGCCCCTCCAGGGCGTCGCTCTGTTGCTACCAGAGCCACTCTAGCGCCTGGGGCAGAGGCCAAGGAGCCATCCCCAGCGCCCGGGCTATCTTTGCTCCAGTGGAGCCTCGGCTGCGGGAGGGGAAGAGAGAGACAGAGAGGAAGGAGAGGGGGAGGGGTGGAGAAGCAGATGGGCGCTTCTCCTGTGTGCCCTGGCCGGGAATCGAACCCGGGACTTCTGCACGCCAGGCCAACGCTCTACCACTGAGCCAACCGGCCAGGGCCAGCACAGATCATTTTTAAAAAGCAGTTAATGATCTATAAATACTTAAGGGACTAAATGGGCTACTGTTTATTATTAGTACTAAACAGAATTGGAATGGAAATCTTAATAACCACTCTTGCCATTTATTCAGGTAGGTATGGTATTAAGTGCTTTTCCACATCATAATAATAATAAAAGTAACTAATCTATTTTTTATTGATCATTTACTATGTGCCACTCATAGCATCAAGCTCATTTATTCCTCTCCTCATCACTAGGTCCTAAACATGACCATTAGCTGCATTTGATAATGGAAGAAAGGGAAGTTTAGGAATAAAACATTCTGGAAGTTGAACTTGGCATATCTGAAGTCAAGACGCATGTGCTCAACTGCTACCTTAGATCCTTTGGTGAACCCTTAAATGGACAGCTCTGGTTTTTCTGATGCAAGTAACCCCATAGTTTTATATAAATTCAAACTACTTTAAATTTCAAGAATGGTCTCACCTTGTTTGTAGAAGCTTTCTTGGCCTGTCAAAATCTCAGAAAGAAGACTAGCCTGCCATACCCCTGGGCATTTCTGCCTTCTCAAATCCTTATGCTAATAGACTGGTCAATTCAAACCCCCACAACTCTGAGGACACAGCCATCCTTTTGTTCAGGGCTTTCCTGACACACCAGGGTTTTCAAATCAGAATCAAAACAGAGTCCTAACGTGACTTCTGCTGAACTTGACTTGAAACTTCATTATTTTTCCAAGTGATTTACTTAAAACTATAGTATTGTTGGAGTCCAATCACCACGTCTACTATTTACCATCAGGTTTCACTCTTATCTCGGTTTTTCCAGTTGGAAGCAGTTTCCATGGCCTCCCCTCTGTTTCTTTCATTTTTAGATGGGAGGGGCCGAGTGGAAACCCACCAGAGTCCCGGGCGGAGGCAGCACGGGGCGGGGCGGGTGGCCTCTTTACTTTTCATTCACTGAATGTGAAGGAAGCTGCTCTGTAGCTGTTTTCAGTCTAGACAGGATGTGATGATAATAGCACAAATAGAAGTTCGTGTATTCCAGCCAGGGACAAATTAAGTGGGTACAGGGCATAGATATATGTCATGCTGTTATTAACATTGAGCGGCACACGGCCCACTGCAGGGCATGGTGCCCAGATTAATTGGCTTGCCCAGAATGCATCTATGATTAGAAAAGAGTGCTCAGGAAATGCTGGGCAGTGTGCATTTGGACTCTCAAATTTTCTTCTCATGGGCACTGAAAGTTAGACATTTTGTAGACTAAGAGTGAGTGGCATTTGACACCGCTGATTTTTGTGAAATGTCTTGCTGGTGTTTCTTCATAGTTTATAAATGTCTCTGGGAGAAACCAGCCAGCATAGGTTGGATTGATTCAGGTAGCATTTCTTCTGAGGTGCCTAAGCCCTGGCCCTGTTGGGGATTATAGAGTTATGGACAGAGGTGTGTACCTTGAGTATATGTATGCAAGAAAGATCAAAGGGAGGAGCTTTCAGTCACAGAAGCTACTGAAATAAAACCCCCATGGTTGCCATGTTTAAAAATACTGCCATTTGTGCGTCGAGGAGTTTCACAGTGATCCGACATGGCAGGCACCTGGCTAACTGAGCGCCCTTCTGAGTCAGCCAGAAAGGGAAGGAGTCAGGAGAAACAGCCAGCGGCATAGAGCACTTAAAATAGTGTCTCTCAGTGGAAACGCTTGAGACGAATAGTAAAGAAGGTAGATTCTGTATCCAAGAAAAATAAAGGGTGAAATTGCTTGCGTTGCTGACCAAAGGCTAAATACTTCTGTTGGATGCAAACAAGCAATTCCAATGGTCTTCTCAGAACCTGGGCTTGCAGGAGCCAAGGATAAAGTCTGGTCCAATAAAGAGCTCTTGTTAATCTGTGACCCCATGTTTATCAGTAAACCTGCGAAACCAGGAAAGTTAAACACTGTGGGTGGATCAAAAGAGGTGGTAGTTCCTGAATATTTGTTATTATTAAGGAGGTGCAAGGAAATATTGAGAAAACTTTTTTTTTTTAATGTGACTCCCACTAACTCCTGATTGCTTTTGTTGGATGCTAGACCCATCCAGGTTCCATTCCTTAAAAATTGGCCATAGTGCATTCCTATTCCTTTTTGGAAATACTATAATATGTAAACATTTCACAGCACATTCCATTGTTTAACAGTGAGGCATTCATGAATTATCATAAGTAATGTAAAAGGTTATGCTTTTTGAGACAGGGTTTTGAGAAGAAAGAACTCTTTCTTTGTCTCTCAGCCTTAGGAACTCAATTTGTCTAGTGCTTGTAGTAATGTACGTAGAGAATCCCAGTAGGTACTGGGAGACCCTGTGGTCTAGGCACCAGTATCATGGGCTTCAGTCTCTGCTACTCTCATTCACTGAGGTTTGCATTCATTCATTCATTCATTCATTCATCACTTATTCAACCTCTTAGAGACTTCCGTGTTTGACTTTGAATTTGGCTTCATGAAGACTTGAATATGGGGGTCGAAAAGTAGGAGACAAGTTTTGGTAAGTGATGGGTAGGTTGCATTACAAAATATATAATATATCCTGACCAGGCAGTAGAGCAGTGGATAGAACATCAGACAAATACAGACAACCCAGGTTCGAGACCCTGAGGTCACCAGCTTGAGCGCGGGATCATCTGGTTTGAACAAAGCTCACCAGCTCAGACCCAAGGTCGCTGGCTTGAGCAAGGGGTTATTGGTCTACTGAAGGCCCACGGTCAAGGCACATATGAGAAAGCAATCAATGAACAGCTAAGATGTCACAATGAAAAACTGATGATTGATGCTTCTCATCTCTCTCCATTCCTGTCTGTCTGTCCCTATCTCCCTATCTATACCTCTCTCTGACTCTCTCTCTGTCTCTGTAAATATATATATATATATATATATATAATATATACCATAGTGTCTATGTGTCTATATACAGTAAACACTTAGTGAATGTTAGCTCTTAACATTAACTGTGTTTATTGTTAAACAAGATAGTAGCAGCATAGAAAGTGTTTCAATGATCATGTAATTTAAAATCCCATCACCCTAATACATCACCAATTTTCATTTTGCATTTGTGTCTTTATTTGTTGAACAAACAGAAACAGTATTTCTTGAGCTCCTACAATGTTGCCAATGGTGGCATAGCACATTGGCAGGTGCTCTTCTCACCGTGCAAATGCACTCCTAATTTCTGATTTAAGTGTCTCATACAGAGGATATTTTCTTTTTTTTTTTCTTAAGTGAGAAGTGGGGAGGCAGAGAGACAGACTCCCGCATACACCCCGACCAGGATCCACCCATCAAGCCCCCTGTGGGATGATGCTCTGCCCATCTGGGGCCATTACTCCATTGCTTGACAACCTAGCTACTTTAGTGCCTGAGGCGGAGATCATGGAGCCATCCTTAGCACCCACGGCCAACTGGCTCCAACCAAGCCATGGTTTTGGGAGGGGAAGAGAGAGATAGAGAGAGAAAAGGGACAGGTGGGGGGGAGGAGGGAGAGGCACATGGGTGCTACCTCTGTGTGCCCTGACCAGGAATCGAACCTGGGACATCCACATGCCCAGCTGACACTCTACCACTGAGCCAACCAGCCAGGGCCAGAGGATATTTTCTCATGCTGTTATATGTTATTTATATTAACATTTTAATCGGTAGATATTATTCTATCAATATCATCATTTATTTGAATATGTTTCCCTTGCTGAGTATGAGGCTTCTTTCCGTATTTTCAGTATTATAAAAAATGCAATAATAAACCTTTGAAGTGAGGGATCAAGAAGTACAGATTGGCAGTTACAAAATGGTCCTGGGACGTAAAGTACAGCATAGGGAACGTAGTTAGTAATACTTTGATAGCTATGTGCGGTGCCAGGTGGGCACTCTAAATATCGGGGGGGGGGGGGACGCATTGTAAGGTGTATGATTGTCTAACCATGGTGCTGTACACCTGAAACTAGTATAAATAATATTGAATGTAAACTGTAATTGAAAAGTAAAATAAAAATACTTAATAAACCTTTGAGCACATAACTTCTTAATGCTTTTCAATAATTGACTAGGGTAAATTCCCAAGAATCTAAATACTGGGTCAGAGGATATGAACGTTTTTATGGATTTTTATGCATCCTGCCTAATTTCTCAGTCTTGTACCAAGTTACAATTATAATTTTCTTTACATCAGTCACATTCTATTGCTGCCTCCATAAAGATACTGCTTAATTTCTAGTCGGAGACTTAAGGAACACTCTCATCTCATCAAGAATGCCTGCATAAACCATTTCTTATACGGGTTATCTTTCAGATGATTTAACCCATCCATTATAGATATAACTTCCACTAAGTAGGAAAGACTGTTTCCTCTCCCCTAGACTTTTACAGCCTCTTTACTTCCTTTTTTTTTATTCTGTAAGCCAATTCTTATACCTAACTGACCACTTTTAGCATTAGGGAAAGTTACAAGTCAAAGAGACTTCAACCATCTCTTATTACCCTCTTCATTTTAGAGTTAAAGATTCCAAGAGCCAAGAAGATTGTGAATTACTCCAGATATCAGAGTTGCTGGGGTGATCTGGGACGAGATCTTCTGCATAAAGCCAATTGGTACTACTACTAGAAAATATTAAGGCGAGGAAGATGGCCCTTAAATATTGATATTGGAAAGACAAAAGAATGAGCATGCTCTTTGAGGAGATATGACCTCCTACACATTAGAAAAGTGTTCCAAATTTTATACCCTCCCTAATGTGCCCATGGCTTTTCTTTTATATATATTCTGTTTGTTTACAGGGACAGAGAGAGAGTCAGAGAGAGGGATAGGTAGGGACAGACAGACAGGAACGGAGAGAGATGAGAAGCATCAATCATCAGTTTTTTGTTGCAACACCTTAGTTGTTCATTGATTGCTTTCTCATATGTGCCTTGACTGCGGGCCTTCAGCGGACTGAGCAACCCCTTGCTTGAGCCAGCGACCTTGGGTCCAAGCTGGTGAGCTTTTTGCTCAAGCCAGATGAGCCCACGCTCAAACTGGCGACCTCAGGGTCTCCAACCAGGGTCCTTCTGCATCCCAGTCCGATGCTCTATCAATTGCACCAACGCCTGGTCAGGCCATGGCTTTTCATATGTACTCTGTTATTACAAGCTGTGGAATTACCTATTCAGCCCAGGTACTGTCAGTGGTACATGGTGCACTTCAAAAGTAAAATGTAGGTTACCATCTCAGAAAGGAAATGGGAAGAATCAAAATAAAAAGTATGAGCTCTTCCAAAGCATTAAGAGTAACTTCCTTAGCTTAGAGAATACAAGATGCAGTGTGACGACTGACCGCCTACAGCTTCAAGTTTCTCCAACACATATTATTACGTTATGTCTTTCTGACTTAGCACCTATTGCTCTCATAACCTGAAGCCAGCTTAGCCCCATGAACCTGGCTAATTTTGATGCTTCCTTCAAGACTTATTAATTCAGATGAAGCCTCTTTCAGGAAGTCTCCCTTGATGCCTGTAGGCTGCAGTGACTCTCCAATCTCTCTATTCATAAAGGATATATCTATTCGTTTTTCACACTGGGTTGGGAATATTTGTTTATGTCACTTGACTAAGCTCATCAAAATCAGGATCTGTGAATTATTCTTAGGGCAGAATAGACATTTGGTAAACATTTGTTGAACTGAAATACCTCAAATGTAGGAGTAAGGCTTTTGCGAAAACCCTAAAATCCATTGAAGATGGTCTAGGGATAGCTTCAGGGAAACATGACTAGAATGCTTAAATCTGATTCATCTTATTGTACTATTGGGCAGAAAAAATTTTTTTAACAGGAAAGGGGTAGTCTATTTGGTCTCAATAGAAGACCTGAAACAATTTTTCTAAAATGTAGCTTATTATTATCACCATAATATCCTCTGGGATCTTATTCTAGTAGTATCCTCTTCTAAACTTTCAATCTCTCCTTCTCTACTATTCATTTCTGCTTTCCTAATAAACTTGCTCAAATCTTTCATATCCTTAAAAACCCTTCTTTAAATCATGTGACGTCTGTTGTCATCTTTTTCATCCATTGCCCCATCACTCTCGAATCCCCTGCAAACCTACCTTCTACTCCTCCTCCTGCCACTGAAATCGCACTGGCCAAGTACGGTTACCAGTGCGATTCAGTTGATATTTGTGTTGACTTTTCTATAATATTGGACACTGCCGATCACTTCCTTTTTCCTGTAATTCTTTCCTCCCTTGACATAGTGCCACGATGCTCCTCCTCCTACGTGTGGGACCACTCTCCCTCAGACACTGGGTCATTGCCCGTTCCTCAAGTCCTGTATTTCCCAGTTTTCCATTCTTACTTATACCGTGAATTTCATTCCTTACTATCCATCAAAAATACCCATGTCCCTTTCCAAAAATAAAGAAACTTGAGAAAAGGGAACTCTTGTGCACTGTTGGTAAGAATGTAAATGGCACTATGAAAAACAGTATGGAGGTTTCTCAAAAAATTGAAACTAGAGCTACCATATACCTATATATATATTATAGATATTACATGTATTATATATGTTCCATATATAAGTTTAAGATGCACAACGTGTTGATTTGATGTATTGCAAAATGACTGCCACCATAGCATTAGCTATCATACCATGTAAGTACAATTCTATATTTGTACTGAGAACATTTAAGATTTCCTTTCTTAGTAATTTTGAAGTATAGCTATATAATATGTAACATATATAATTCATAATAATTATATAGCATAATATAAGCCAATTATATCTCAATAAGGCAGAATTATTTCAGGAAAAATGAATAGAACAAAACAGGAGAAGCAGAAAATAGGGAGTGCAGGGCATGTGGGGGGGAGTAGGGAAGAGCCTCCCAGAGTAATTCTATGTTGGATCATAATGGAAAACCAAGCTGGAAGAGCAATGTGGGATCAAGCAAGAACTGGCATGCATGGGCTGAAGTGCCTCCTTTGTAACCATTTGTCTAGATGAATAGCATGGCTCTTCAAAATGACCTTGTCCTAAATTTCACCCTCTTCTAGGCACCACATTGCCATTAATTATAACACGAACCTAAATCAGACAGTCTAACACTTCCCTGCTTAACGGTTTCAGTGATTCCACATTGTTTATATCACACATAGAACTGCTAAGACATACTCAAAATTTATCACGCACCTGCATTTCTACTCTCCTTCCTTGATTGGAAGAGAAAGGGAGGGAGTTACAGCAAAGCACGCTACTGAAAGGGACTTAGTAATAAAATCCCACTCTGAGGTAGGCATAAGGAGTCATCCGTTCATGCTTCCTACCTCTGGCCTCCTATCCCGCTGTGCACATGAGGACTTCACTCACTTGTTTAAATGCTCCAGGCTGCTCTTTCTTATACTTCCTTGACTCGCTGGTGAATCGTATGGTCTTTAAGCCATTAATAGGAATCAGCCCCTTTGTGAATTCTTCTCATTCCTCACCAAGTTGACCATTCTCTCCTCTGAGCATCTCTTTGTTGTGTCTTTATGATGACTGCTTTCCTAGCTCTCTTACTAGATTAGATGCTCCTAAAAACCAAGGCTGTCTTTTTTTTTTTTATATAATTTTATTTATTTTTTACAGAGACAGAGAGTGAGTCAGAGAGAGGGATAGACAGGGACAGACAGACAGGAACGGAGAGAGATGAGAAGCATCAATCATTAGTTTTTCATTGCGCATTGTAACACCTTAGTTGTTCATTGATTGCTTTCTCACATGTGCCTTGACCGCGGGCCTTCAGCAGACCGAGCAACCACTTGCTGGAGCCAGTGACCTTGGGTCCAAACTGGTGAGCCTCGCTCAAACCAGATGAGACCGCACTCAAGCTGGCGACCTTGGGGTCTCGAACCTGGGTCCTTCCGCATCCCAGTCCGACGCTCTATCCACTGCGCCACCACCAGGTCAGGCCAAGGCTATCTTTTTTTAATGCCTAACATGATATCAGACGTAATCCAGCACTACGTAGCTGCTGCGTGATGAATGAATGAGTGAATGAATGAATGAGCACACACAAAAAATCTCTCTACTCTTCATAGACACAGACAACAGTATGATTACCAGAGGGAAGGAGGGGTGAAGGAATCAGAGAGGATATAGTGGGGAGAAGTGGTGATGGAAGAGATTGACTTGGGTGGTGAACACACTTTACAATACACAGATGATGTATTAGAGAATTGTACACCTGAAACCTACGTACTTTTATCAACCATTGTCACCCAAATAAATTCAATTAAAAAAAATGAATAAAAAAATCTCACTACCTTGAACCAGGAAAAAAAATAACTAGACAAAATCATGGCATATTCTCAAAGACTACAAAAAAGGTAATATAAATGGAGTGGTTTATTTAGAAGAATTATATATCAAACATTTTATGACACTTTAACCCAGCTTTGAAAGATTATATTTCTAAAAAAACAAAACATTATATTTCTTATTTTGGTGAAACAGCCTCCTATTTGTCCTTTTAAAGTTTAATCCTGTTAATTTAGTTAGTAAACTTCTTTTCCTCTCTTTCTCAGTACAAAAGCAAATCTGGCCCAGGCTGGAATGAATCACCATGAATTGTGATTAGTTGGTCTAGACCAGGGGTAGTCAACTTTTTTCTACCTACTGCCCACTTTTGTATCTCTGTTAATAGTAAAATTTTTTAACCGCCCACCGTTTCCACAGTAATGGTGATTTATAAAGTAGGGAAGTAACTTTACTTTATAAAATTTATAAAGCAGAGTTACAGCAAGTTAAAGCATATAATAATAATTACTTACCAAGTACTTTATGTCAGATTTTCGCTAAGTTTGGCAGAATAAATCTTTATAAAACAACTTACCATAGTTAAATCTATCTTTTTATTTATACTTTGGTTGCTCCACTACCGCCCACCATGAAAGCTGGAACGCCCATTAGTGGACAGTAGGGACCAGGTTGACTACCACTGGTCTAGATTAAAGTAGATTTGTTTACAGCCTTACCAGTGAATGGCTAATTTGTGTCTTTGCTACCATTTAGCTTCAGCCTCTTAATTTTGCTTTTCAGTAGTTACTACAGAAATAAATATTTCTTCTTTACTATTTTTTATTTGTTAATCACTAAAGAATAGCTCTTTTTTTTTGAGATTTCTCATTATTTCTACTGTTGAAGAATTCTTTAGCATATCAAGGTTGGTATTTTTCATCTTTTTTTTTCTTTCATGTGTGTTCTAGTTAGACCAGGATAGTGACATTTCAGCCCAGAAGACTTAGGCCAGATGTTAGTCCACTGGCTGAAAGATGGATTTCCTGCCCCAGTAGGTGACCTCTGAAAGCAAAATAGGCTTTTTCTTAATGGAGAGACTGTCCAAATGACCTCATTTCTAGAACAAGGAGTCTTTGTTAAGCGTCTCTCTGCTATTGAAATCAACATCATCTGATTTTTGAGAACATTCATTAGATAAAGAGTAGCTAGCACCTAGTTGTTTCATTTATAAGGCATAGAAAGAGATTATGCCTAGACAACTCATTTTTTTCTTTTTAAAATATTTCTGTTCTTTGAGAGGGAAATGGTACAGAGAATCTGGTGTCTCCTTTCCCATATTAATATTTTGTTTAGCTTTCAAGCCTCACTCAGGTCAGCATTAACCATAGGAGCATGTTATGTGCCTCCCTAAACAAGGAATTGTTTCACTAGGCTTGACTAAGGCACTATTTAAAGAAATAGCCATGACCCCAATGCCCTGTCACTCAGACTTTTAGCTCCATGTGTGAGAAGCTCATTGAGACATTTTCATGGCGCCACCGCTTTTGATGAGCCCTTCACTGAGTTCATGTATTTATACCTTCAATTGTATGAGGCACACAGAGGAACCGAAATAACTGAGCCTTTGTGTGCTGTGCGCATGCACCTGCGCGTGCTGTGCATGTGCACACACACCCAGACCTCTGCGTGTGTCACAGGAAGTACAATTTGAAAGAAAGTACCCCAGAGAGGAAAATGGCCTTGAATGACTGGGGGAGACTCTCACATTTTCTAGACACGGAACGAAGGGACGTTAGGTTGCGTGAGAAGAAAAGTAAATGTTTCTGAGATTCTAAAATGATATAATTTTATAGCTGAAGGGAAAGTGAGTTGCTTTTTATCTCTCTCTCTCTCCAGGAACAAGAATGAGAGTGTCTCCTTTTGATAGCTGACAAAAATTTTTACGTGTATAAAAACCTTGTTCATTGTGATCCAAATTGTTGGCTCCTCAGGCTGGGCAGTACATCTCTGAGTCATGGCTCTTCTCAGGTCATTCACATAGTAAACATGGGACTCTTAAAAAATGAGCAGAAAAAGGAAATCACACTTTCCTTTGTTTTCCTGAGTCAATACATACTTGCCCCAGAATGTTATCCTCAGCTCCATACTCCCAATTTTTTAACACAGTTATACACAAATGTCATTAATCATAAATTCTTTTATGAGTTGTTGTTCAGCCAAAGTATTCTGGATAATACTTCAACTCTGATTAAGACTAAATCCATGGTTACCAGGAATTATGTAAGTGAGACGTTCTATATCCATGATATTATGGCAACTCAGCTCAATGAAGAACAACAGTTTTACCTGGGGCTTTTAAATTTGATGGGGAAAATATTTTTCACTTTATGTCTAAGCAACAGAAACAGCCAAGTAGGCATTCTCACAGGGTAAAATTGATAAACTAGACAAGGTAGATGAAGCAGTTTGGTTGGTGGATGATTCTTCCCAGATGTGCTTTTTTGCTGTGTGTGTGTGTATGTACGCGCATGCACATAATTTGGAAACATTTCACATAATCTCTAGTCTCTTATTAACAGTCTTTTTTTTTTCCTTCTTGCACACTCTTAAGCTGAAAAGACATAGCAGGGAGCAAGATTCCAAAAATGGTTCCCTCTTCACGCTTCCTTCTTTCCTCTCCTACATGTCAGGTTGCTCTCACATAACCTCACTGCTCTCTCTGGGAGACACTGCTCTTATTATTATTATTATTATTATTATTTATTTATTTATTTTTTTACAGAGAGAGGGACAGATAGAGACAGACAGACAGGAAGGGAGAGAGAAAAGAAGCATCAATTTTTTGTGCAGCACCTTAGTTATTCATTGATTGCTTTCTCATATGTGCCTTGACTGGGGGGGGGGGTGCTACAGCAGAGCTAGTTACCCCTTGCTCAAGCCAGCGACCCTGCACTCAAGCTGGGGAGCCTGTGCTCAAGCTGGATGAGCCCATGCTCAAGCCAACAACCTAGGGGCCTTGAACTTGGGTCCTCTGCTTCCCAGTCTGATGCTCTATACTCTGCGCCACTGCCTGGTCAGACTCATTTTAATTCAGAAGTATGTATTCTATGGTGAGTTTACGTCTTCTGGTTCTTTGCCTTAAACATTGTGAATTCAATGTTGGCAGCCCACCTGGATTTTTTTTGCTTCTTGTCTATAATACAAATTACATATTTGAATAGTTCAGCATCCTCCTATTTCAGAATTGCAGGTAGCTTTAGAAATAATCTAGTCTGGTCCTGCTATGTTAAGTAAAGTGTCACTCAAGGTAGTGTTGTACCTGATAGAATAATTCCCAGGCAGCACCTTGGTGTCTACACAGCAACAACACGAATGAGACCTAACTGGCTAGGCTGGTAGGATCCTTGTCAGAGCCGAGGAAGAGGTTCCAGAGAAAGCATTTCTACCCTCGAGTCTTCCTTTGCCTTATTTATAGCTGCTTATTCTCTCCCGAGTCTTCACTTTGTTTTAATTTCTCTTATCTTTTCTAATCTCTTATCAAATATTGTGTGATGAACAAGCTTTTAAATGAGTTTAGCTCACCTATAGGGCATTTGTGAAAAAAATATATTTTCTTTGGGATTGTCTAGGGAAAAAATATTTTAGGCTTTCGGTCTGTCCTTGAAGTGAGTTCCCTGAGGCATTGTGGAATGCCCTGTGCTGGAATGCCTGAGAGGTTTGCTGACTGCTGGCAAAAACGAAGTGAGCCCATCTCTCTCCATCGATCAGTTTCAAAAGGCAGGATGGTAAAAATAAATAAGTAAGTAAGTCCATAAATAATGCATGTATAATCATTCAGATTTAACCTCTGTTTAATCTCACATTTTTCCTGCAGAAAATGGGTTGTCTTTAAAAAATAACAAGAATTTAAATGAAGCTGTCTTCTTAAAACATGAGCTGTTCTTATGGATAATACATTTTAAAGCCGATACAGTCATTCATGCGCTGCTTCACCTCCGGGCTGCCATCTGAGAAATGGGCCATCCTGTGATTTTGTTGTGCAAACGTCACAGAGTGTGCTTACACTAACCTAGATGGTACATACGCAGGCTTTATACACCTCCTGCTCCCAGGCCACAGGCCACACACCGGAACAGCATGTCAGTGTAGAAAACAGCACAAGACCATAATCAGGCACACGAGAAAATGACACAATCAAGAGATACAGTCAATGGGAGACGTATGCGGCTGCTGCCAGCCTAACACAGCACACTGTTTTCATAAATAGAATAAAATAACGATAAAAAGTATAGTATAGTAAAAGACTTACACCAACAACACAGTCCTTTATTATCACTGTCAAGTATTCTCTACTGCACATATTGCATGTGCTATACTTTTACACAACAACTGGCAGTGTGGTAGGCTTATTTCCACGAGCACCACAAACACAGCCGTGTGAGTAATGCATTACAATGTTACGTTAATGTTGATGTTACGATGTCGCTGTGCAATAGGAATTTTTCAGCTCCATTATAATCTTACAGGAGCATGGTCATACAAGTGGTCCATCATTGATTGAAACATCATTATTATGCGGCGCTTAGACTGCGTTTAATTGTCTGCCCATTAAAACCAAGTGTCTCAGAACATCTGATTTTGCAATCTCCATTCACTTATCTCATGGAAGTTTCTTTTATTAATTTAATTTTGAAAAGCAATCCACTGATATAGTTTTTCAATATATTACATTTTTAAACTGAAGAGTTTCTCAACAATGTGTTCCTTTTCCTCATTTTGACATTCTCCTAGTCCCAAGTGGCTCTCAAGTTTGAGAAGATATTATAAGTTACCTGAGGGGTTTGTAAAATACAGATCACTCGCTCTACCCTAGAATGTCTGACTCAGTAGGCTTTTGTGGGGGTGCCAGAAATTTGCATTTTTAATAAGTTCCTAGGTGCTGCTAATGCTTCTGCTCTTGAGTCCACTCTTAAGAAGCACTGATTTAGATACAATCCTGTAAAAGGTAGTGGCAGTGGCCCTGGCCGATTGGCTCAGTGGTAGAGCGTTGGCCTGGCGTGCAGGAGTCCCGGGTTCAATTCCCGGCTAGGGCACACAGGAGAAGCGCCCATCTGCTTCTCCACCCCTCCCCCTCTCCTTCCTCTCTGTCTCTCTCTTTCCCTCCCGCAGCCAAGGCTCCATTGGAGCAAAGTTTGCCCGGGCACTGAGGATGGCTCTGTGGCCTCTGCCGCAGGCGCTAGAATGGCTCTGGTTGCAACAGAGCGACGCCTCAGATGGGCAGAGCATCACCCCTGGTGGGCATGCTGGGTGGATCCCGGTCGGGCGCATGCGGGAGTCTGTCTGACTGCCTCCCTGTTTCCAACTTCAGAAAAATACAAAAAATAAAAATAAAATAAAATAAAAGGTAGTGGCAGTATGGACTAAAGCAGTGGCAGAGGCGATAGAGAGAAGTAGGTGAATTTAATGTATATTTAGGAAATGGAATGAATGGGCTCATCCATGGTTTCGAGGGGAGTGGTGGTGAGGGAGAAGGATGCAGGCATGTCTCTGAGCTTGGTAGCTTGAACGAATATGTGGAGGTAACAGCACTCCTGAAATGGGAAATGAGCAAAGTGAGAGGGTTGGATCACTGTGAAAAGTCACAAATTCTATTTCAAGTTTAAGTAAAATAATATTAGCTGTCAAATACAGTGCCTGATATAGCATAGATTTTCAATAAATGATAGATAGTGGTATTCAGTTATTAAAACTGAATAGTCCTGATGATCCTACCTGCGAGATAACCTCCCAAGTTCATTACTCAGCAACCACATTCCAGGGCTAGGAATTCCTCCTCCGTGTAACTCAAGAGATTTGGGTGTGAAACAGTGAAATTTTATAGATATTGCCTGGTGGAATGAGTGGGTAAAAGAAGGAGGAATAAAGGGAAGGAAAAGAGTTAAACGATTCTCATTCATAGAGAATTATTGTCTGCATTTTCACAGACAACCTCACAACAGCCCCATTAAATAGATGGAGTTGTCCAATCACACAGATGAAATAAATAACTTACCCAATCAATCACTGGCTCTTTCACTCAGGTCTTACAGAAACTTGAGTAAAAATTTAAACTAGTCTGACCTGACCAGGCGGTGGCGCAGTGGATAGAGCATCGGACTGGGATGCAGAGGACCCAGGTTCGAGACCCCGAGGTCTCCAGCTTGAGCGCAGGCTCATCTGGTTTGAGCAAAAGGTCACCAGCTTGGACCCAAGGTCACTGGCTCGAGCAAGGGGTTACTCAGTCTGCTGAAGGCCCGCAGTCAAGGCACATATGAGAAAGCAATCAATGAACAACTAAGGTCTCACAAGGAAGAACTGATGATTGATGCTTCTCATCTCTCTCTGTTCCTGTCTGTCTGTCCTTGTCTATCCCTCTCTCTGACTCTCTCTCTGTCCCTGTTTAAAGAAAAAAAATTTAAACTAGCTCTTTCTGACCCCATTATCTTTGTGCTTTCTACTACCAAGCTTGAGCTTAACTGCCAGGCAACAGACTGGTCGTCTTTCTTATGTCAGAATGATGACCTAAACAGGCTGCAGGCAACACTCTGCCACTTCTAGATTAGTAACTTTTCATTGTATACACCCTGACTCATAGTAAGAACCATTTTTTTACAAAGCAAACCAGTATATACATTTATATGTACATCTGTGAATATATGTACATGTTACAAACATACATGTGCAACAGTATGACTGAGACTAACTTTCATGAAATTACACTTATGGAGATAAGTGCCTTATCAAAACTTACTCTCAGTGAGTGCATTCTGATAATTTCCTTCTCATTCATTGTAACAAATTGTTTATCAGGACCCACAGAATTAATTTCACAATCAACTTTTGAGTCTCTATAAGATGTCTGGAACATTCTCTTCTAGATCCCTTCCTAGAAGAGCATTTTGCAGATGAGGGTCCTTTGAAATTCATCCAACATCGTAACAATGCCAGTGAGCTGGAATAGAGAGTTCCACGGAAAGGGAAAAGAGGAGAGCAGGATTCCTGTGTACTTTCTGTACACAAATTTTGACTGGAGCATCTGTCCTTGCCTGTCTTCCAGACCTTTGGGAGAATAAAATACATTACAGTCTAGATCAGGGGTCCCCAAACTTTTTACACAGGGGGCCAGTTCACTGTCCCTCAGACCATTGGAGGGCCAGACTATAAAAAAAACTATGAACAAATCCCTATGCACACTGCACATCTTATTTTAAAGTAAAAAAACAAAACGGGAACAAATACAATATTTAAAATAAAGAACAAGTAAATTTAAATCAACAAACTGACCAGTATTTCAATGGGAACTATGCTCCTCTCACTGACCACCAATGAAAGAGGTGCCCCTTCCGGAAGTGCAGTGGGGGCCGGATAAATGGCCTCAGGGGGCCGCATGCGGCCGGCGGGCCGGGCCATAGTTTGGGGACCCCTGGTCTAGATGAAAGCACTTTTAAAAGGAATCAAGCTGGCCTGACTTGTGGCGGCACAGTGGATGAAGCGTTCAACCTGGAATACTGAGATTACTGGTTCAAAACCCTGTGCTTGCCCGGTCAAGGCACATACAGCAATCAAGAAACAAGTAAAGTGAACCAATTATGAGTTGATACTTCTCATGATGCTCCCCACCCCACCATAAAATCAGTAAATAAAATCTTTTTAAAAAATAAAAAATGAATAAATAAATAAAAGGAATCAAGCTGTCTGACTTTGAGCTGGCTCCATGTAGCTGTGTTCACTTGTACTGATCACCTAAATTCAGTCCATTCCTTCATCTGAAAAATAAGGAATTCGACCAGGATCACCTTCTGGGCCCTTTCCTACTCTATGATAAAAGCTTTTGTAAATGGTACTCTATGGCACTCTGAAATAGTATGTTGATGATTGTGATGTTGATAATTATTTGTTCATATTTTGTTTAACGGCCCCTGAAGAATTTCTGGGAAATAATGACTGGTATTAAGTACAGGAGAAAAGGCTAAAATTTGGGAAAAGTAATCAGACTCATTTTGAGGGGTCATATCATAAAGTTGATGAGTTCAGGTCAGGTTCATTTTTTTAAAGACTTTATTTATTCATTTTAGAGAGGAGAGAAGGAGGAGAGAGAGAGAGAGAGAAGAGGGGAGGAGCAGGAAGCATAAACTCCCACATGTGCCTTGACCAGGTAATCCCAGGGTTTTGAACCGGCGACCTCAGCATTCCAGGTTGTTGCTTTATCCACTGTGCCACCACAGGTCAGGCAGTTCAGGTTCATTTTTAAGTGGTCAACAAAACTGTTTGTGTTCTAGAAATAAAAAGTTGACTACTCACAATTTCATGTTGATGTACAGACAGCAAAATTGTTGTTTTTAAGCTCTTCCCGCAAGTGGCCAGAGGTGCCTTCTGAAAATGGTTCTCTATACACTTGACCCAGAAAACCCCACAAAGTCATGCAAACCACGAGGTTCAGATATTCGTGTTCACTTTAAGAACTCTCGTGAAACTGCCATCAAGTGTATGCGTATCTGAAAAGCCACCAAGTATTGAAAGGAGGTCACTTTACAGAAATGATGTGTGCCATTTTGTCTTTTTAATGGTAGAATTGGTAGGTGTGGCCAGGCCAAGAAGTGGGGCTAGACAAAGGGTTGGTGGCCCAAATAGAGTGACAATTTTTTGCTGCACATGCTTAAAAATGCAGAGAGTGATGTTGAATATAAGGCTTTAGATGTAGATTCTCTGGTCATTGAGCACATCCATGTGAACAAAACTCCCAAGATGTGGTATAGAACTCACAGAGCTCAGGGGCGGTTTGATCCATACGTGAGCTCTCCCTGCCACAGAGGTGATCCTACTGAAAAAAGAACAGATGGTTCCTAAACCAGAGGAGGAAGTTGCGCAGAAGAAAAAGATATCCTAAAAGAAACAGAGGAAACAAAAACTTAATGGCTCAGGAGTAAATTCCGCATTAAGAAAATGCTGATGAAAGCAAAAAAAAAAAAAAAATTGTTATCACCCCCCCCAATATTACTTATCTTATTTTTCTATCCATTTATTAAGGAGTACCAGGGAAAGGAGCTTAAATATCTAGGGTAGTTTACTAGCTGGGGTTTAATTATATGGATATGCGTGTATGTGTTGTTGCCAAAAGATACCTCTCTTTAGATGACCCTGAAATATAATTTCACCTCTGAGGAGGTGGGTGGCAATTAGTGTGGTCTCGCCTCATCTAGGACTGGGAAACTGCACCCCTCCATATAACCCCCACTTCCCCCAAAGCTTAAGTGCTTTGCCCCTGGGTCATCTGATGAGTTAAGAGAAAGACTCCTGATAGGTGCTGGAGAGTCAGCCCTCCCCTTACCTAGCCCCACCCACTGCCTGCTCGACTCCCTGCTTGGTCACTCGCCAGAGAACAAGCTGCGCGCGGGTAGGAGCAGCGCAGTTCTTTGTCTTGTCTTGAGTGTAATAAAGGAACCAAATGGCTAATATTGTACACTGAAAATTTTAAATATACCAGTAACAGCAACTCTGAAAGGGTATTTTACCTGTCCCCATCATTTACTTATTTTTATGTCTTTATAGCTGTAATAACAACAACAATAAGCTTTAACAGAATTTATTTGGATTCCTAGCATCTCGGACATCAGCCCAGGGAAGCACCAGGTGGGGTCTTGTTCCTTCAGCCTCCATTGCTCTTTCTACTTCAGCACGGTGCCTCCTACTCATCCAGGGAAAACTTTCTCATTCCTTGTCTTTCTTTTCAAAAATCTTGTCCTCAGAAGATTACGCTTATCAATGTAATCACTTTTGAAAAAGTTTTTAAAATTTGAACTTCTCTCTATGGGCTCTTCACCCATTTGCATTGCTAGTTAACCCAGTAAGGAATGCTTTAGCAGTAAGGGGGTGTCGAGGATCTGCTCTTACCCCCATCCTTTTTTATGGGCTCAGAAGGAAAAAGCATCACCGGGAGCGGCCCCTAAGACAAGCAAGGGCCCCCTCTCCCTGGGGCCCCTCACCTGCTTTTTTGTACCGCTCCGCCCTTCCACATAAAGGCAGGTTCCTGGTGGCTCCTTAACTGTTTCAAAGTACTCAATCACCAAATCAAAGGTGACCTATACTGTCATATCCTAGGGAAAATTCTGAGTGGTTTTCAAAGAAAGAATCACAAAAAAGGAAACACCTCTACAGGGCTATTTCCCTCATAAAATAAATCTGTCATGGACCTCGTCCTTGGAAAAACACAGGGCTCTTAGTGTGGATTGGCTAAATGGCCACAGCCCTAACATTCGGTTTTCAAACTGGCCCTTCCCCGAGTCCTTGCGGTAAAGGAACCATTAAAGCCCAAAGGGCATTTCCCCCTAGCAGTGCACATGGCATTGCGGACGCCCGGGAACCAACAAGTCCCCGCTCCTAATTGAAAACGGTACAAACAATGGCTCGTGCCCAAGCTTTCACACTTGTTTTTCAACCACGTCTTGGCCGACAAGGGGCAGAGTTGTAATTCCTTAGGTCGCTTGACTTCCCGAGGGGCGAGGTGTGGATGCTAATTGGCTGCTTGTGAACTCTTCGGGCAGCAGTAGCTTTAAGTTGAAGTTTCTGGGGTTTCTGGGATCACAATGCTTCAGTGACTAACGTGAGCGGCAGCGCGGCTGCTCTTTCAACAGGCGATTTGTTCTCCAGACCGGGGCTCATTTCCATGCAAAGAGCCTGACATCAGAGCACCTTTTGTTGCTAAACGCTTTCTTTAGCTTGGAGGGGAGAAGAGTCATGTGGAGCTGGAAGAGTTCATTTTGAAGAGAGGGGTCCCGGGGAGTTCGTTCCCAGTCCCAGAGGCACCGCGGCCACCCCTGCGGGGCCCTGCCCAGACTTGCTGGCAGGGACAAGTCGCGTGCCTTCGTCAGTCGGCCTCCGTCACAGGAAGAGACGCCTCTGCAGCGGGCGTGATCGCTTCGGGGCTGCCAGGAGTCCCCGCCGCAGAGCGCGGTGGTGCGAGCTCTGCCTCCTGCTACCCCGCGGCCGCGCGCGGCCGGGCTGGGAAAGTTTCTGCAGTTGTCAGTCGCGCAGCTCGCCGCCACCTAGAGCCGAGGCGCGGGCGCCTGCGAGGGGTCCCCGCGGGGTCGCAGGGGGATGCGGCGCGGGGGCGCGGCTCGGTGACGCCGCGGGCGGGGACCCGGCGCCGGGGTCGGCCGCGCGCTGCTGAGGGGCGTGGGTGCCCCAGGGACCGGGACGCACCGCTTCTGTGCGGGACGCGGCCATGGAAGATGCGGGAGCAGCCGGCCCGGGGCCGGAGCCAGAACTGGGACCAGAACCCGAGCCCGAACCTGAACCCGAACCCGAACCCGAGCTCGAGCTGGAGCCCGAGACGGGCGCCAGCATGTCCACCGCGTTCTCCCGGCTCTGGACCGATGTGATGGGCATCCTGGTGAGTTCCCTGGGGGAGGGGGACGCGGGACGGGACGGTCGCGGGCCGGCGGGGCAGGGCGCTCCTAGGAGTCGTCCGTCTCTGGCTCCAGTTCTTAGGGGGTTAAATACACGCGGTATAGGATTTCAAACCCTAATTAAAAAATAACCAGCCACAGATCACATCAAAGATATATTTTTTTAAACAATCGAGTAGTAGTCAACAGTTTAATCTGGGACACCTGCTGAGAGTTGGTGTGGAAAAAGCTGGAAAGAGTCCTTCAAAGAGTCAATGTAAATAAATAGTATTTCGCTGGTGTGCTTTCACAGTTGGACTTGGGAAGAGGCTTAGGTTAACTGATGTTTATCTCTTCACCATTTGTTGTCTGACCTGGAGAGAAAAACAACCTCAGCCTTACTCAGCACTACCAAAAAGTTTACTTAGTCTATTTGCAGTTTTTCAACTTGTAGAATTACAGGGTGTTTGTTGTTACATGTTTGGGACTAAAAACAATGGGACTTATTTTGCTAAATGCCTTGTCATGTATTTTGAAATGTCTAGTAACGCTTTTAAACCGCCCATGGATTTGGCATGATGTCTGAAAAATAGTTCTGCATGGAGTGAAACTTTAGCCCAGGGTTGGATGCCTGGGGGTATTAGGTCTACTTCGGTGGAGTTGTCTGTCTGTAGGCAGGTAGACTAATCACAAGGTGGGATTATTACAGTCAGACATATTAATTCACACATGAAAAGTCAGTTTTTGTTTAAAAGATTTGGAGTTGTGGTGTAGATCATCGGAAAAGGCTCTGCATTTACTTTGGGATCTTTAATTTTTCAAGTGGAAGGTGTAGTTTTTAGATAGAAACTCTCCCTTTGGAATGATGAACAATGTATTTTTTTTTTTTTTTAAGGACAGTAATTAAGCTCATAGGCTTCAGAGTGAGTTAGCCTGGGTCAAATCCCAAGACTCTCATTGACTGATTATATGACCGAGGTATTCAGTCCCACCCATCTTCAGCTTCATCACCTGAAAAGTGAGGCAAAAGAGCCTCGCTTAGGTTTTCTGAGATTTAGCCAACTTGATGTATATGTAGGACTCAGCATACTGCTTGGCATATAGTAGGTGCTCAATAAAAGATATCTTGCCACTTTTTTTTTTCCCTCCAGCAAATAGTCTTGTGTCTCATTTTTGCTAGCTGAAGTCCTGGTTATTCACTGCACACAAAAATTAGGGGATGTTTTATAGCTTCATATTCATTTTGAAATATCCCCTAATTTTTGTGAGCAGTGTATCTTCAGGGGTCCATTGGTATTTATGATTATCACTGTACAGAGATCCAGGGAAGATTGTTTTCAAAGATTTCTGTCTCATCTTCTCACTCTCCCACGTTTTAAAAACGTATGTATTTTTATTTTAAATTTAAAACCTCCTGTCTTTGTATTTTGTGAACATTACTAATGAATATAGGCCTTCAGTGAAATTCCAGAGAACTGAAGGAACATTTTAAAGTTGTGGTGGCAGATTGTTTCGTAAGGTTGTCAAGCAGGGAGCTGATTTCTCACTTAGATCTCGCTGTAAATTATCAGTCACTGAGAAAATGGCTTTGATAACATCACATTGCATCCTTCCTGGGGCATAGGCTGAGGAGGAGAGAGTTGGAGGGGCTCACTTAAATGAAAGTGGGAGCTCAAGGTTGTTTGAAGGGGAGGGTTGGCAGGTGGCACTTGCTGAACATTTTCTCTCCTTTCCCTGGCAGATTGTAGCACTATTGGGTCAACTGCAGCCCAGTGTTCTTCGGCTGGGTTAAGAGGTAGGGCGGGGCTGGAGAAGCTCAGACCTGCTTCTCAAAGGGTACAAGCAAGAGAGGAAGAAAATACGTACTTCTTACAGAACTAGTTCAGTGTGCAACCCGAAAGAACATAAAGATGGTCTCAAATAGGTTATGCTCACTTATTATGCTTATCCATTTTTTTTTTTTTTTGTATTTTTCTGAAGCTGGAAACGGGGAGAGACAGTCAGAGAGACTCCCGCATGCGCCCGACCGGGATCCACCCGGCACGCCCACCAGGGGCTACGCTCTGCCCTCCAGGGGGTGATGCTCTGCCCCTCCGGGGGGTTGCTCTGCCAAGACCAGAGCCACTCTAGCGCCTGGGGCAGAGGCCAAGGAGCCATCCCCAGTGCCCGGGTCATCTTTGCTCCAATGGAGCCTTGGCTGCGGGAGGGGAAGAGAGAGACAGAGAGGAAGGGGGGGTGGAGAAGCAAATGGGCGCGTCTCCTATGTGCCCTGGCCGGGAATCGAACCTGGGTCCCCCGCACGCCAGGCCGACGCTCTACCGCTGAGCCAACCGGCCAGGGCCTGCTTATCCATTTTTATGCCGTCTTGTTTTCTGTGTAGGTAAACTTGAACATCAGAACTGTTCCTTAGTAAAATTCCTAAGACATGGGTTACCTTTCCTTTGTACAGGGGCTGGAGAAAGTCACCAGCGGAAAAGGAAGGATTTCTATTCAATTAGGGAGACTGTCATTCAATTGTTCATAGGAAACTGCATCTTTCGGGGAATATATCAAGAGACTGACAGTTGCCTTTCTCTATTCTTAACTGAAATTTTTAAAGACTCAATTTCCTTCATTTTGTACTTAAAATAAGGGATTTTGCAGTCTGTAGGTCCAAAGAGATGAAACGACTTGATAAATGGTATGTATAACTTGCTAGTTGACAATGACAGACTGCACCCCAGTTCTCTGACCCCACCATCTGGAACCCAATGCCATGATTCTGCATAGTTAATGTTGGTCAAATAAGTTTGTAAATTGATATATATGTTTGCTCTCTTATATTTTGCATTGGGTGTGGGGGATAGGCTGTAAGCAGGCAGGGTGGTTATAGCCTAAAGCTTAGTTTTAAGACTAAGCTTTTCCTCACACCCTTGACTGTTGCATGATGTGGGTGGTGCACTCTCATGAGGAATCCCATTCTGCCTCAGATAAGTGACTTTGTGTCAGAGACTTCCTTATTTGTATATTGGATTAAAGGTTTGGATTTCTACACTATAAAGTGGGGCAGATCGGGAGCTTGCTCTCTCGGTTCCTGAAATTAGCATTAGAGGAGATAGCAGAAAGGAGAGCAGAGAAAGGCCACGTGGAGGAGGCCAGGAGAAGCAGCCAAAATGGCAGAATGCTGAAGGAGAAGCCAGTTTGTTTAGAGTTTGTGCAGAGAGAAGGAGATGGGGGACAGAGGTGAATAAGGCTAGTGAGCTAGAAACCTTTGATTCTAGGAAACTCAGATAAGTCAGTAGCTTTGTGAGCACTGAATGAATGTGTTTATTTTATTTTATTTTATATTTTTTTATTTTAATTTTTTCCCCCAGTGTGTGTTTTTACTTGCCTGCGGGGTGCAAGCTAGGATTAAAGGTAATGGCCCGCCAGTTCTTGGCTCCGTTGTTTCATTATTGTCTGTGAATCTAATGCGAACCTGCATGGGCCAGGCGGCTGTGATGGAGGCCGCGGCTACTGGCTTTACAGTTAACTATCCCAGATCAATGTAATGGAGTCCAGTATTTTAGGAAAATGCTATATGAGAGGTTGTTTTTCAATGCTGAACTTGAGGAGGAAAGTAGAGCTAGTGGGGGAAATACACATCCAAACATGCTAACGAGGTTTTAGCCACAGTTGCCACTTTATTTATTTAGATTATTCTAAGGTGTAAAAATCAAACCTCAGGGTGTGTTAGGTTACACTTATTTGGGTGAATGAGCAGTTTCTGTCCCTGAGGATTTTGTTGGTGTTAACCCTGGGCGGGGCTTTGTCCCACTCAGTAATCACCAATGGCAGTGTTTTATCAGGACACATTTTGCATTTAAATGAATCCAGTCCTGCACACTTCCTCACCAAATAGTTACTTTTAGATAATTGTTAGCAAAATGCTTATTTAGAGAAGAAATAATGGTGTAATTTGTGGCATGACATGGTTTGAGCTGGGCTTGAATGCATACATGCTAATAAGTGAAAATGTAACTAGATACAGAATTAGGAGAAAATAAACTTGGCTAAAACATTACTAATTGTGAGTGTCTGAAGAGCAGGGTTAGTATTTTACTTATATCTCCAGAGCCTGGGACTGATTGGGTGCTGAGCACATGGTTTTATTGAATAAAAAAGAAAAAAAGGATGTGCTTCTTGCTTTGATGTACAGAGAACACATCAAAATACAGTTCTGTAAAGACTCATGTACCTGCTATAATAGTGTATATTGTAGAGATAAACAATTTCATGGTGAAGCTATCGTGGACAGTTTTATCATGCGAACTAAAATCCTAGTGCTTACTGGAAACGGTAAAAGCTCATTGTGAAATGTTTGTCAACTCTGAGTAGTTTAACTTAAACCGTGGTGTCCCGGTGAAGTGTGCTGTTCCGTTCTCCAACTTGTAACGTAGCCTGCCTGGGTTTTTCCACCATGACATGACTAGATTTCTGCTGAGAAGTACAAAATGAGGTAGAAAGCTTTTGGAATTTTACCCTATATCTTCACTCTGTGTGCAGACGTAATGTTTCTTCCTTTTCTTTTCCTTTTTTGGTGGGGGAGGGTAGATGCTTTTGAAAGTAGGAATTGCTAAGGGGATTAAATGTGGTTAGATATGGTAGATCAGTTTTTGAGCCCCGATTTTCCATTTGGTCAGTTCTGATTCTTAAGCTTTTCCTCCCGAATTTGAGGTGTTAAAGCTGAGCCAGGCCGTTAGAGCTGCTTGTTAACTGAGAAAGGAGGGGAAGAGAGTTTGTAAGTGACTATTGTTCGCCAGATCCTGCAAGAGGTTCCTCCCCAACAGTCAATTTCCTCTGTTCCCTGGTCTGTTCCTACAGCTTACACCCATTTCCTAGCAGCGCTTAGAGAATATCCTTTGTGTAGAGATTCTCTGAACCTTCTCCCTCTACCGAGTCCTTTCCAATCTCCAGAAAAGCATGGAGGAGGCTTCAGTTCACAAATGTTAGGTTTATCCTCATTTGCTATTTGGTGAAGTCCTTTTCTTTCTTTTTTAAGACCCTTCTTTGTCTTGTAGTTTTGGGAGAAGTGTGGGGCTGGGGAGATGTAGGTGAGATCCTTAGGGAGCTTTTACAATGTAGCCTCCTTTGAAAGCAGTCCATTTTACATGTTCCTTGGGTGGTACCCTACAAGAAGCCGGTCTGCTAATGACTTAATTCATTTTAGGTCTTGGAATTGGAGCGTCAGCCCTGGTTTTAAATATTCTGACTTCATCTTAATTTTATGTTCCTGTTAGCCAGCCCCAGAGCTTTCTGGCACTCTGTAAGTGGAGAAGTTGCAGTTAGTGAGATGTTGGGAGTGAGCCTTCCACTCCTCTTAGAGAATCGGAGGGGCTTGTGGGAGCAGGGTCCAGAGCAGAGCAGGGACCAGACCAGGCGGGTCGTTCCTAGTTCTGTCCCAGTTCAGTCTTTTGCTGTCAAAGGAGACTGAAGTACCAGAGTAACCGTCCAGGCTCCCTTTCTTCCTCCATTCCCCCTTCACTTGCTCCTCTCTACCTTGAAACTGTTCCCTCTTCAACCTGACTTATTATTACTGACATCCTGTTTTCATTGTTTACTTCAACTTCTGAGGTTGGAAGGGGGCTCCAGAGGATGGGGGAGGAGGCAGTGCTCACAGGGCTGACTTGCTGTGCTGTGCTGGGTGGGCCCCTCCCGTACTCCATTCTCTCACTGGGACCGGTAAGCCCGCTGTCCCCAGTAAACAGTGCCGAGGTAAATAAACATGCCTAGAGCACACTGATACCAAGGAGCCAGGAGTGGGACCATGTATTGTTTCCTGGAAATTAATTCTTAGAGGCAGTATTATAGTTCATTCTATCACATATCATTCTATCAGATATTTATTTATTTAAATTAAGTAATTAATATTTTTAGAGAAAGTGAGGAAGGGGGAGGAGGAGAGAGAGAGAGAGACAGACAGACAGACAGACATTGATTTGTTGTTCCACTTATTTATGCATCTGTTGGTTGATTCTTGCATGTGCCTTGACTGGGGTTCAAACCTGCAATCAGCATGTTGGGACAACACACTGATCAGCTGAGCTACTGGACCAGACCCTTCTGTTGAAATATTCAGACCATGAGTCTTTTTGCTTGAGCTATTGAGCTGAGTGCTCCTGACTTCCAGTAAGACGGTTTTGTAGTAAAATCAGCAGTCCCACAGTGCAGTGGGTACAACGCCCCCCCCCCCCCCCCCCTTGACAGGAGCAGTGTGGACAGGGAGCCAGGAGCGCAGAGGGGACATGGGACAGGGTGAGTCTGGTTCCCAGAAATACCAGCGAGGAGGCTTCCCCTGAGGGGTGCTCTCCAGTGAGCATTAAAGACAAAAAGCAAGCCCCTTCTGAGGCACGCAGGGCACTGAAGTGGATCCTGGGACCAGGTCCTGGGTGTGCAGTAGCTGGAATCGTTTTGTAGGCTCCATTAAGAAGCTGTTGCACAATATTCAGCTGGCATGTGCCATGATCACTTCTGCGTTTTAGCAAAGGAGCATTTGTGGGTGAGGAGCTGGCTATGTATTTGGAAGGAGGGTATAGTAATCGGGCAAGAGAAGATGAGGGTCTGGTCTCAGTGTTGCTGAAACATGTCAGTTATCGAGCATCTGGCTTCCATTAGGTCCAATATTTTACTCAATATCTGTAAGTAATCAAGGATTGCTCCATGCTTAACTTTCTTCTGATAATTCTTTTAAGTTCCAGAATAGGCTGGGTTAATAAAAGAGATTTTTAGAAATGTGGTAGTCTACTGATGTTTTTTCCATTCTGGAGAAGAAATCTCTAACTAGGCATATATACATACATGCACCTACACGCATATCTACCGTACTTCTCCTTGTATAAGATGCTCCCATGTATAAGATGCACCTTAATTTTGGTAACTGAAATTTGAAAAAAAAAAGTATTATATAAAGTTATTTAGAACTCAAGTTTTATTCATCATAAAATTCATACAACTCCTCATCACTGTCAAAACTCCCATCCGTTAGCTTGTCCTCATCTGTGTCTGATGACAAACACTGTCTCCAACAATGAGCGCAAAAACAAGCACAAAAAAGCAGGAATGCAAGTAAAAAAAACTACAGCTGCTGTATAAGACACACCCAGTTTTAGACCCCAAATTTTTAGAAAAAAAGGTGTGTCTTATACATGAGGGAATATAGTATTTACCTGTCTGTATATCGGAGGGAATGATGTGGGTCCTTAAAGAAGGGAATTACTATTTATAACAATGTACACACAATGCTATAGCCAAATGATCTTGAATTCCAGCTTTTCGATGCTAATTCTAAGGACAGTGAAGTAGAGGGAAATGTTGAGTTGTGCAAACTGATTCATAAGCAAATCTGTAGCTCAGTTTTACAAAGGACAAAAGGAAAACCTATAACTAGTAGCTTATTTAATGTATTCTTTTTAAGAATGCTTTTTGCTTTAGACTTTATTACCACAATCCTCTTGTGATATATGATGTACTTATTCATGGTTTCCACACATTCTTATCATACAGTAGAAATGACATTGTACAATTGTGAGTTTAAGTGAGTAAAAGGCTAATAAGGCTCTAAGAATTAACTATACCATTTAATACCAGTGAGCGAAGGCTAAGTCTACAAGAATTAAATAAACATCAGACTAATTTTGAGGTAAAATATGTGTTTATGACCACCTGGATCTGTCATTCTTCAGATGGCATGCTCATTTATTTGTTAATTACTTTTGGTAACAGGACCTGGAAATGGTGGGTGTGTTCCTCATTGGCTTTGCTCCTCGCCAGCTGTTGAGTGTCTCTTCTTTTGTTGCACAGTAAGTCTCACTGGGTAGCTAATCAGGCGAGATGCTTCATAGAGATAACCTATCCAGTATTTTATTCTTGCATGTCAAGGCATGTAATAGAGACTGCTCCAGCAGGGAGACTAGGTACCCAGGCATCATGGTCTCTCTGTGACTTAGACAACAAAAGCTTGGTAAGGAGATAGGTTTTCCTCTCTATAATCAGTCATCTTTCTTTCCTGAAGGGATCTTTTGCTGTCTTCCACCTTTCTAAGATGATTGGTGGAAACGTGAGTATGTTTGTATTTCTAGTGCATATTTTGAAGACTATCGTTCCGTGCACCGTAGAGATACATGGCAGCTCTCCTTGGTGTCTGTGATGCCCAGTGGACTTATAGTTGATTCTGGTGCTTCTTCACTGTTTGTTAGTTTGGTTTCACAGCAAGTAGTGAGTGAGGAAGGTCCATTGTGTCCACCCATCGCTCTGTTCCTGATTGTAGCTTCCTTCTCTCCCCTGGCATGCAGCTAATAGCTGAAATAAAGGTGAAAAAAAAAATCAATGCATATGATTGTCATTTTAACTATAATTGCCACTGAGGATAAAATCTTGGTATGCATCCTAAACCCTAGTTACTTTAAAATTCATACTAGTTAGTTTTGTGGACTGTAATACTTTTGCTTAAGACTTGCTATTAACCAACAACATTTTTCACTAAAGCTAAAAAAAATGTTTATATGTACTTTTGGGTGCTTTTAAAATAGAGTGTTTCAATATGCAGTTATTGTAGAAGAAGTGAATGTTCTAGTTTTAAAATCCATGTAGTGTAGTGTAATGTAGTATACATTTCTATAGGCTTACATCCATTTCCAGAGGATCTTAAAGAACTCATTTAAAATAAACCATTAAGAATTTCACAAATGTCCTTGTGTGGAAATACCTAGGCTTAAAAAATATATATATATTTTAAAAAATGAAAATAAGATAATTCTACACACCTAGAACAATGGGCAAAATCTACTGACTACATCAAATGCCGAAGAGGATGTGGAGCAGCAGGAACTCTGGTTCATTGCTGGGGGCAGTGAAAAATAGGACAGCTGACCAGTTGGCAGTTTATTACAAAACTACACATACACTTCCCATTCAGTCCTGCAGCCATGATCCTTGGTATTTACCCAGAAGGGTTGAAAAGTTAGTTACACACACACACACACACACACACACACACACACACACAGCAACTGCACACAGATGTTTACAGCAACTTTATTCATAACTGCCAAAACTTAAAAAAACAACCAAGATGTCTTTCAGTAGGTGAATGGAAAAATAAATTGTGGTACGTCCAGACAGTGGACTGTTATTCAGTGCTAAAAAGAAATGAGCTATCAAGCCATCAAATGATGGGGAGGAAGCATACATGCTTATTGCTCAGCGAAAGAAGCCAGTCTGAAAAGGTTTCTGATTCTGTCGATGTATGGAACCTCCAGACCTGTGGAGAATTGTATGAGTTTAGTTTTGAGCCCAAACGGATGAGATGTTGGGGGGCAGGAGCTCAAATGCTACAGATTACAATAGTTTTGGTGTTTCTTCTATGCACTTGAAATTAAGGGAGAGGATGTAAGGAAGATTACATGAAGGTGGGAGAAAGCTAGAAAAGGGTTGGATTATAGGATAGTTATGTGACCTCATGCTTTAGAAGGAGGGATCTTTTTTTAAGAATTTATTTATTGATTTTTTTTTTAGAGTTAGAGGAAGGGGGAAAGAGAGAGAGAGTGGCAGAAACACCAATCCATTACTGTATGCACCCTGACTGACATGTTCCTGTTTGTGTCCTGAGTAGGGATCGGACTCAAATCATTTTCATATCAGGAAGATGCTCTAACCAACTGAGCTATCTGGCCAGAGCAGAGAGGGTCTTAAAAGGTGGTCACATATGAGAAGGAGAGGTCTAAAGAGCGACATTTCAAACGTGTATTAACCTAGATGCACAGAAACAGTGGATAGGGCTTGCCTGAGGCACAGATAAGCCTTCATTAAAGAAGTTGTATGCCTGGGATGTGACTGCGCACTATGACCTGCCCCCTTAGGAATGTATGATCAGATCACCCTTCAAGGTTACTTTCTGATAAAATCCCTTGCTTTATTTACCTGATTATGACATCTTAGAAAAGGCAAAACTATGGAGATAAGGGAAAAGATCGGTGATTGCCCCGGAGGGACCACTAGCTGGAGGACATAGTATGTTTTAATTGTGAATACAAGTCATTATAAAATGCCCAAGCTTCCACAGTATACAGCACTGAGGCTGAACTGTAATGTGAACTTGGGGTTTTGGTGATTATGGTATGGCAACGTAGTTTAATTAGTTCTTACAAAAAAGTACCCCTCTGGTGGGTACAATGAATGTTTTTCAGTACTCCCAAGCAGTTCTCCAGTTCTCAGCAGACACTGGCCAGGTGTCCCACAGGTTAAGAGTTCAGTCCCAAAGTCTCCCACCACTTCTGAGGCCAATCTTAAGCTACCTGTGCTTCTGAACAACTGGCTATCACTTGGGGATTCCCATAACCCCCTCTTAGGATTCAATTAATTTGCTGTAGCAACCACAGAACCCAGAAAACCAGTTCACTGACTAGACTAGCCAGTTTCCTGATTAGGTTACTGGAACTAGCAGATGGAAGAAGAGATGCACTAAGGCACAAGGTATGTGGGAAGGAGCACAGGGCTCCCATGTCCTCCGAGGTGCCACTGTCCCAGTGTCTCCCTGTGTGCCACAACCTAGAAGTTCTTGGAACTCTGTTCTTTTGGGGTTAAAATTTTTTTTAAATTTATTGATTTTTAGAAAGAGAAGAAGGTGGAAAGAGAGAGAAAGAAAGGAACAGAAACATTGATTTGTTGCTCCACTCATTTACATATTCAATGGCTGGTTCTTGTGTGTGCTGTGTGCCCTGGCTGGTGAGTGAACCCACAACCTTGGCATATCAGGATGATGCTCTCATTGAGCTACCCAGCCGGGGCTGTCCTTTGGGGTTTTATGGAGGCATGGTTGATTAAATTTTGGCTATTGAAACTCAGTCTCCAGCCCTTCTCCCCTTCCCTGGAGGTGAGGTCCCCTGGAGGGTGGTCTTTCTGGTGGCTCCAATCTAAGTCACTTTATTATTATTTATTTATTCATTCATTTTTTAGAGATGAGAGAGAGAGACAGAGAGAGAGAGAGGAGAGAGAGAGAGAGAGAAGGGGGGAGGAGCTGGAAGCATCAACTCCCATATGTGCCTTGACCAGGCAAGTCCAGGGTTTCGAACGGGCGACCTCAGCATTTCCAAGTCGATGCTTTATCCACTGCGCCACCACAGGTCAGGCCAGGCCTAAGTCACTTTAAATACATAATTTAGGTCTGCTCAAAAGGAACTCTAATGAATGACGAGATAATCCTGTCACTTCAGAAATTCAGAGTTAAGAGCCCTGTGTTAGGACTGGAAAGAAGACCAAGTATTATATATATTTCTTTTTATAAATCAGAATGTCACAGTGGGGGCCTGACCTATAATGGCACAGTAGGTAAAGTGTTGACCTGGGATGCTGAGTTCACTGGTTTGAAACCTTTGGATTGCCCAGTTCAGGCACATACGAGAAGCAACTACTACGAGTTGATGCTTCTGCTCTTCTCTGGCCCCGCCTGCCTTTCTTTCTCTCTCTTCTCCTCTTTCTAAAATAAAATAAAATAAAATGTCACAGTGGGGGACATGGGTGGTGGGGGAGGCTGTGTGCGTGGGTGGGAGTAGGGGATATATGAGAAGTCTGTTCCCCTCAATTTTGCTGTGAATTTTAAACTGCTCTAAAAAGTGAAGTCAATAATAAAAAATATATATATAATTTTAAAATAAGAATAAAGATCAACTAAACATCTTTTATAAAAATTGAGCATCTTTTCATGTGTCTGTTGGCCATTTGTGTGTCTTCGTGGGAGAAGTGTGTTCAAGTTCTCTGCTGATCTTCACTGGCTGTTAGAGAAACGCAAATCAGAACTACAATGAGATACCACCTCATACCTGTTAGAATGGCTGTTATCAATAAGACAAGTAATAACAAGTGTTAGGCTGTGGAGAAAAATAAATCCTTATTCATTGCTGGGGGGGAATGTAAACTGGTACAGCCACTATGGAAAACCGTTTGGAAGTTCTTCAAAAAAATAAGATAGTGATCCAGCAGTCTCTCTTCTTGGTGTCTAGCCAAAAAATGTGAAACGTTTATTCGCACAGATATATGCACCCCTATGTCTATTGCAGCATTATTCATAGTAACTGTGAATAATGGAAACAGCCCAAGTGTCCTTTGATAGAGGAATGAATAAAGATATGCTACATATGTAGAATGAAATACTATTCAGCCATAAAAAAGATGAAATATTGCCATTTGTGACAACATGGATGAACCTAGAGAATATTATGGTAGCAAAACAGAGAAAGCTAAGAACCGTGTGATTTCACTCCTGTGGGATATAAGACGGAAACTCAGAGACACAGACAGCAGTATGATTACCAGAGGGAAGGAGGCTAGGGAGCAGTAAGGGGTGAAGGGGGCCAAATGTACGGTGACGGAAGATGATTTGACTGGGCGGCAGGCACGCAACGTGGTAGACAGATTATGTACCATAGAAATGTACACTGACATTGATAACCACTGTCACCCCAATAAATTTAATTAAAAAAATAAAAAACATCTCTTAGAAAACCAAAAGGTTGTTTTTAGAGTAAAGGGCAAAGAAAGTATACTGCTCACAAAAATGAGGGAATATTTCAAAATGAATATGAAGCGATAAAATATCCTCTAATTTTTGTGAGCAGTGTAGTTTAGACTGTTGAGGTTCAAACCAGGCTTCTGTATTTAGTGGACATGTCTTACCCGGGCGAGGTCCCTAACCATTCTGTGCCTCGATTTCCTCATCTGTAAAATGAAGGTGATAACCAGTCGCGTTATTGGATCTGGTGAGATGAACTGAGTCGCTGGAACTGCGTGGCATATGGTAAGCAGATCCTAATTGTTTGCTATTATTAGTCATTGAATCTACTTTAATTAGAATGTGAATTAATTTCCCTTTATTTTCATCTTTTAGTGGAGGGATGATTTGTTTCTACATGTTGCGTTTAGGATTGATAATAAATATTGATATAATTTATGCCACGTGCCCTTTTAAAAATACCTAACTTAAAAGAAATGCATAAATTGCTTCAAAATATTAACTTTCAGATTACATGTTAGGAATTGGGTGTTAAAAATATTCTTTGTACTAAAAAGAGAGAATGTTTAATTTATGAAGTGTCAGCGTTTTCTGGAGGAAAGAAGATACTTGTAATGAAAACATATTTTCTGTTTGAATGGTGTCCAGATTGCTATTTTTAGTTCTTTTGTGACTAAGTACCATACCATGAGGTCTTTTTAATAACTGACTTATTAGAAACATGTAAAATATTGAAGGCATCCACTTAACTAATGATTTTATCTCTTGAGTGTTGGACTTAGGTGAATGTTGATCTTTTTGTAAAATATTTCGCCAGAGTCTTATTGAAGTAACCACTCTTTCTGTCAGGGTTGCAAATTATTCATTCATTCTGGATCTTTGCATCTTAATCCAGGAGTCTTCAGGCTCCCATCAAGAATTTGTAAACATTTCATATGGTAGTATCCCTACCAGAGCCCAGAGTAACCTGCAAACACATTCATGTGGTAGGGAACGGATCCACTGTGTTTTTTTTTTTAATTTTTTAATTTTTATTTTTTAAGATTTTATTTATTCATTATAGAGAAGGTGGGGGGAGGAGCAGGAAGCATCAACTCCCATATGTGCCTTGACCAGGCAAGCCCAGGGTTTTGAACTGGCAACCTCAGCGTTTCCAGGTTGACGCTTTATCTACTGCGCCACCACAGGTCAGGCAACACTGTGGTTTGAGGAAGAATTGTAAGCTTGTCATAAATGAATTTACCACTTGTGTGGCTAATTTTTTTGGGTAACTTCATTATGCATTTAAAGAAAACCTGAAGGAATTTGAAATCTTTGGGAGAGTCTGTAAAGACCATGAATATTCGATGCTGAAAAGAGACAACATTTTATATTTAAAGCACATTTTTTTCATGAATTAGTTTTATCGAAACCTTGACGCGAACGCAGAGCGTGCGGACAGTCGGTTGGAAGGCTTTCCCACCTGTCCGTCAGACGTACGCCACATGTGGTGCCCAGGTGGGAACTTCGTGACACTCACGCATGGTAGTGATTTGCCTTGATTGGGATATTATAAAATTGAGGTTACATGATGAGCCTTAACGTAAATAGGTGTCAAATGAGTCATAAATGATATGTGAGCGATAGAGTAAAACCCATGTGATGTAACCTCAGCATTAACAGAGGAGTGTGCCTGTACTGCTTCAGCAGAACAGGATGTCAGCTGTAACCCAAACTTTTTATAAAAACCGCCCACTTTTGCAGTGCTGGTCAACCTGGTCCCTACCGCGCAACCAAACAGCGCTGCGATTGGCCCATCATGAAAGCTGGAACGCCCACTAGTGGGCGGTAGGGACCAGGTTGACCAGCACTGCAAAAAGTGGGCGGTTTTTATAAAAAGTTTGACGACCCCTGAGAGAAACCCTCTAGCTCACCATGGAGGGGCTGCACACCTGAGCTGGCGTCTTCAGAAGGCAGGATGCTCTTCTGTCCATGATGGAAGAGCTGTTGTAGAAACAGGCAGGGGGACAAGTGGAACTAATGCACTCCTTAGACATCCAAGGATTTTCAGCAGATCACATCCCTCACTCTATGAGGCGCCGCCCTGGAGAGTAGAATTGGTATAGTTCCTTGCACTGCGTAGTGTCTTTGCATACATTGACCGCTTTCATGCTCTTAGAGCTACCGGAAGCCACTCTTGTTGGCAGCCACTGTTCTTTAGCGTGACCTAGGGTTTCTTTTTCCAACACACTCACATGTCATTGACCATATTTCAATACCTGTAATTCAACGATGGCTGGGTGATTCTGGCTTTGGCAAATTTGGGGCTTCTAAAGACAGGTATTTTATCTGTGAAACAGAGGTGAGACATTGAAGTGTATCTTTGTGAATGTTTGTAAACACTCTCCGAAGTAGACCAGGCTGACTTGGACGGGAGCTCGGCTATTCTTTGAGAAGCGTGTGGGGGTAAAGTGAGAAAGTGCCTGCAGTCTGGGTTTCCTCATTTCCCACCCTGGCTGCCTGGTCCCTAAAGTCTTGGATACCATAGTGTGGCTCAGTGTGGCATACTCTCAAGGCTTTGCGGGCTCGTCTCTTCTAAGAAGGCAGGGAGAAGCGCGGATGTCCGGTGTTTCATTGTCGCCAGCTTGCCACAAATTCTAGAACAGCACAACTTTAGTTCTCATGACTTGGCGGTTTTTCTTCTCTTGTGGAAAACAGGAAGGCCCACTTCCACAACCCTGGGAAAAGCAAACTCGCTTGTCAAAACTTTTTCAAGCTGCAAAGCAGTTTGGCTTCATAATATTAGGCTGGACTTTTTTTTTTTTTTTCAATCAAGATTTTTTTTAAAAGACACCTACACTAATTGTGTATACTTCTGCACTGACTTGCAGACAAGTTTGTGGGTGTTCTGTATCAAGACTTTACATGTAAAGAAGAAAATTTAGGGCAAGAGCTGCTCAAGGACAGTAGGTTCCAGACAGTCCCAGAAGATCAGCCAAAGAACAAGTGAGCAAGCCAAAGCAAGATGGGTATGCACCTGGAATTGGGTCCAGATAAGTAAGCACTGAATTATGCAATGTAGTTGGCAGCTGGGATTGAGAAGGTTTAGAATGTTTTGGTAAGAAAATAACAGCAAATATTTAGGGAACTGGGTAGAGGCACTGCTTTCTGTTGTCCCAGGAAGGTCCAAATCCAAACCAGTTTTATTAGTGCAGGAAAAAGACATGCTGGGGTTGTAGCAGTGCCCTGGTTGTGACAGACGGTCACTGTTGAACAACCAGGGAGATAGCCAAACTCTGAAATATCTTATAAAACTAAGGGTGGCACCAATTTTGTTGTCGAAATCTAAGTCACTCCTCCTTAGACTATTGGCAGCCAATGAATTGGTTCTTTGGCTCCTGGTTTTCTAATGCTATGTGTAACTACTGTCCTTTATGGACTTTTATTTTCAAAATAAATATATGAGCACTATGTTTTTGTGGTAGGGAGAGTGTGCAGGGTAGAATCGCATATTTTTTTCTTGCAAACCGAAGGAACTTAGTTGTCGACACGTTCTCTCTGGAGGACTTCTTGACTTCCTGCATGGCTCTGCATTCCATCTGTCTCGATGCTTTAGAGCTCGGTGGACAGAACCGAGAACATTCTACCGTTTACTGCCCAGTCAGCCATTGTAATTATTTATCATCTCAAGGAGTTTGGAGGTTATATTTTTGCTTGACAGTTGGAATACTCTTCTTTGAAACCGGACTGCCTTCAAGACTTTCTCAATAAAGTCTTTTTTAACAGAGGTGCTATGGGGCAGAAAGCCTGTGTGGTGCAGCCGTAATAACAGAAAGAATAATGTTAATGCTAGCAGCTGATGTTTATCGATTGATCGTGTTCTCTGTGTTAGGCTCTTTCCATGCATCATCTCATTTCATTGTACAGTAACCCTCTAAGATGGTTGAATTGTGTCCCCTAAAGAAAGTTATATGGAAGCCTTAATACCCAGTGTCTCATCAGAAAGAGACCTAAATTGGAAATAGGATGTTTGGAAATTGAATTAGGTTGAGATAAGGTTGTTGGGTGGGCTCTAATCCAATATGGGAGAATTTGGACACGAACACAGACACACACAAATGGAAGACGGTGGGGAGACACGTGGAGAGAAGCATATGAAGACAGAGGTTCGGAGTGATGCATCTATAAGCCAGGGAACACCAGAGATTGCTGGCAAGCCACCACACACCAGGAAGAGGCAAGAAAGGGTTTTTCCTACAGGTTTCAGAGGGAGGATGGCTCTGGTGGCACCTTGGACTTCTAGTCCCTGGGACTGTGAGACATTACATTTTTGGTTTAAGCCACCCAGTTGGTGGTAGGACTTTGATATGGCAACCCTAGAAAACTGATACAGGTGGGTACTGTATGGTCTCCTTTCTACAGGGGCACAGCTGTTGGGAAAAGGAGGGAAGTATAAAGAGAGCAGAACTCTGTCCAGTTTTAGCACTTTGTACGGGCCAACCCCTTGACCAGAAGCAGCAAAGGGAAAATTGAGGGACAGATGAGCACTGAGCCTCATGGGCAGTGAGCCTCAGTAAGAACCCGGGCATAACCATGGCAGCATGGATACTTATTCAAGAAACCTTTGTTGGGTATGGGTGGGTTCCACCAGGGGGAGGAAGACAGATTTCTCTAGTCCTCTGCAGAGTGCTCTTTGGAGAGGAGCAAGAGACAAAGATAGAGGGAAGTGCAGTTTCCTGGTGGAAGGTCCCACGTTTATTAGATTATATTATATATGAGGTAGAATGAAGTCGATGGGGACCGAAAGCCAATAGGGTCTTTGCAGTTTAGTTTTTGGGGGGACAGAGGTGCGGGGAACTAGCAGTAAGCTGACAGTCTGCCCAACCCCCCCATCTCACTTGTTCTGTGAAGTTGCTAAAGGCTATTTTTTTTCCACAACTTCATGTTAGCTGTGGTGCTGGATTGTTTATATTCCTCCTATCCCCCATGTCCCTCAAAAAGACTGGAGGTAATCCTTTGTTTTGTGAAGTTAAGATGTTAAGTATGGTGGGGGTTTTCTGCACTTGGGACAATTCTTGGGATGCCTTGGAAATGTGACTTTGCTTTAATGATCGCTTTGATTTGCTAGTGGCCTCACTTTGCCCTATAAATAAAGCAGGTAGAGGGATGGAGGCTAGCTTTTAGCAAGCTCTCTCTTGCCTTGCAAAGAGACTTCCCAAGCTCATCTTTTTTCTCTTTAAGCCTATTTTCTTAATTCTGTGCCGTTCCCACTCAGGACCTGGAATTATTAGCCACGCTGGTTCGTGGCAGAAGTCGACTTGGGAAAAGGAAGAAATGGCAATGTGTTCCATCTTCCCATCCAGATCAGGCCTCAGCCTGACGCCTGTGGCTTTTCCTTCTGCTCACCATTATTAGTTATATTTTGGGGAGGTGAAAAAATACAACACCCCTTCCCTCCCAATCTCAGCCACTGCCCTGGACAGAGTTGGTGGGTGCAGGTGTGGAGAGAAAAGTCTTAACACAGATCAAAATCCCATTGGTTCTGGATTTCTTTCTTTCTTTTCTTCTTTTTTAAGACTTTTTTTTTTTTTTTTTACAGAGACAGACAGAGAGTCAGAGAGAGGGATAGATAGGGACAGACAGATAGGAACGGAGAGATGAGAAGCATCAATCATTAGTTTTTCGTTGCACATTGCGACACCTTTGTTGTTCATTGATTGCTTTCTTATATGTGCCTTCAGCAGACCAAGTAACCCCTTGGTTGAGCCAGTGACCTTGGATCCAAGCTGGTGAGCTTTTGCTCAAACCAGATGAGCCCGTGCTCAAGCTGGTGACCTTGGGTTCTCGAACCTGGGTCCTCGGCATCCCAGCCCAACGCTCTATCCACTGCACTACCACCTGGTCAGGCCTTTTTTAAGACTTTTTATTTACTGATTTTAGAAAGAGGAGAGAGAGAGAGAGAGAGAGAGAGAGAGAGAGAGAGAGAGAACGGAAGGATGGGAAACGTCAACTCATAGTAGTTGCTTCTCCTATGTGCTTTGATCGGGCAAACCCAGGGTTTTGAACTGGTGGCCTTGGTATTCCAGGTCGATGTTTAATCCACTGTGCCACCCCAGGTATCAGGCAAGTGCTGGATTTCCTGAACTGACTTCCCGGGTGAAACAGATAAGCCGAGGGGGAAGTGACTGGCAGAGGGTTTTGGGGGATTGGGGCTACATGCCCCTCTCGTCCCCAGTGTTAGTGGTGACAACCATAATCCCAGGGCTGGCCTGCTTTACCGTTGCAATTCTCAGCCTCGTTCTTCCAATCCCGGAAGGACTGTTGGAGAAGCGCTGATAGAAGTTTCTGGATGAAAATGTTCATTTCTGCTCGAGACCCCCTCCCCCCCCCCAGTACCACTTTATTCTTCTGGTCTTTGAGGTTGTATAGACTGCCACAGACATCTCAGCTATAATGCGAGATTGAGGAGTCAGAGATCACTTCCTACTAGATTGCTGAATACTCCGTGATTCAAGCCATAACCTTCCTCACTGTCCTTTGGAGACTATTACACCACCCAACAGGCATCTTATTAAGGAACTTCTGATTTTCAGAGGGAAGAGAAGGTTTTAAAGTTGAAATTGAAAAGGAAGGTGACTCATTGTCCTGAAGGGAGAGGGGCCTCAAAGCTGCCACCTCTCCTTTGGAAAAATACCATGCAAGGAGTGTGTTGACCAGAGTACAGTCCCTTAAAAGAATGACAGAGGAATTAGTAACTTGGAACGGATTTAAGCAGTGGATAAAAAAAGGGGGTAGACACCTGATTAGTGTAGAGTGGGAAGTAAAATATAAAAGTTGGCTGTCCTGAGCACACTTAGTGTTTATGAGTTAAATTTCAAGAAGAACAGAAACTACTGCAGTTGGAGCAGAAATAACTGAAGAGCAAAAGGAAGATTTCTGTCCGTGGAAGGTCAAGGTGAGAAAGCTCTGGCTGGTGGCTCTGCCTAAGATAGACAGGCGCACTGACACAGGAGCTGGGGGAACACAAGGATAGAGTGAGCACCATTCCCTAGAGTTCT